>NC_088336.1:18455000-19055000 GCF_036884655.1 Musa acuminata AAA Group | reverse complement strand
CATATATTTTTCTAGATAAAGCAAGATTAGTAAATAAAACTTTGTATTGTTTACTAGCCAAACAATTAATAAAAAAGTTCAAATGTGTACCTCTAAGTAATACCTCTCTCTTTGAAAAAACTTGTAGCCCCTTCTGCTCATATGTCCTAATCACTTATGCCACAACTCTATGCTGAAGTCTTTGTCTGTAATATTTAGTTGCTCACCACAAGCTTTGGCCTGTAACTTGTATAAGGTGTGATATTTCTTTACACTAGTTATAACAAGAGAACCCTTACTGAGTTTTCATTGCTCTTTGTAAAATCTGCTATCATAGTTTTTATCATCTAGTCTTCCAACTGAAATTAAATTCAGCCTCATGTCAATCATATGTCTTATATCCTTAAGTACCAACTTGCAACCAAAATTGATATTTATGTGGATATCAACCATGCTAATGATGTATGTTGTGCCATAGTTGCCCATCTTGACAATACCAAAATTTTTAAACTTGTAGGTAGCAAAAAACTCTCTCCATGGTGTAGCATGAGAAGAAGCCCATGTGTCAATCACCCACTCAAGATCCTAACACAAAAAAAAAATATCATTAGAAGAAGATAAAGCCAAATAATCACCACCCTTTTTGACTCTGTAGACTCCACTTCTTTTCTCTTTTTCTTACTCATCTTAGGTTGCTTGCATTGGTTTTTGTAATGTCCTTTTTCACCATAGTTATAGCAAATAATATATTTTCTTGATCTTGACTTCTTTTACCCATATGTGAACTGCTTCTATCCTTGGACTTTGACCTTCCTCTATTCTCTGAAATAAGTGACTCTGAATCATTCTAAGATATTGTTGAATTCTTTCTTAACTCATGGTGACAACACATGGCGCAGAATTACTAAGGGAAACCACCAATGTCTCTCAACTTTCTGATAATGAATTGAGAAGTAACAATGCCTACAACTCATCATTAAGAGATATTTTCATAAAGGATAATTAGTTAATGATACTCTATATTTCATTCAAATGCTCAGCAATAAAAGCACCCTCTTTATATTTCAGGTTTATAAGTTTTTTGATCAAAAAAGCTTTGTTGCCAATTATTTTTTCTTTCATAGAGACCTTCTAACTTTTTTCAAAGAGAATATGCAAAACTTTCGGTAGAAACATAGTAAAAGACACTGTCATCAAGCCATTGTCGAATAAACTCGATCATTTTTCGATCTAACCTCTTCCACTCATCATTTGTCAAAGTTGCGGACTTTACACTATCCCCCTACAAAGGTCCATATAAATCTTTGCAATACAAGAGACCAACCATTCTTGGTTTTCATATCATTTAATTGATTTCATTCAAGCTAATATGCGAGAAACACTACCGACCTCTATGTTCGAACACAAAAATTAAATCATCAAAAACCTACTTTGATACCAATTGATGGGATATAAAGAAGAACAAACTTTATATACGAACAAATATAAACAGGCTGTAACACGCAATGGAATTAAATGAAATCATAATAAAATAGGACATCAAGATTTTTGTGAAAAACCCCTCTAACGTGAAGAGTAAAAACCACGAGGCAAACCAGAGAAAATCCACTATAAGAATAATGAATACAATTCTCAAAGTCTCTTACCCAAAACCCAAATAACAATTCTAAGAGAATAACTAGGATATAAGAAATACGTCATTGTGCACAATATTCAAAATCTTCTCAATTAATCACAATAAGAATTTACTATAGATCTGATTTAACCTAATATGAGAATACTGTCTAGATGATTGAGAACAATATCTTTGTATTATCGTTGTCTTTTTCCATTTCCTTCTCTTGTTTTTTTGTCCTTTCTCCTCTTTTTAAATCACGTTGCTACTATAGTTTTCTACCCCTGTTGCTACAGTTTTCTACCTCTATTTCGTAGCCACCACACCCCCTTATTAGATCTAGGTTTAGGTTAAAAGAGATGTGGGCTATAAGCTTTTAAAGCCCATTATGGGTTGAACTCATGGGCTATCAATCCAATGGTTGTTGTTGTAGCGACAAGTAGCAATGGGATTAAGAGGAAGCAGGGAGATCGATCAGCCAGTGGCGATAACAAAGAGCTGCCACCGGAGGAAGATGGGGGAGCGCTTCGTCGGTAGACAATGCTTGGGGTAGAGGTGGGCGCTCGGGAAGAGAGCGACAGTCAATGGAAGAGAGGCAATGGTCAATGATAGACAAAGGCGACGGGAGTAGGGAACTCATCAAGCCGTATGTGCCCTTGATGGAGTCGCTTGGGGCTATGTGACTATCAGGATTCAAAGGCCAAAGGCTCGCTAATGTGCTCTTTAGAAACTTCAACTTCATCGGGAAGCTACCTCGCACTTGGTTTTCATCTACTATACTCTCGGTAGAAGCTTTAGATTGTTATTGATAGAAATAATAGAAGATAAGAACAATAATTGAAGAAGCTTTATTGTAGAAATGAAATAGCTTTAGCTTGAATCTATTAACATGTTCCCTCTCCTATTTATATAGATTAGGAGGAAGGATTTCTCTCAATAGAATAAACAGAATAGAGAGATTTCCTCATATAATTGGGGAAATCTTATCCTCTATCAAGTTGGGGAAATCTTATCTTCTATCATGCCCCCGCAAGATGGTGCTCCTAACAAGGATACCAATCTTGGATCGATGCAAAGAATGGTTTAAAGCAAGAGACTTCGTGAGTAGGGCAAGAGCAGATCGCTGTTGCTATTGCGATTGCTGTTGCTGTGAGGGCATAGGCGTTCCCTTCGTTCTCCTTACATCCGCCCTTCGTTCTCCTTAAGTCCGCCGACTGTTGGCAGATCAGCGAAGACTACCACGGTGAGGAAGATGAGGATTTGCCATGAAGCCTCTCAGGAATGTGACGGCGTTGGTTGCTGGCCGAAGGGTGAAGCTTCACTTTTCTCAGCGACGTTGGTCGCTGGCCGAAGGCAAGAGCGAAGCTTCGCGTTTCTCAACGACGTTGGTCGTGATTGCGATTACGACGGCTGCGACGGTAGAGAAGAAATCTACAGCAATGTTGCAGTGATGCTACTACAGCAAAGGAGGAAACTGCAACAGAGGAGGAAGCTGTAGCAGAAGAGGAAGGAAAATAGCTACAACGACGAAGAAAGGTGGGGCAGTGCTGATGAGCAGCACTAGAGATGCCGTAGCGGAAGGGAACGGACGTTGGCGCAGAGTGGCAACACCAATGATGAATTGGCAACGAGAAGAGAGCTTGCTCTAGGCAAGCGGCTCTGATACCATGATAGAAATAATAGAAGATAAGAACAATAATTGAAGAAGCTTTATTGTAGAAATGAAATAGCTTTAGCTTGAATCTATTAACATGTTCCCTCTCCTATTTATATAGATTAGGAGGAAGGATTTCTCTCAATAGAATAAACAGAATAGAGAGATTTCCTCGGAAATCTTATCCTCTATCAAGTTGGGGAAATCTTATCTTCTATCAGTTATCACTAGACGATGAGGAAGAAATAAGTTTTGCTCACGACAAGAATTATGTAATTTCATTAAAGTGAGAAATATTTATAGGGTGAGATTGTTTTTTATCATAATCAGTTAATTAGGAGAGATTTTTTCTATCATTATCAAGTAGTTATTCAAATCTTATCATGATCATGATCTTTTATCAGTGGTCGTCCGGCGATGAGTCACCGGATCGATGCCCAATCAGGACGAGCTTCTTCCTCAGACATTTCATCTCGTTGTCTTGTCTGCTCCTCCCGAGCAACTTTATGGCGATCGAAGATCACCTTCCAGGAAGACGAGTGTCGTCTGATGAGTAAGTAACACATCGCAGTGTCTGAATCGGTCTTGAGCAATGTCTGTACGTATGAAATGTGGAAACAGTGTTTTGGTGAAGCTTCCCCTCAACAAATGACAAGGTATTAAATGCACAGAGTCTCCCATATATTGATGCATTGCGTATGTTTACTGGCCTTTCACAAGGCCCACTTAGTGTTGAAGGCAAAGCCATTACTCTTCAACAAGATCAATCTTAATGCAATTTAAGTCAAGAAATCACCAACCAGAGACTCTTATACTGACAAGTTGGTCCACAAGCATCTGTGCATCAACTTCTTCATGATTTAAGTTTGGTTCTTGAGAGAAGAAAAGTCTCCACACAAATGTGGTTCATATTCATTGTAGTGAATTAGATATATTTGTGAGGTCATGAAGAGTTATGGATAGGAGTTGAATTGAGTTGATATGAAAGATGAGATGAGGTGTATAAAGTATATGTTATAATGAAAATATCTGACTGAAACAAGTAAGTTTTGTCTTGTCCATATTATACTCCTTTTAAGTTTGGTTCAAGAAAAAAGGACAGAGACTTTCACATAAACGATAAAAGTAAATGAATATATTTCAAAGAAATTAACTTAATCAACGTTGAAGCATAAGTGGAATTCTCAAGTTATGTAAGGACATAGGATTAGACAATAGGTAATAGCAAATAAAAGTTACGAGCCACCTACAAGCCTGAGACTAATGCAGATGTTGCTACTTTCATGGATCCAGTTATTCATATCCTCCTTTTCTTACTATATGGTAATAGTTTAATCCACTTAATTTTTATCAACTATTGGCAAAATTACAATTTTATGGTGTTCCAAAGACATTGAGAAATTTTCCTACGAAGTAATTTAATCTCCAACTATCACATCTCATATTTATATAAAAAAATAAATTATTATTTTAATATTAATAATTTATTAAAAAATTTATTTCGAATTCAAATCTCCAACTTGTTGTTCTTGGTAGAACAACAAGTGATAAAAAAATCTCTTCAACCCAGGTCTCACATCTCCTAGTATATTACTCTAAAAATAAATATAAGATAAAAATATGTTAGCAACAAATGTTAATAAAAATAATTTCAAATATTTTGCTGGTAAGAACCTTCAAAAAATTATCAATAAAATAAAATATAAGATAAAAACATATTGATAGGAATCTTAAAAAATCATAAAAATAATTTCATGAAATATATATAAATATCAATAATTTAATATGAAATAAAACAAATCAATGTATTGTGAAACTCATATATAAAAAATAATAATAATTTTAATATAGTAGACAAAATAATGTACAGGTGTCACATGTAATACATCTTGATGACATACATAATAGTAAAATAACAAAGGTATACATCAAACTCGATGACACTCTCCCAATAGTGGATAAAAAGAAATACTTTATAGGATGGATTCCTTTCAACGACGGATGGAGAGAAACCATATTGCACCCTCAATAGCATATGGAGTGATCTCGCTCACCCGTTCAAGTGAAGATATGTTCCTCTCAACAACAAATGGAGGAATCGTCTAATTGTCACATCCAATGACTCACTAAACTTTAAAGGGAATCGCCTTACATGCTTTCAGTAATAATATATAAATAATCATAATCATTCATTTGTATTTATTCATTCATACATAACCCCAAGTAACAGGTTGGGTTAAGGTACAATTGACTGGATAGAGAAATGATAATGTGTCTAGCACTAATTGCATAACTAAACAAGTTTAGCTTCACGAGTTAGGTTGAGTCTTATCATTAAATTGGGCTATATTTGGCTCGCAGGTTAAGTCATGTCTGACTATATGAGTTGAGTCGTACTTAGCTACATGGGTTATATCATACTTAGACATATTGGTTAGACCATATCTGACCATATAGATTAGGCCATGCCTAACCATATTGGTTAAACTATATCTAATCACATATGTTATGTTATGCATGATCACATATGCTATGTTGTATATGACTAGATGGGTTAGTCTAATCAATTAACCTAACTCAAGTTATACCCCTAATTTGACCCATTTTATTAAATTAGATTTTAATATTTTTTTATTATTAAAAAAACTCAAATCCATGAATTAAATAATTTAGTTTCATGTTCTTAAATTTAAAACTAATTAAATCATATAAATTCATATATAATTCTTAAAACATATATATATATATAATTAAATAAACTAGAACTATTATTTTAATTTAAAATTAATAATTTTAATAATTAAATTTATTTTTAAATTTATTTAAGTTTAAGAGATCATCAAACAATCATTCTAACGTTACAAATCAATTATCAATATTTATTAATTATAAATTTTAAAATTAAAATATTATTATAGATTATAAAATTTTAATAATCATAGTATCAAAGATTTCATGAATGAAAGCTAATTAGAAAAGAATAATGATCCTATCCCTATCCCTCCTTAGGAATCATAAAATTTTAACAATCATAATATCAAAAATTTCAATACATGAATCAAAATTGATTTAAAAAATAAATAGTCCTATCTCTCATTGGGAATCCTCTCAAGCAATTTGGGAGGAGCACAGGAGACGATGAACTCTCCCCAAAAAATAAATAATAAATTAATTTATATTTATATTTTATTTTTATTTTACTTTTATACACACAAAGATATGATTATAATATTTATTTCTTATAATTCAAACTTAAAAATAAAATTTAAACTATTTACTTTCTAAAATTCATATCACTTATCTGGAAATAAATTAATTAATAAAATTTCTAACTTATTTATATAATTAATAAAATTAATTTTAATTATTTCCTTACTCATACTGTCATAAAACAAAAATTAGCCTTCTCTATTCTCATCTTTGTATGATCTTGACAAAGCCACAATATATTCTGTTTTTACATAATATATCTCTATAAATTTATGAACTTTTGCTCACATTATAATATTTGATCTATGATAATATTCAAGATTATGTAGGATTGATTACATATGAATTTCTTTTTTTTTTTTTTTTTTTTTTTTGTACTCTTTCTTCAGTCCTATGTCTGTGTAGAGTCCCAAAACTCTTTCTCAAGCGTAAACATGAACTTTTGAGTTAAGACTACATAAACGGTATATATAAAGAATATGAACTTTCAAAGGGTGTGTTTACAAACATCAAAGAGGTATGTATGCAAAAGAACGATTTTTCTTTTTTTATCATCTCAGGTAAAACTGATGTTGCACCGACTGATATGGACCACCTATCAGCAATCCTCATTTAAAGTATGGGCAACTGGCTTTTAACACACTGTTCACATGACTATGGAGCTATTAAATTTCCAGACTTTGAACAAACCAAAGAAAATGATATCTTGTTTGATCTCAAAACTATCAACATATATATATATATATGTACACACCATAACAATATTAAAAGGAAATTTCTAGGGTTCTGGCTCTTTCAAGATTTATTTTCTTCTTCTAGAAGTAATTATTTCTTGCATATGTTATTTTCATAGCAAGTCGGATCAAGTGATTATAGAAAAGAAGAATTTTTTGTTGAAGAATCAGACATTTAAAATGGAGTTCTTCGCAAAGCTTATTTTTATATAATTTTATATATATTTTACTCACACATCCAAACTCTATGCAAGATATGTAACACAACACAAAAGATGTGCAAGAGATGCCTGTCTTAATTAAAAAAAAGAACAAAAAAATTTTTTTTTAGAGCATGAGGATAATATTACAAATAAAGTTATTGATGCTTATAATATTATTTATTTATATATATAAATATAATTCATTAGGCAATTTAAGAACTGTTCTTCTTTGTACTACAGTAAATTAAGGTCTGTCAACTATGAGCCCATAAGACAGTAAATTTGCAGGATTATAGCAGGTAAAATGATTGGAAGAACAGTTTAACCATGCATGCTTCCTAGTCTTCTTGGAGTCCATAAGACAATGGCACCAAAGAATATTAGTTGTTCTACTTACTAGTTTCATGAACCCCCTTTTTCCTTTCTTCCTTCAGTTTGCCTTTTCTTCCTAAAAGTTTTCTGAGAACCACTTTTCTGAATCACCTACCAGTCTCTCATTGAAGTATGTGAATTTTGCTGGCAAAATAGCTGATGATTAAGAGCAAAAAAGAAGGAACAAAATTGGCAGGTGTTTGTTTCTCTTTCATGATCAATGTGTCTAATTTATCACAATGAGGAGGATCTCCAATTTTCCAAATTATCAGTGAGAAATGATGTGAAAAGCATTACAATTGAATGGTGCAGTTTGGCTGGGAGCAATAGTAATCCATGAACAGTAGGGTTCACTTTCATATAATTCATAAAGGAAACAAGTGAAAGGGAATATGATCATGAAGCCCATATCACTCATATAGAGACACCCAATGAAGTGTCATTTTCTGGGACATAGTAACCTGTGGAAAGCAAGAAACTGACTTTGTCTTCAAATCATGCTTGTTTACCCCCACAATGTTTTTTTTACTTTCCATGCTAACACTGCATACAACCCAGACATCAGAAGCTTTTGTCATTACACCGCCATCATTCCCAGACAAATTCCTCTACATCATACCCATATGAACAGGCCTCTTATTCCACAGATCGTCCAACAAGTACGCCCAAGTTTACCTCAACATTTACCACAGCAGATAGATAAAAGCTGAAGAAGAAGAAGAAGAAGAAGGAGAAGAAGAAGGAGGAGGAGGAGAAAGAGGAAGAGGAGGAAAAGAAGGAGAAGAAGAGAGAACGAGAAAGAGAAAGAGAAGAGGGAGAAGCAGGAGGAGGAAGAAGAGGAAAAGAAGGAGAAGAAGAAAGAGAGAACGAGAAAGAGAAGAAGAAGCAGGAGGAGGAAGAGGAGGAGGAGGACGAGAAGAAATAAAGAGAAAGAGAAGAAGGAGGAATCGTAGGAGGAGGAGGAAAAGAAGGAGAAGAAGAAAGAACGAGAAAAAGAAGAAGAAGCAGGAGGAAGAGGAGGAGGAGGAGGAGAAAGAAAGAGAGAGAAGGAGGAGGAATCGTAGAAGGAGGAGAAGAAGAAGAAGAAGAAGAGATCTGAAGGTTAGCACAAATGGAGCTCTTCCCAACACAGCCAGATTTAACGCACCAAATCAGCCCACCAAACACCACGCCAGCATCAACATGGAGGAAGCCTGATGAGAGCATCGACTTAGGGTTTTGGAGGAGGTCATTGGACTCGACCAGCAAGAGTATCAACAAGAACATCACCAACCCTTGCACGGCAAAGGCCGACGACATCACTCTCTCCTTAGCTAACCCAAGTGCCACCTACTCCGGCGACTCAAGGAACAGCCTGCTTCCCCGCCTCCACCCTCACCCTCGCCACCACCATCACCATCTCCACTTCCACCACCACCACCACCCACTACTATCAGAAGACTATCACGAAGACCTCGGCTTGCTGAAGCCCATAAGGGGAATCCCGGTCTACCACAACCCACCTTCCTTTCCTGTAGTCCCACTGCGTCAGCAGCAGCACTTGTGTGACTCTTCTTCCACCTCCAATTTCGCTCCCTTCGCCACAACACAAAGCTTGTCCAGACTGAGATTCTTGCCGTCGAGGTTCTCAGCTAAACGGAGCACGAGAGCACCGAGGATGCGGTGGACCTCCACGCTTCATGCCCGCTTCGTCCATGCCGTGGAGCTACTGGGAGGCCATGAGAGTACTCTCCACTTCCCGTTGCCTTCTTGTCTCAGTTATTCGTTTCAGATCGATGAAGGGATTTCTGACCAACGCATGTTTGACTGTCTTGGAGCTTAGGAGCGACGCCCAAGTCAGTTCTTGAGCTCATGGATGTGAAAGATCTCACCTTGGCTCATGTGAAATCTCACTTGCAGGTGAGCAAAATCTCTGGTTTCTTACAATCTGCAAAAAGGAATTTTTCTTGAACTTACAGGAATCAGGCAGTCTCGACCTTTTCTTGGATTTGATTGGTTTCTCGCTAATCTTCTTCTGAGTTCTCTTACGGCTGCTATTATTCGATCCCTTTCCCACTTGGTTGATGCGATGTTCCCTAATGATCAAAGACCGGTTGCCGTTGCACTTGGAGAGGAGAAGATCCGTCCCTTCCATTTCCTCTCTCTCTCTCTCTCTCTCTCTCTCTCTTTGTGTGTGTGTGTGTTGGGGGAGCATTGCAGCAGCTTTTGCATAGGGAACATAGACAGGCTACTGTAGGGAAAGAGAGGAGGTTAACACCACCAAAAAAGAGAGAAAAGTCCACTGATTGGCTCAAGCTTTAAGAACAACAAAGATGAACCAAGTGTACCTTAGAACTGCATCAATGGCTAAAAATAGGACAAGGGGAAGCTTTAGGTGTCTTTCCTGCAGCAATTTAGACATGGAAATGACCTATAATCCCAATGTCAACAAATGATCATGATGATATGGATGACTGCAGATGTATCGGACTCTGAAGAACACAGATAAACCAGCAGTTTCTTCAGGTAATTTAAGAAACATGTATTTATTTGTCTCTATATTTTCCAGTTTAGAAAGCTTCTTGCTTACGTTTATTCTCGCTCTTTGCTGTAGGTCAATCTGATGGATTTGAGAACGAGTCAGCTGGAGAGATCTGTGATGATAATTTGCTAGATAACCCAAATCCCCATAGGTTGGGATCATCTGCTCAACATGGTTGGTCATCAGCTGCACATCACAGCACCACTCACATCAGTGGTCTATGGAGCAATCCTTCAAGGTGATGACGAGTTTGTTTTCCTGTAATTGTATGGCATAAACATGATTTCTTTTGCTCTTAGATGATTACATTGATTCATTTCTGTCACTATGTTTGTACTGCAAGACGATCCATGTTCTGGAGGTAGACTGACATGTGTGAGCTTCCCCTATCCTCTTTCTTTCTCTTGGGTAATAGACATGCACGTATAGGTGTCTGTGTTAGTACTTGACATTCTTTCAGTTGAGAACCATGTCTGGACATGGTTTGTATTTTGAGCACCTCTTCATCAATGTCAATAACATGTTCTCAATCGTGTCATAAGCAAAGAAACAAATTGCTATGTGCCCATTGCAAAGTTTCTCTTCATGGAACAGATGATCACTAGCTGTCACTGGTGAGGATAACCATTGCTTGCTCCTTCCTTATATGCACTTAAGACCAGAAGCTAAGAATGTAAACAAGAATGGTTTGGGGATTTGCTTCTCATTGAAGTCAGAGTCTGTGATCTCCTCTTTCTTGCATCAATCTTATGGGCCCTTTAGGTTCGTCAAAGCCTCTCTTCTACTCCTTTTTAACTTTCCACTGTTGATCTCCACATAGATGCTCAGAAAAGGCAGCATGTATCATAGCTTTGTTCCATCTGTCCAGGATCTCATGAACATTTGATCCTTCATGATGATGATATGATCCATTTGCATAGTTCAGAAAGGACACCACAGTGACACTTTTGTTCCAAGACACAGACTCATCTGAAAAATCTGTTCCAAAAGGGACAGATCTGACTGTGGGTACCTTTCTTTTTTCCCTTTTAATCTTGCAAATGTCCTCCGAGCTTCCTTGCATCTTCTTTTTGCGGCTAATTGGTCATGGCATGGAACTGAGATTTCCTTCAATAAGCTATTAAATGTCTACATCTTGCATGTACTGATTCCCATGGTCTTTCTTGCGGTTTCATTTGCAACAGGGAAGGCTGCCTCACTGCCACCATACCTTGTGATGAATCCAACACTGGGAGTATGCATTCATTTAAGGTACCAAATTAGCATTTCAGATAGATATAGCTTATCTTTCATTCATATAAACATCACAAACACCAATATGATGCTTTATTTCTTCTGCAGAAGGACCTGCAACCAAAAAGAATGGAAATGTATTCAGATTTGAACTCATCATGCCTGTCGGAGACATTGAGCCCATGCAAACTCAATCTGGAGTTCACTTTGGGTAGGTCACAATGACCTGAAGTACCCCAAGAACCCACCGCCAAATAAAGGGACTCAAAAGAAAAGCAAAGTGAAAGAAAGGTGAAAGAGACAAGAAGACAATTGAGGCAAAAGGCAAGAGTAGCGAAAGCATGTTGATCTATAGATATGTTCTTCAAAGATATGAAGTTTCATGGCATCTCTCTTTTGCTTTGGTAAAGGGGAAAGGATCAATCAGGGTTGCTTCATTCTCGTGCATGTTCGCGTGTACTCTTTGCTTTATATTCTCCCAAGAAAGTCAAAAGGCAGTCATGAAAACAAGCATCAAACACAAAAATGAGACGATGCTGCATTGCTTTACTGTCCTTCCTATCTCCACGATCAAATCCCTCGGATGATAACATGTGTTGCTGATGAATGAATGAACATTACAGAGCATCTGAAATGATTTTTTTCTTGAACATGATGACTTCTCAGACAGCATCATCTTTACCGATAATTTCTTTCGCCCGAAAACTTTCTACAAGAAGCTTGCTATGATCTTGAAGTCGCAGTAGCCGTAAGTTCTCTTTGATAGAACATGTTAACATCAGAAAGTGCGCTAGAACTATTTTTCATCCATAACTTTTGATGATTCATCATGGTGTGTGGACTCCAACCAATAGACATATAGGACTGTTTTACTCCTATCATCTCATCTCTACCTTTTTCATCTTTCTATGAATCTTATTCATGGATGATTAGCTTTTGTAATAATTTAGATAACACTGGACCATCAAAACAATAATGACACCTGCTGTCTCTACCAGAAAAGGACCTGCAAATTTAACCTTGTAGATGATCCCAATTCAGAGAATGGTGTGAAGAAAAGAGAGTGGTGGCAAAGTGGTTTTTGGCTTTTGTTCATGTGGTTCTGCTCCCCCATGCAGCTCTTGTCTGCATGCCATGGGACTCTGAGCATAATTATTTGTGCTTTTTGATCCCTTTACCCTGCTTTTGCTTTACCAGACACTGCACCTGGTATCTTTCTCCAGTTTCACTTCATGCGACAATGAATAATACTGCTGGTGACCTCTCAGATTTCTTGCAGAGATCTTTGACATGGATTGATCTCAGTTGACAACCTTGTTAACACGGACACCGGTCGGTGACAATCTAAGAACATGCATGCATTCTTGGCCAGTGACTACCCATTTGACTTGTGGATCCACACATCACACACCAACACTTGTGTGATTCACAAAGATGTGATCTTCGTATCATGATTTGGATTTTTAATGTGGACGACAACCTTAAATGCCACAACAAGCAAACTATACTTCTTCTACAGGATTATGATAGCATCAGAATCAATGGGCGAGAACCTACCAACGTGGCAATGGATCATGCAGACATTCTTGGGGGAAGAGACTCATGGACCTAAACCTGTGCACTTGGCAAAATTTGATGGTCAACCTGCACTCAAAGCAGTTTCATTGTGTGCTTAACATCTCTCGTTCGATCGAAAGGACAGCAAATAAAGGAGAGAAAAAGAGGGATCAACAGTGATCAATTTTCCTAGTGACTTGGTTAATTCAGAAAGCAAAAGATGGGGAAGTAAAAGCAGCAAAGTTACATGGATGAGAAGTAAATAAAGCTTCCTTTATTGTTCCTTTAGGGCAGCTGGATAATAAAAGACCTCTTTTCAGAGGTTGTGGTACAACAGCATTTGTAGCTTTTAAGGCTCTTCCCAACTTTATTTCTCTCTCTCTCTCTCTCATCCTGTCTTCTCTCTATCACTTTCTTCCGCTGACAGAATCAGTATTACTGACATCAAAAGAAAAGTAAGAGGTTTTCTTTACCACAGGAGCCCTGTGGAGCTCAAATTATAAAAGAATGATTACCACATGATGAAACATGCAATCTTCTCACAAGGTTCCAACCCTCTTTCCCTTCTCTTCATTCTCCCCCTCTTTCTTCGCTGGCAACAAAGACAGAGGGGGAAGTGAGAGAGCAGCGTGTAGTCCTCTCCTGGTGTTGACGCTTTAGAGAGGAGGCATCAGAGGCTGTCGGCCTAGTGACGTGACCCCTCTATGATGCCTTGTTTTCACCAGTCCTTGCAGCTCCCTGCCTCTTCCCCATGACCCCATGGGACACTGTGCTCCTTTACCGAGTTACCTTTTGACTCCCCCCTCTCTCTCTGTGTCTCTCTCTCTCTCTCGTCTCTCTCTGCGGTCAATTCAACGAGGTAGCCTGTTCGTAGCGTAGGTGTTCTCCTTGTCAAAATGGTGTTACTTCGGTGGTCAGAGGTGAAGGCACACTGATAAAATGGTTTCTTCATATATGAAGTGTCTCTTTGGAAATGGAAGTCTTGCCTGCCTGCTCTGTGTGTGTGACAGCGAGATCTCAGTGAAGAGGATCCATACTATAATGTATATATATTATTAATATGATAGTAATGTATATATATATTTGCAGAAAAATAGATGAGAGATGAGAAGAAAGAACGAAGGATGAGAAGAGATTGGATGGAATAAGGTCGCAGAGATATACCTACTTGAATCCTTTGGTACTTGCACTGTGCCACAGCAGACAAAGGAGGAAAGCGGACGAGGAAGAAAGTGAAAGGAGGAAAGGGACGTATGGGGAACAGGAGGCTCAGGTCAGCCCTCAATGGCCGGTGAAAGGGGGGGGGCCGCGTGGTCCGGTGGCCAACGGGCGTGGAGTGGAGGGAAGGCACGGGAATCAAGGGGGATGAAATGATATAGCAATCCATTGCTTTATGATTGGGAAGCTGCCCGGGCTCGGCGTTCCATGCTCAGCTCTCTCGGGCAGCGCAACACCGATGGCAGCTCCTCCTCCTCCGCCTCGCTTCCCCCGCCGTTAGGCTGATGGGGATCACACCCTCCCCACTCCCGGCCTGCCCGTCGTTCTCCATCCATCCTCTTGTCCCGAATCTCCACACGAGAGAGAGAGAGAGAGGAACAAAGCTCTCAGAGTTGTCATGCATGCACGTACTCGCCAAGCGGTCTCCTGTTTCGTCTGCAGTCTGCAGTCTGCAAGTCTGCGGAGGACACAGAGGAGAGAGAGGCAGAATTCTCAAACATGTTATAGAACAACACAAGGGTTTGTCCTTCTTGTGCAATCACATTGCATGAGGAAAAAAAACATTCTTTGTTTTAATCTACCACAATTTTTTTTCTGATAAAACAAAATAATTGTAGTATTGTGGCAATTTTTTTTTTCCATTCCACAGCTGCATAGGATTAATTAAAATAATAACCAGCCATTATATAAATGGGGACTGAATACATTAGATAGGTCATATCAGGTTAGATTTTGATCAGACATACAGCAAATAATGCTATTCTTTTACAATTATTTCCTACTATTTTATTTTATCTTTATTTAGGGAGTTGATTCTGCATTTTAGGTATTAATGGTGAGTTGTGCTGCTTGTGCTTAGAACATACCATCCCCAAAGCCCATTGGTTCAGCATATTAATTGGGTTCATATGTGTTTCTGAAATTAAAAAGCATCAAAAAATGGTCTTTCCATCTTTATATGATTTGAGTTATAAAAAAGTTGTATAAAAATACAATCTACCTAAAGTACACCTAAGTATCTACATATATATAATTTTGGAGGGATACATATGTGCAACTTTGACAAGCAAAGTATTGTTAGTTTGAAACATGCTTGTGTTTGACCATTGTAGCTGTCCTTCAATCTCAATAGAAATTTAGGGAATTTTTTTGTCATTTTGGTTGATCAAACCTCATGAACACATATTGTGGCACTCAGTCACCAAAGTCCATATTGTGCCTCAAATAAAATGGCATGTTGAGTGTCAACAACCCCTTTGTTGAAAACACACAATAGACCAGCTTCAAGAATAATTATTCTCTAAGAGCTACATAATTATATTTCAGCTTTTTTGTGTGTGGATTATGCATATGTTGGATATTTGAAGATAGACATGATCTCCATAAGTCGATGAATAGGCTTAGGCTGATAAGAACTCGCCCCGTATCATCGAAATTTCACAATGTCTCCCTTTGGTTTTCGCCGATAATGAATTGGATTTATAAATTTATATAGGTCTACGTACTCATACCGATAAAAACAAATAACGACTTATCATATAGCACCTATCGTAAGGCCCAAGAGGTCTCTCCTCTTAGGACTTATCCTAGAATGATCAATTCTTCACGGGCCAAAATGCTCATACCTATGACGACAAATAGTTAAACTTTGAAATGTACATCAGATTAAAAAAAAAAATCTGTAACATCTTTAACATGGTAAAAGTTTTTTCATAGAGTTGTGACCGAAATTTATGGTGGGATACTGATCGAGTATTATGATAAACAACAAAATCAACTTTGATGCAGAATAATATTAAGCACTAGAAAATGGAGAAATCAACCTGGTTGAACTTCCTGAGCTTGACCTTCTCAATGTCACTATAAAAGTAGCAGTCATATCTGCTGCTATATTTTCTAGAGGCAGTCAAAATTATTTAGCTCAAATTATTTAACATGTGTCACTCACTGTCTGTTCTCTACAGAGAGATATTTCTGCCTCTATATAGTAGTGCAGTAATCTATTGGATCACTGATTACATGTGCAACATAAATTTTTGGCACACCAACTTTGATCAATTATCATTGAAAACATTGTTTTAAGAAAGAAAAGTTAGTGTAGAGTTTCTAAACTTCTCCTTACAAGTAAGAAACATTCATTTGACCACTCTATAAATAGGAGCCTCTCAAAAATATGATTTGGGATTTGGATTTTTATTTGCGATCTTTATTTACATAAAACCTCAAACTCACATGAGTGTTGAAATGGCCTCGTCGAACATATGTTTACAGAGCTAATTTCACAGGTACAGCTTATGACATAAAGGACTCATTTACAATGAAAAATGGTCTTCGAAGGTGGTAAATGACCCTGGAGAATAAGAAAGTTGTAGACAGTATAAACAAATATTAAGTAAACGAAGTCCCATGACCACGAATGTTGAATTCAAGACTATCACATGATCATCAAATACACATTTCATAATGTCATCAAAATACAATTATGCTCTTTATTATATGTTTCTTTATTCTCATAGGGAAGACTAAAAGGAAAGCAAATGACAAATATACATTGTAGAAAAAACTACTTTTCGAATGTGACACAATGCATAAGCTAGAATCATCCAAAAATAAGAAGTGGGTTGTCATGTTGAGAATGCAGTGTTGAATTTTTTTTTTTATATAGGATAGGAATAAAAATAAATAAATAAATATTACTTTATTTATATATATAAATTATAAATATTTATTATAATTTATTTATTTATCAAAATAGAAATTAAAAATAATCATAGGATTTATTAAAAAAATATAATGATCTTAACTCAAAAATAACTAACTCTACCTAATAATTGAAGAATGTTTGCTCTCTATTAGAATCCGATCTAGTACTATTGAAAGACTATTTTGAAATTAAAAAATTTTGACAACACTAAATAGGAACCCATATAAATCAATTGTTAAACAAATATATATCCAAATTTTAATTATTCAACTCGTATATATCAAATACCCGAAGGAACACTTTTCCAATAACAGATGGAGATATTTTATCCTTGGGGATGAGTATATATTCTCCCAATAACAGATTGAGACAAGCTCATGTCGCACTCTCAATAGCAGATGAAGTGGTGTCTCTCACTTACCAAAATGGGGACACGTTCCTCCTAATAACAAATGGAGGAACCATCTAATCATCTCATTTCATGGCCCACTAATCCTCGAGGGGAATTATATGACATGCTCTCAAGTGGAAAACAAAATCATCTCATACTAGTCATGTCCATGTCTGAATAAAATAACACATTAAAATATCTTAATTTATCTTTTAAATATTATTAATATCAAATAATATCAATTAGTCCTTAATTGACTTAAATCGTAGCTCAATCAATACAATTGAGCTTAGCTTAACTAGAAGATAAGCTCATATAGCACTATCAATAGCAGATGGAGTGGTGTCCCTCACCTGCCAAAGTGGAAACACATCCCTCCCAATAACAAATGGAGGAACCATCTAATTGTCTCACTTAATGACCCACTTATCCCCAAGGAGAATTACGATATGCTCTCAAGTAGGAAACAAAATTATCTCATATTGGTCAAATCTATGTAGGAATGAAATAATATATTAAAACATCTTAATTTATCTTTTAAATATTATTAATATCATATAAGATCAATTATCCCTTAATTGACTTAAACCTTAGCTCAATCAATCCAATTGAGCTCGACTTAATTAGAAGATAAGTTCATGTAGCACTCTCATGGTGTAGTGTCCCTTACTCGCCAAAGTGGGGACATGTTCCTCCCAATAACAAATAGAAGAACTATCTAATCGACTCATTTAATGTCTTGCTAATCCCCCAACGGTACACGACATGCTCTCAATTGGAAAACAAAATCATCTCATGCTGGTCATTTTGGAATGAAATAATACATTAATGTTGGGAAATCTATGGGCGACATCATATGCATAATGAAAAAATAAAAAATATAAATCCTCAAATTTTCCAATGATGTGTTCGTCGTCATACAAATATTAGTGCACAAAATCTGCAAAACCGAAAACTGTATATATGAAAGATTATATTTTACCTAGAGAGATCGTATATCCTTGAATCCCTACATATCTATAGGAGAAGATGAAGGAAGTCAAGCCTCCTCCTCTCTAGCGGTGATCAACACAGTATGGCTGTGACGATGCTCCTCAAATCTCTAAGCTTGCTATCTAAGGAGGAGAAGGAGAGAGAAGAATAGGAGATGACAACCAAGAGAAGCTCTAGAAACATTTAGTTCCCTCCTATTTAGAGAGGTCTCTTGTCAACTTAACCCTAATAGATCCTACCCTATTGGGTACTAGATCTCCGTCCAACTACCCAAGTCTCTTAAATTAATTGATTTATACTCAATAATCTCTCATTAGCTTTTATTGGATCTCATCCATAGGATCCAATAATTTAGGGGCTTATTAGATATCCAATAAGATAGGGGCTCTAGCGGATATCTCATATCTAAACCTTTACTCATCGTAATGTCTACCATATATGTCCTCTAGGCCCAATATCGAGCTGGTCATGAGTCATACCTGTCAGAACTCCTTCTGGCTCAGTGAATTATTATCTTCATAATAATTTACTTGACTCATCGACTATAAATGTACTATGCTACTATGTCGTAGTCCCTAGACGATACAAGGGAATTCAATTCATTAGACTTGTCTGTCCTCAATTACCGTGTACCTATAGTCCCTCATCCATCTAATATCCCAGAGACCATTTACCGAGCATGGTGCTATCAGACCCATACAGTTTTTACTTGAATCTTGCTCTAATCGGATTCTCCTAGAGAACACTTTCTCTCTCAATATGAATAACCATAGTCAAGGATTTATTTAAGCAAGAATACATGAGATATTCCGCTCATGACACCGAGAGTTGATGATCCTCTATCGATACTCAATAGTCCTCGTAAGGTTTGCTACCACTCCCGATGACCGGTTGTGCTAGATCTGAAACTTTTAAACCTATAAGTCTGATATCGAAGAATGGAGTACTCATACAAGACATCCTTGGTATTTTAAGTCTAAGAACTAGGTACACAACTAGGCCAACAGAATCACCATCTGACAATGAGACATAATTAACCATCAAGCATTCTGTGAGCGGATCAATAAATAAACTCATTCTCCAATGAGCACCTGTAATATATCCCTAGTGTCTCCACATAAGCAGCTATGAGACCAACTGCCTCCATCATATGTATGAGTATATAGTACACCAGTCACTCTCAAGTAACCTATGTCCAAGATTATTTAGAACCTGTGTTTAAAGGCGAATCTGTCACATTATCGTGATCTCATCATAATCTGATTCCCATTGTGATAAAATATCAAATAATAATAATAAGCAAAAAGACTGTGTCAAGTCACACGTGCCATCACTGACATGATTGGCTTGTAGGGTACCTATAACTAGTAATTAAAATATCTCAATCTATCTTTTAAATATCATTAATATCATATAATATCAATTAGCTCATAATTGACTTGAACCCTAGCTCAATCAATCAAATTGAGCTTGGCTTAACTAGAAGATAAGCTTATGTCGTACTCTCAATAGTATATTGAGTAATGTCCCTCGCTCGCCAAAGTGGGGACATGTTCCTCCCAATAACAAATGAAGAAACCATCTAATCGTCTCGTTTAATGGCCTGCTAATTCCCGAGAAAAATTACATGACATGCTTTCAAGTGGGAAACAAAATTATGTTATGCTGATCATGTCCATGTTGGAATGAAATAATATATTAAAACATCTCAGTTTATCTTTTAAATATTATTAATATCATATAATATCAATTAACCCTTAGTTGACTTAAATCCTAGTTCAATCAATCTAATTGATCTCGGCTTAACTAGAATATAACTGAACTTATATCTAATTCTCATTTAATCGATCTAGAATTATTCTAAATTGATATAATTTAACTTATATTGGATCCAATTTAGGTTATATAAACTTATATAAGTCAAATCGGTTCATAATCCTCCTAAATCGATCTAAACTAATCAAATTTGATTTAGTTCAATTAATATTTAGGTCTAAATCAAATAAAGTAAAGGCAATGGGTTAGATTGCATAGCATTGGATAGGTTAGGCTACTTAATGTTCTAGACATGTACACTATATATGACTATACATACACTATACCAGGTTAGGCTAGTCCACAACCCATGGACTGGTTATATGCATTGTACATAACTACTCATGTTAGGCTGAGTCGAGCTAGCCTACGAGCTAAGGGTTAACTTGTTGGGTGAGCTTAGCTTGTTAGCTATGTCTAATCTATCAATTTTTTTAATTTTAAATTATATCATCATGAAATTATAAATAAAACATCTAATCAGTAATATTAAGTCATTAAAACATAATAAATAATGATATATTAAAAATATGAAATCGTATAAAAGAGGAAATATTTTTTTAATCAACTACCGTGCAAATCTAAATAGAAATTAAGCATTACAACTAGCATTAAGGTAAAATTTTAATATATATATATATATATCATGAATAATTATAATATATTTTTATTTAAAATAAAATTTTAAACACATGAAGGCATAAGAACCTATCTCTCTTTTAGCAAGATGTAATGTCTCATTTCTCCTATTATTGGGCTTGGTTTGGTGAGGAACAAGAGAGAGGAATCCCTTCGTATGTACAACCTTTTGTAAGATCTTAAATGACCAATAAATCTAGAGAATAGCTTTCCTCTTTCGTCAAATCTCATGACTTCTCTAGTTGGCAACACTTTTGAGAAGATGTGATCATCAATTTTAAACTCCTAGTCTTTTTGTCTTTCATTTGCATAACTTATCTAGTGACTTTGGGTTAATACAGCTTTCACCCCGAAACATATAGTCAATCTGATAAAATAATATAAACTCCTGGAGACCTCTTAAGAGCTTATGCCTTGGACCTTAGTAGAAGTTGGGATATATATTTGTACATAATTGAGTTTGCTTGCAATAATAATAACCACTCTAATATACATACGATCCTATTTATAGCTCTTTATACAAGAAAGTATATGTCACCTATGTACTAGGATGAGATAAGAAAACAGAAGTTTTTAAGGTCTCAATTGATTCAAAGAGATACTGATAATATTTGAACCAGATAATAGAGATTATGAAGGCTTCTCTCAGTTTACTAATGATGAATACGGAATTATAGATTTTATTGATTCTTAATGGTTGGTGATGATAGAAGATAAGATTTCTCCTATGAAATCCTTTCTCCTAATTTGTATAAATAGGAGAGGGAAGGTATCAGAGCTTTGAGAAAAGCCCTCACGAAGTCTCTCACTTATAAACCATTCTGTTGAGAAAATTCCTCTATTCTGTTGAGGAAAATCCTTTCTCATCATTTGTATAAATAGGAGAAGAACATGTTAATGCATTGAAGCATTTTTCATTTCTTCAATCAAGCTTTTTCAGTAATTATTCTTAGTTATATTCTATTGTTTTCATCAGGTGAGCTGTTATAGTCTACATTCATATGAAAAATTTATGCTTGTTTACTTGAAAAGATTTAAAAGAATGGTAAGAACAAAATTGAGAAGAAAATAAGGGTAGGTAAAAGTAGATTAAGCAACGAGAGAAGAGAAGAAAAGAGGCAAAAGTCGATGGTATACCTTTAAATTATTTATTATGGTCTCTCCACTTTTGGGGAGAGAAAAAGAAGTTTTACATAGAACTACAGAAAAGACAGGTTGGGAGAGAACTTCCTATACTTCTAATGTTTGTAACCAAACGAGAGAAGTTGTTTCTATCCACACTTATCTAATTATTCTTGTCAAACAAGAGAAAGCATCTTCTCTATTTTTTCTTCTCTTCTCCCAACCTCCAACGTCTCTCCTCCCTGAAAGGCTGATATTGTGCTTGATATAATTGCAAACATTTAACTTTTAAACCTTCCTATATCTATCTTCACCTGCCAATAAACCAGATTTTTAGAGACAAACTATATTATGTCTCTCTTCCTACCACACCACTAATAGTTTTGATATAGATTTTGATATATCTTAATAGCCTTAAGATAAATATTAAATTTTAATCTACGAGCCATCTTCAACGGTTATACCTTTATTGGATAACTTTTGAAAATATAAAATCAATTATAGAATCTAATAATCTATATCCTTGAGTAATCTTTTTAGCTATCATCTAAGATTTACATCTTCCCTTTAATTTTATTTAATTATCTTTACTAAAATGATTATGTTACCAAGCACGCTAGAAAATTTTTATTTGTCTTAGATAAAAGTTTAAGCTTCATATCTACCAAATCTATTAACATAAATTTTTTTAAAAATTTATATATGCTATAAGACTTGAAACCTTTTGATTCATGACATTAACAACTATATCAACTTTCCCCGGATGGTAATTAATATTAAAATCATAGTCTTTTAGAAAGTTCAATCATTTTATATATCTCATATTTAAATTTGAGTGAAGATATACTTAACTCTGAAGATTTCAAAAGTCTATGCATAGATAGAATATCTCTAAATTTTTAGTCCAAAAATAATAGTTACTAACTATAAGTTATGAATAAGATAGTTCTTCTCATAAAGCTTTAACTCTCTAGATACATAATAAACTACCCTCTCATTTTACATTAGAACATAACCAAGTTTTTGAAATGAGGTAGCATTGTACACCACAAAACCTTCATCTCTAGAAAGAATCGTCATTATCGGAGTACTAGTTAATTTCTCCTTTAGTTCTTGAAAACTTCGTTGACGCTTTTGTCATAAAAGAACTTTACATTATTTTCTATGGTCAAGGGTGTTACTATTTTTTAAAAATCTTCTATAAATATTCTATAATATCTAATCAAACCTAAGAAGCTTTTGATCTATGAAACATTAGAACACCACTTCCTATTCATCACATCTTCAATCTTTTGGGGGCCAAAAAATATACTAGCATCAGAAATTATACTTGCTTAATTATTCCATCAGAAATTATGATCGAGAAACATAACTTCATTGAGGCAAAAATTATACTTGCTTAATTATATATATATATATATATATATATATATATATATATATATATATATATATATATTCTTGTCTTAGGACTTCTAAAACTATCATGAGATGGTGTTCATATTCTACCATACTTTTAAAGTAAATCAAGATGCCATCAATAAATATGATTATAATTTTTATTAAGATAATGATGGAATACTCTATTCATGAGAACCATGAAAGCAATTAGTATATTTGTGAGTCTGAAAGGTATTATTAAGAATTCATAATGATCATATCTTATTTTGAAAGTAATTTTTTGCATATCTCCTTCCCTTATATTCAATTGATGATACATAAATTACAAATCAATCTTCCAACATACTTGATTAGATAGGTCATCTATTCGGGGAAAGAGATGTATAATCGATGCATAGCCGCATAGATATATCATTATTCTTCAGATAGGGGTACCCTAAGGTGATACATTATGTCAAATGAAGCCCTTATCCGAAAAATCATAAATATGTTTCTTTAACTCATTTAACTTAATTGATGTTATTCTATAAGGAGATTTAGAAATAGGTACAATACCAAGTAGAAGATCAATTATAAATTCAATATATATGTCAGGTGATAATCCAAGTATATCTTTAGGAAAAAATATTTAAAAAATCTCATATAATAGGAATATCTTTTAATACTAGTGTCTTATGTTTTTCTCCATAAAAGAAGACCAAATATCGTTAACATCCTTTCAATAATAATTGAATAGCACTCAAGACTAAAAAAATAAGATGAAGCCTTCTTGAATCCTAATAAACTGAAATGGTTGTTAATTGAAGGGTGAGAAAGTAATAGTTTTCTAAAAATAGTCAACATTTGCATGGTACATTGAAAGCTAGTATGGAACATTGAAAGCTAGCCTATACCTTAAGATACTATCGAAGTCTCAAAACTCTAGTAGAATAAGGTCTACTAGTAATTCATAACTTTCAATAGTAATAACTCAATTTCTAAATATTTGATCAACTCTCAAGGAGTTTTCAATTAGTGTTACTACTATTAATATAGTATTTATTATCTCAGGATTCATATATAGTCTCATAATAAAATAGTGTGATATAAAAAAAAAAAGATTAAACCTAAATCTATAAGCATAGTAGCATACATATCATAGAATGTGATTATATCTTGAACGATAGATTTAAAGGCTTCAACATCTTGATGGGTGAGTGCATAAACCTCGCTTGACCTCTTTCCTCTAGGTCCCCATTGCTATTGTCTAGCTATTTACTATATAGTTCAACATTGATAATGTTTCCATAAGTAATCCTTTGACATGTGCCTCGATTGCAAATAAAAGACTATCCTATAGAGAATGAGGTGGAAGCATATGAATCTTTCCATAAAAATAACATCTTATAACAAATTGGTTACTAAAAGCTCTTGTTTATTGATGTTTAGATTGTCTACTCTTGCCTTCTTTAAAAGTCCAAAATATAATTCCTCATACGGAGACGGTGCAGCACTTAAAAGTCACTTTCAGTCCTTTGTTTGTTGCAATTCATTATCCAATTTTTTTATAATTAGAGTTTGAATGGGGGCTTCAACATATATTAATATAATCAATATAACAATAAATTTTTTTAATTGACAAAGTGATAAGTTCTTTAATATTCATTGAAAGTAATATATGGAGAGAACTAGGCCAACTTAGTGAAATAATGATCATACTCTATCAAGAGCCAAATAAATAAATATTATTTTTATTAATATATATAAATTATTAATATTTATTATAATATATTTATTCATCAAAATAAAAGTCAAAAGAAGTCATAGGCCTTAATGAGAAATATAGTGATATTAACTCAAAAATAAAATCTAATTAGTTCTATCTAGTTATAGAGAAAGTTCTACTCTCCATTGAAATCTAGTCTAATGCTATTAAGAGACTGCTAAGAAAATGAAAAGTAAAATAAAAAATTTTTAATAAAGCTGAGTAGGAATCTTATAAGTCAATTATACATATCCAAAAAATCAATTATTCTATTGGCATATATCAAATACCCGAATGAGTATTCTCCCAACAATGTGAAATAGACAAACCCATATCACACTCCCAAAAAGGGATGGAGTGATAACCTTCACTCGTCAAAGAGAGAGCACATTCCTTCCAATAACGAATGGAGGAACCGTCCAACTATCATGTTTGAGAATCAGTTAATCCTCGAAGAAAATCTCTATACCTACTCTCAATTGAAAAATAGAATCATCTCATATTAGTCATGTCTATATCGGGATAAAATAATATATTGAAACATCTTAATTTATTTTTTTAAATATTATTAATATCAAATAATATTAATTAGCTCTCAATTAATTTAAATCCTAACCTAATCGGTCCAACTAAGCTTGATTTAATTATAACCTAATTGAAGCATCTCTAATCCTTATTTAATTGATCTGAAATTACCTAAACTAGTATTATTTAGATTAGATTTGATCCAATTTAAGTTAAGTCAACTTGAATAAGTCAAACTAGATCGAAATCACCCTAAGTTGATCCATATTAATCAATTGATTTAGTTCAATCAATGTTTGAGCCCTAACATTGCATAGCATTAGATTAGGTTGGGCCAACATAAACATTGGTCATGTGCACACATGATTATACATGCACCATACTTGGTTTAGCTAGCCCATAACCCATTGCACTACATATAATTGCACATGTTAGGCTGGGCTAAGCTAGCTTACAAGGAGACTTGACCTATTAGCTGGGCTTAATCTATGAGTTAGGTCTTGCCCACTAGTTGATTTCAAATCGAATTCTAATTAATTTTCTTAATTTTTAATTATAATATTATGAAATTATAATTAAAATATCTAATCATTAGTATTAAGTCATTAAATATAATAAAAAAAATAGATTAAAAGATAAAATTATATAATAGAGGAAATAATATTTTCAATCATATATTATGTAAAATCTAATAAAAATAAAATATTACAACTAGTATCATGCATGAAAGATAAAAATTTTAAAAAACTGTACATAGCATAAATAATTACAACATGCTTTAATATAAAATAAAATTCTAAACATTTGAAGGAATAAAAAAATATTTATTTTTTAAGAAAATACAAAAGAATCTATCTCTGCAACACCTTGTTCGTCTCATAATAATTTTTTTAGTTATTATATTTAATTAATCTTATTTTTTTAATTTATTGATAAAAATAATATCATCCAACTTAAAATATTAAATATTTATTTTTATATTTTATTAATAAAAATTAAAAATAATTATGTTTAAATTAGGGAATTTGATATGTTATGCCCTAATTGAATAAAAGAAAAAACTGACTAAACACATATGAACCGAGAAACATGAAATGAAAATGTGGCTAAGTGCGTAAGATTATTACGAATGTGGAATCTTGTTAATTCTTATCTTTATAAATAGAGATATTATTTTCCTGACTTGAACCTTAATCACGTGTGTTTCTGCATTGCTCCAATGAGGAGACCTGCGAGCAAATATATGTCTCTTTTAAGTTGTCTTCCAAAAGACATAGCAATCTTTTATATATATATATAATCAACCAAATGCATCCAAGTTCGAGTAGCTCGCCTTTCGGTCACACGCACCACACGTGGCATCGAGTCTTTCTTTCACAAAATAAACGAACACAGGTTTTCAGCGCCTACTGTTTTAGACGCCACATATTATGGCGGGTCCCACTTTATTACCCAACCAGCAAGCAGGTACTTCGAGCAGAGAAAGAAGGCGCATTTCCTCTGACCCCCGCTATAAGCTGAAAAACCACTTTGTTTTCGTTCCCGGTCGACCGCGCAACTGGAACAGAGAGCGAAGGCGTGGCCGTCTCGATCGGCTCTCTCGTCTCGGGTTCGTCTCTCCATATCCTCCCTTCCCTTTCATCTTTGTATTTCTCTTTGAAGTTTGGGATTTGATCTTCGCATGTCGTCCGGCTTTTCTGTTTGGATCTTCATGACTCGATGTGATCTCTAGCTATGATTGAACTTCTCTGGTTGCTGTTCGTTGTTGTTGCACCAGCTTTAGAAAAGCTTCGATTTTGGCCGTCGCGCACGCCCTCTTTGCGGAGATGACGAGACATGGTGACGCCAAAAGAGTAAGGAGAATCTGTATCCGTCTGTGTATAGGCGCACGAAATAACTTAGGATTTGGGGTATTTGTTGGCTTAGGTTTTGAATGAACGAGTGAGGATTTGCCAAATTTGTTGGATGAATGAGTTTGGCTAGAAAGATTTTTTTCTCTCATTTGTCTTGCTAAATTGTTGGAGAGATTGATCAATCTTCATTTGGCTTGATGTTAATGGAACCTAGGGCTTGCCTAGAATACATTCTGAGAACGCTTAAATTTGCTATAAATAAGTGCTTCTTCGAAGGTCCACAACTGATGTTATTCTAATAAGAAAAGTAGTGGCGTCAATTAAAGAAGGCCTAATTAGAAACAATAAGAAAGGCTTTGATGGATTTCAATTTGATCTGTGAGATTGCCCTCAATTGGGCTCAGCGATGCGAAAAGACCATGTAGCCAACCCCAAATAGTCGTCAGAACATATGGCTTATTGCTCTATTACGTGTCTCAGACTCTATTATTACACAGTTTCGTTGTTCATTGTACTCAATGAAGCATCTTACTGGTACCTCTGCGCCATCTGTTAACGAGACCTCTATGATTATCACATCAGTTCAGCTGATCCACCAATTTTCCTTTCGAAACATAGATGTTTCTTATGAAGCTAAGTGCTTGTGAACTTCTTTATTGCTAATGCATTTTTTCAGATTTTTTTTCTGTGGCATTGTTGTTGTGTTTGATGAAAAACTACCAATATGTCTTGTTTCTTTTGTTTTCAATTTCAGGAAACCTAGAGTTGAGGATGGTGAAATCAAATATAAGTGTAATCACATCAAATATTTAAGTTAAGAATTGATTTTCTTTCCTTACTTGTTATTATAATTTAAGGAAATCCTAATCTACTTCCTTGGGAAATCCTAATCTACTTCCTTGTTTGTTGATATGAATTAAGGAAATAACTAGTAAGTATTCCAAATATGATGATATCATATTTGGTAGTATATTAAATGGAAATAATTTATATTAAATAAATACGAAAATTAAAATTTATTTCCCTTAATAGAGGCTCACCTCCTCCTATTTAAAGGGGAGGGATTTCTCTCCTTCGTTCCTTACATAGTCGAGCCTGGCAGCGGGAGGAACGAGGAGTTTCACCCTGTTGACAAGAGAACGAGGAGTTACACCCTATTGACAAGAGGTAGGTTTCCCTACCTTTCTTAAAAGTTTTAGCTTTTATTTTGATTCTTTAAATGTTGAAAGTTTTATAGTTTGAAAAATATGTATCAATTCTTTAAATGTCAAATTTTTTTGTATTAAAGTAATCAGTTAAAGTTTTCAAAATATTCTTTGACCCATGATTAAGGTTTTTTTATTGTAGAATTAAATATGTTAAAAAGGTATATGTTTTATATGATATATTTTCTGTATTACAGTTTATCTTTAATCTTATCTGGATTAAAATCTTGTTAGACTAGAATATGTTATCTAAAATCCCTTTTTGATATCCTTTGATTTGAAATTTAAAATATATTATTCTGAATGATTTAAAATATGATTAGAATATGTTAAAATTTTATGTGTTGAAAACATGATTTTTATTTGAATTTAGAAAGCTATTTCCTTGTGTTAAAACTTATCTCCTAGGCCCTCTTTTAATGTCTTATGATTTCTAATCAAATTAAAAATGTTATTTCTTTGTATTAAATCTTTTCTCCTCATCTATCTTTTAATGCATTATTATGTTTTCATTTATGTTGTTAATGGGTATATGCTATGACTAGTCCATGGGCCAGGGTTGGGCCAGTTTTATGTAATGCATGCTCAATCATGTATAATGCACATGACCAGTAGATGGACTGGCTCAATCTAGCCCAATATTATTGTTGAACTTGAGCCCAAATATTGATTGAATTAAACTAGACTTGATTAGTCTAGATCAATTCAGGATGATTCCGAATTGATTGACTTATTCAAGTTAGTTTAACCTAAATTGAACTTAATCTAGTCTAAATTATACTAGTCTAGGGTGGTTCCAGACCAGTTAAATAAGGATTAGAGATCAGTTCAGTTAGGCTCTAGTAAATCGAGTTCAGTTGAATCGATTAAACTAGAGTTCAAGTCAATTGAGGGTTAATTTATATTATTTGATATTGATGATTTTTGAAAAAGATGTTTTAAATATGTTATTTCATCCCGAAATGGATATGACCAGTGTGAGATTATATTCCTGCCGAGAGCAGGTAGGGCGATTCCCTTCGGGGATTAGCGGGCCGTCAGACGTGGCGGCTGGACGGTTCCTCCATCCGCTGTTGGGAGGAACGTGTCCCCACTTTGGCGGGTGTGGGACACCACTCCATCCGCTGTTGGGAGTGTGATATGAGTTTGCCTCCATCCGCTGTTGGGAGAACACAAACTCATCCCGTAGGATAAAGCCTCTCCATCCGCTGTTGGGGGAGTGCTCCTTCGGGTACTTGATATACGCCAATGGGATGATTGATTGAATTTTGATCATGTATTTATCTTGATTTGACTTTTGGGGTTCCTACTCAGCGTTGCTGAATTTTCTTTGTTTTTGATTTTCAGAGCAGCCTCCCTCTAGTACTAAATCGGATTCCAGTGGAGAGCGAACATTCCTCTACCGCTAGGTAGAGCCACTTGGATGACTCTTGAAGTTAACTTTTCTATTTGTAATTTGATGAATAAATGAATTGTAATAAATGGTTATAGATGATGAATAAAGTGATGTTTATTTATTTGGCCTGTGTGAAAATATATGAAAAAAAAAAAAAAAAAAAAAAATCAGGATGTGACAATTTTTATGGTATCAGAGCATGGTCTAGGGCCTGTAGGTGTATTAGGTCCCTTGATTGACTTTAACCAATGATTGTCTTTAACTTATTATAGGAGTAATGGAGCCAATTCCAGAGATTAGTGGTCATGTCACTCGGGGTGCTCATGGTCGTAATGCTACCGGTGTACGCACTCGGAGAGGTGTTCAAACAAACAATAACTTGGAAGCTCCACGCATCGTAGAGCAAACCCAGTCCTCCCGTACACCTGTCACTAATTATGGGCCAGCTTCTCCGACTTCGCAGAATGCCCCTCATGCCCCAGCACCCGTCAATGCTCAAAGTGACGTACACGGAGTCCTCAATGCTATTAGAGGATACTTTGAGCGTCAAGAGGAACGAGATGAAATTCCACGGGGTAGGAATAATACTTTAGATCACTTTAAAAGATTGGGACCACCGGTTTTTGAAGGCAAGCCAGATCCAATCTTTGCTGAACGTTGGATTCGTCAAGTGGAAAAGACATTCGAAGCTATCGAATGTAGGGAAAATCAGAAAGTGCCTTTTGCTTCTTTCATTTTGGAAGGGAAGGCAGACACTTGGTGGACCTCAAAAAGGAGGATGTTAGAGGCTGGAGGTAATGTGGTAACTTGGGAGCAGTTTAAAGATGCATTTTATGAGCAATTCTTTCCTGATTCAGTTCGCTTTGAGAAACAACAAGAATTCCTTAGCATCCACCAAGGAAATAGAACTGTATTGGAATATGATCATCATTTCACTGAGTTGGCTCAGTTCTCTCCACATATTGCTTTTAATGAAAGTCAAAGAGCTCGTCATTTTGAGAGAGGACTTCGATCATCAATTAGAAAGTCTGTTGCAGTACTGATTTTACCAACATATACTGAAGTGTTAAATCGAGCTTTGGTGGTAGAGAAATTAGATAATGAATTACAACAAGCAAAGGATCGAAAGCGACCTTTTAGTGCTGCACCATTTACGTATTGGGGATCACATTCTGGACCCTCAAAGAAAGGAAAAGGCAAACAGTTCGGGCATCAACAAGCAGGAGCTCCTAGCAATCAAGTTGTTATAAGATGTTATTTCTGTGGGAAGACAGATCATGTTTCCACCTCATGCCCCATGGGACAACGCGTATGTTTTTATTGTCAACAACCCGGGCACATGTCGAAGGATTGCCCACGGAAGCAACATCAACGCCGAGCTCCACCCCAAACAACTGGACAACAACAGCTACGACCGAGAGAGGAAGGACATGCAAGAGTCTACGCACTGACTCACCAAGATGCTGAAGCCTCGGGATCTATTATTAAAGGTATCATCACACTCTGTGGTATGCCAGCATCTGTGCTTATTGATTCTGGTTCTACGCATTCTTTTATATCACCTTGTTTTGCTATGAAACTGCATAAGAATCGTGAGACAATGAATAATGCATTAATGGTAGTAACACCGGTTGGAAACTCTTTGATAGTTGATCAGATATATAGAAACTGTGTTATTACTATTGAAAGTCACGATTTGCTAGTAGATCTTATTCTACTAGAATTTCAAGATTTCGACGCTATCTTGGGTATGGACTGGCTTTCCGCATACCATGCAAGTGTCGATTGTTTTCGGAAGACTGTTACTTTCTCACCTCTAGATCAACCACCTTTCAAGTTCATTGGGATTCAAGAAAAGTTCCCTTCTATTATTTCAGCCTTGAGTGCTACCCAACTATTACTGAAGGGATGTCAGGGATACTTGGCCTTTATTTCTGGAGAAGAATCTAAGAAGACAGTATTAAAGGACATCCCCATTGTACGGGATTTTCCAGATGTTTTTCCTGAAGATCTACTTGCACTGCCACCAAATAGACAAATTGAATTTACAATTGATCTTCTACCTGGTACTGCACCTATTTCTAAACCTCCATATAGAATGGCACCAATTGAGTTGGAGGAGTTAAAGAAACAGATCCAAGAGCTTTTGGACAAGGGTTTTATTCGACCTAGTGTATCACCTTGGGGTGCCCCTGTCCTATTTGTGAAGAAGAAAGATGGATCTATGCGACTATGCATCGATTATAGACAACTCAACCAAGTGACCATAAAGAATAAATATCCTCTTCCTCGAATAGATGACCTGTTTGATCAACTTCAAGGTACTCAGGTATACTCAAAGATTGATTTGAGATCCGGGTATCATCAACTAAAGATAAGGGAAGGAGACATACAGAAAACTGCCTTTAGAACAAGATATGGTCATTATGAATTCTTAGTAATGCCTTTTGGACTCACAAATGCACCAGCTGCCTTCATGGATCTCATGAATAGAGTGTTCCACCCTTATCTCGATAAATTTGTAATTGTGTTTATTGATGATATCTTGATCTACTCCAAAAGCATAGCAGAGCATGAACACCATCTTAAGACAGTTCTGGAAGTCCTGAGGCGAGAGAAACTATATGCCAAGTTAAGTAAGTGTAACTTTTGGCTCAATGAAATTATGTTTCTCGGTCATGTAATTTCGAGCGCTGGCATATCTGTTGACCCTCACAAGATTGAAGCTGTGATAAAATGGAAGCAGCCTTCTAATGTTTCAGAGATTAGAAGCTTCTTGGGTTTGGCTGGATACTATAGAAGATTCGTAGAAGGCTTTTCAAAAATAGCAGCACCATTGACCAAGTTGACACAAAAGAACATAAAATTCATGTGGGATGATAAATGTCAACAAAGTTTTCAAGAATTGAAGAAGAAATTAACCAGTGCTCCTATCTTGGTGATTCCTTCAGGAGGAGAAGGTTTTGTAGTGTATAGTGATGCCTCACTACAAGGGCTTGGTTGCGTTCTAATGCAAAACGAGAGGGTAGTTGCTTATGCATCGAGGCAATTAAAGCCTCATGAAAAGAACTATCCTACTCATGACTTAGAACTAGCAGCTATCATTTTTGCACTGAAAATTTGGAGGCATTATCTATATGGACAGACTTTCAAAATCTTCACAGATCATAAGAGTCTCAAATATATTTTCACACAGAAAGATTTAAATATGAGACCAAGAAGGTGGTTGGACTTTTTAAAGGATTATGATTTTAATATCAACTACCATCCTGGGAAAGCTAATGTAGTTGCTGATGCCTTAAGCAGAAATACCTATAGTCTTGTAGCCTATATGAATATTCAAAGGAATTCTATGATGACGAAGTTAGCAGACTTAAAACTTAAGCTTTTATCGGAGACAAATAAAGGTTTTCTTGTGTGTTTGATAGCACAATCATTTTTGGTGGAAAAGGTTAAAGAAGGTCAAAAGGAAGATACATATCTTCAAATGATAGTTAAGGAAATAGCTCAAGGTTCTAGATCTGAATTCCTCCAAGCCGAAGATGGTTCTATTACATTCCATAATCGACTTTGTGTTCCCGAAAGCCATCCAGTAAAGATGCAATTATTGGATGAGGCACATAGATCAAAATTTAACATGCATCCCGGGACTACTAAGATGTATCGAGATTTACGCCAAAACTATTGGTGGCATGGTATGAAGAGAGATATAGCAGAGTTTGTTTCTAAATGTCTGATATGTCAACAGGTGAAGATAGAACATCGAGTACCTGCGGGAAAGTTGCAGAGGATTTCGATTCCTGAATGGAAGTGGGAACAAGTCACTATGGATTTTGTGACAGGATTACCCAAGACTGTGAAAGGATATGACGGAATTTGGGTAATAGTAGACAGACTTACTAAATCTGCTCACTTCCTTCCTATTAACAAGAAGTATTCATTGGATAAACTAGCAAGCTTATATATTAAGGAAATCATTCGATATCATGGGGTGCCAGTTAGCATTATCTCAGATAGAGATCCAAGATTCACCTCTAAATTTTGGGGAAGTCTACAAAAATCTTTGGGCACGCAGTTAAAATTTAGTACAGCTTTCCACCCCCAAACTGATGGCCAATCTGAAAGGACAATACAAACTCTTGAAGATCTCTTAAGAGCATGTGCTTTAGACTTTGGTGGGAGTTGGGATATGCACTTACATCTAATTGAGTTTTCTTATAATAATAGCTACCACTCTAGCATACAGATGGCTCCATTTGAAGCTCTTTATGGAAGAAAGTGCAGATCACCTGTATATTGGGATGAGGTGGGAGAACGGAAGCTTTTGGGGCCTCAGTTAATTCAAAAAGATGCTGATAATATTCGAATTATACGCCAAAGATTATTAACAGCTCAAAGTCGTCAGAAAAGTTATGCAGATCGAAGGCGAAGAGATCTAGAGTTCGAAATTGGTGAGCACGTCTTCTTAAAGGTGTCGCCAACCAAGGGAGTTATGAGGTTTGGTCAAAGGGGAAAGTTAGCCCCAAGATTTATTGGCCCATTTGAGATCTTACAAAAGGTTGGGCCTGTAGCATACAGATTGGCATTGCCCCCGACTTTGGCTAGCATCCATGATGTATTCCACGTGTCAATGCTTCGAAGATATATCAGGGATCCATCACATGTCATATCTTACCAACCTCTACAATTACGAGATGATGCCACTTTTAGAGAACAACCAACCCAGATCTTGGAAAGAAAAGAACATGTTCTAAGGAACAAAATTATACCTTTGGTAAAGATTTGTTGGCAACACCATTCAGACCAAGAGGCAACATGGGAAAGAGAAGAAGATATGCGAGAGCAGTATCCTCATCTATTCTATTAAGGTAAGCTAAATTTGGGGACCAAATTTCCTATAGGAGGGGAGAAATGTAATCACATCAAATATTTAAGTTAAGAATTGATTTTCTTTCCTTACTTGTTATTATAATTTAAGGAAATCCTAATCTACTTCCTTGGGAAATCCTAATCTACTTCCTTGTTTGTTGATATGAATTAAGGAAATAACTAGTAAGTATTCCAAATATGATGATATCATATTTGGTAGTATATTAAATGGAAATAATTTATATTAAATAAATACGAAAATTAAAATTTATTTCCCTTAATAGAGGCTCACCTCCTCCTATTTAAAGGGGAGGGATTTCTCTCCTTCGTTCCTTACATAGTCGAGCCTGGCAGCGGGAGGAACGAGGAGTTTCACCCTGTTGACAAGAGAACGAGGAGTTACACCCTATTGACAAGAGGTAGGTTTCCCTACCTTTCTTAAAAGTTTTAGCTTTTATTTTGATTCTTTAAATGTTGAAAGTTTTATAGTTTGAAAAATATGTATCAATTCTTTAAATGTCAAATTTTTTTGTATTAAAGTAATCAGTTAAAGTTTTCAAAATATTCTTTGACCCATGATTAAGGTTTTTTTATTGTAGAATTAAATATGTTAAAAAGGTATATGTTTTATATGATATATTTTCTGTATTACAGTTTATCTTTAATCTTATCTGGATTAAAATCTTGTTAGACTAGAATATGTTATCTAAAATCCCTTTTTGATATCCTTTGATTTGAAATTTAAAATATATTATTCTGAATGATTTAAAATATGATTAGAATATGTTAAAATTTTATGTGTTGAAAACATGATTTTTATTTGAATTTAGAAAGCTATTTCCTTGTGTTAAAACTTATCTCCTAGGCCCTCTTTTAATGTCTTATGATTTCTAATCAAATTAAAAATGTTATTTCTTTGTATTAAATCTTTTCTCCTCATCTATCTTTTAATGCATTATTATGTTTTCATTTATGTTGTTAATGGGTATATGCTATGACTAGTCCATGGGCCAGGGTTGGGCCAGTTTTATGTAATGCATGCTCAATCATGTATAATGCACATGACCAGTAGATGGACTGGCTCAATCTAGCCCAATATTATTGTTGAACTTGAGCCCAAATATTGATTGAATTAAACTAGACTTGATTAGTCTAGATCAATTCAGGATGATTCCGAATTGATTGACTTATTCAAGTTAGTTTAACCTAAATTGAACTTAATCTAGTCTAAATTATACTAGTCTAGGGTGGTTCCAGACCAGTTAAATAAGGATTAGAGATCAGTTCAGTTAGGCTCTAGTAAATCGAGTTCAGTTGAATCGATTAAACTAGAGTTCAAGTCAATTGAGGGTTAATTTATATTATTTGATATTGATGATTTTTGAAAAAGATGTTTTAAATATGTTATTTCATCCCGAAATGGATATGACCAGTGTGAGATTATATTCCTGCCGAGAGCAGGTAGGGCGATTCCCTTCGGGGATTAGCGGGCCGTCAGACGTGGCGGCTGGACGGTTCCTCCATCCGCTGTTGGGAGGAACGTGTCCCCACTTTGGCGGGTGTGGGACACCACTCCATCCGCTGTTGGGAGTGTGATATGAGTTTGCCTCCATCCGCTGTTGGGAGAACACAAACTCATCCCGTAGGATAAAGCCTCTCCATCCGCTGTTGGGGGAGTGCTCCTTCGGGTACTTGATATACGCCAATGGGATGATTGATTGAATTTTGATCATGTATTTATCTTGATTTGACTTTTGGGGTTCCTACTCAGCGTTGCTGAATTTTCTTTGTTTTTGATTTTCAGAGCAGCCTCCCTCTAGTACTAAATCGGATTCCAGTGGAGAGCGAACATTCCTCTACCGCTAGGTAGAGCCACTTGGATGACTCTTGAAGTTAACTTTTCTATTTGTAATTTGATGAATAAATGAATTGTAATAAATGGTTATAGATGATGAATAAAGTGATGTTTATTTATTTGGCCTGTGTGAAAATATATGAAAAAAAAAAAAAAAAAAAAAATCAGGATGTGACAATAAGTGATGCCCGAGCCCTTATTCGTTCTCTGCATTCAGCTTATGCTGCCACACCAACAAATCTCAGAGTACTTCTTTTGGTCTGCACTTGTAGAATTGCCACTTTATGTTCTAGTTGAGGCAATTTGATTTCGTTTTCGAGTAAGTAATGGAGGTTGATGCTGCATATTGTCTTCTTTCTCCATGTATATACATATCTGCAGATTATTGATCCTAATTATTAGCAAGTCATCCTCCATCATGACTTGCTAACTATTGATCTTATGATGCCCAAAGAAGCATTGTTGACACTGTAAGTTTTATACATCTCGTTCATGGCTTTCTTTCTCCTAAAAGAAAATGATTTCATAAACTATGGAACTTGTATGTGCTTATTTTGGGCATACTTCTTTGACTTGAGAGTTAGTCATATGTGCTTATTTTGGGCAAAAATCAAATACAGTATATCTTCACTCGAGCATTATTTTTATGAAGGTGAAATACTATGAAGAGATCAGATGAGGTAACAGCCCCTGTGAATAGGTTCTCCATCATTCGGCTTTTGGTGATATTTGATTGGTGAGTGCTAATTGTTTTAAAAGGAAGCTTGATTTTGATATGTAATCATTTAATTGTATACACCAATAGATGTTGATTCATATTGATGTACATTATATTAATGGTTTAGGGTTTCTCCTCCTCACATGTCCACAGGTGTTCATCAAGAAAGCCACAGATATTTTTATCACTCCTTTTTGAACTAAATTTGTCATGTAAATTTAGAATCAACAGAAGAATGTTATTCTACTGAGACCACCGGATTTGATGCCTTGCAATTTCATTACAATTTTCTTTGATTTACTAAAACTATGCTTTTTTCTTTTTTTTTGTAGTTTGGAACAATTGCTTTCTCTTGAATTGACATCATTGGCTTTCTTTGAAGTAGACTAAAGATCTATATGAAACCTGAAGTGGTAGTGATCTAACTTGGATTGTTCACCATTGATAATATTAGGAACTGTACTATGGCAGCAGAGCAGGCCATGCTAAAACTGATCGCGGGAGAACCCGACCTCCTCGCACTGTTGTCAAATCCTGCAGGGGAAGGACTGACGGCGGCGTTCACACTAGGGGGAGCGACCGAAGTCGGCTGAGGTGGCGGTGCCAGGAGAGGGACTGCCGCCGCTGGTGGCAGCGGGGCTGCTCCGGCGCAGTTGGGTGGCGCAGCTCTGTTCACGGCGACCGCTGTCATCTCTCCGTAGATTCCGTGACACCTGAACGACGAGCCAGCGGTGCAAACATTAGGGCGCACCAGCAGCGCGCCGTTGAGGTACAGGTTCCTCCTCCCGCTGTTGTTCACTGTGATCATGGAATCAGGTTGGTACGTGGGAACCAGAGTCCCCGAGGGGAGACGCCGCAGGTCGTCGAACAGCAGCAGGGAGGGGATCGAATGCCTGCCCAGGAACGCCACCACCTCGTTCTCGGGGATGAGGATCTTGGACAGCATCCTGTCGCTGGGCATCAGGAAGGTGGAGTTGTCGGGGAGCTTGTCCTGCACCATCTGGATGAGCATGGCGAAGGAGAAGTAGCTGGCGCGCTGCATCTCCCGGACCGCCACTACGACGTCCCTGCCGTGCGGCGAAGCTGCAATCGGGTGGTGGGACGAGGCCGCGGCGAGCAAGGAGAGCAGAGCGATGGGGAGAAGGTGAGTCGTCATGGACGAAAGATCGTTTCCTTTGGGTACCGTAAGCCTTCTTGCTTGGCTGATGGCGGAGGATGTGTGCAGGCAAGGATTGATTATAGGGAGACGTCACACCTGCGTGCTGCGCCAACTACTACGAAGCTCATGGCTTGGGCATTGCCTTTCGACCTCGTTCCTTCGCAGGGCCTACAGGCAGGTAAGCAAGTTATTTATTTATTGCTTCACACCCTTCATGTTAATAGATTAATTATCTTTTCAAATGATCATTATGATTATTTTACATAAAACAAATTATAATCACTAAAAATATTTAGACGAAATCATAAATATTATGTTAACACATATTTTTATGCCACAAAGAACTACACTGAAAAGCCAGAACTGCACAATGGCAAACTTTTCTTTTGTTCCTCATCACAGTCAATATCACAAACATGTTGCATACAACTTAAGGACGACAGTTAGTGGCACCACCAAGGGCACATGCATGTGATCGACGAACATGGTAATCAACTTGATTGCTTCTTCCTAGGCGAAGTCCTCCTCGGCACCGCACAATCGACCTCCTTCATCTTCTTTCCCTCGACCTGGTTGCTGCGTTTCCTGTTAGGAGAAGAAGTAGCGTCCCCTTCATCAACCTCGACTTCCTCTGTAACTGACCTCCGCCGCCGGGTCCTTGATGCCACGCCACCAGCATCCTCCCTCGGCCCGTTCAGCTGCTCCGCCGCGATCCTATCGAATTCCTCCCCGAGCCTCCTCACCCTTTTCCTCTTGCCATCACCAGATCTACTTGGAGAGAAAGAAACCTTAAACTCACTCTTCCCTTGCTCCGACGCTACCACCACCTCATCATCATCGCCAGCAGACGAGACCGAATCGGGGGACGCAAGATGGAGAGGCTTCCGGCCGGCGACTCTGGGCTTCGAAATCATCGACTTGGGTCTGACGGAGAGCACCGGCGTTCCTCGTTGCATCTTCTCTTGCTGTGCGCGGAGCTTCTTGATGGAGCCCTCGATGCGGCCCTGGAGGCGGTGGCGGTTGAAATTGAGGCCGCCCATGGACCAGTGCGCCTCCTTCGCCCAGGAGAGGAAGGGGTCCATGACGGGCACCGGTGGGTCCACCCGCTCGTCGTTGAACTTCACATCAGCGTAGAAGCGAGGCCGCGGGAGGCTACTCCCATAGAACCTCCCCGGACCCAACGCCACCACCATTTACAGCGAGAGAGAGAGAGAGAGAGAGAGAGATGCAAGATAAGGAGAGCCTAAGCGTATTATATAGGCAGGAAGGGGAGATGGCGGGAATGATTGGCGCCACTCTCTTGGCGGGATGAACCGAAGAAATCCAAGTGAAGGCGCGAGGGGACGGCGGGAAGGTAAATTTTCAACCTTTTCCCGGTAGACTAATTATGATCGTTGGATTGACTTGACGATGTAGAAAGAATATGCCAAATAGACGTCTAATAAGTTTACACCTTCCGCGACACATAGTTTTAGTTATGTTTGTTTATTATGCATAAGAACTATAAAATAATATCATGAAAATTTATATTAAGATTCGTGTTCATAAAATCTAACAAATTTTTAGTTGGAATCTAAAAATATTCTTTGGCTTGTTTTAGTTTATTTCTCACTCTTTCAAACATACAATAGATATGATTGATAGATTCCAATTTAATTTCTTAATCATTTAATTATTTATCAAAAATAGACAGATTTCTATGGTAGCTAATATCAAAAGAAAGGTAAGGGAAAATTAGAAGACAGAAGACCCACCAATAACCTTAAGTCATACCTGCTACAATATCATTCAACCACCAGCACAGATTTGTCCAACCAAAGCACACTGGTAGTTCTCATTCATGCTTAATCCACATGTATAATGCTTTTGTTACATTCCAACATAGTACCTAAGTTTGAAGAAGATTACCCAGAAACCCTGGGTATATACAGCATATAATATCACCAACAGAATAAAACAAGCTTAAAAGCTCTTTATTCATCTTACAGCTTCTGCATATAAGGCAATGTTACTGGTCTTGGCACACGAGATAATAGTCTTTTAAAGCATAAAATGGGTTTTAGAGGTTTGATATATGCTGCAACATAAGTGCAATAATTTTCAGAAACACACACTTGCGGTTGGCGATGAACCTCGACCAGCCACCTTCAGTGGAAGAGGCTCCCAGACTCTCCCCTCACCCTCACTGCAGTGTCCGCTTGATTTGACAGCTATAGCTGCCTGGTTTATCGAGTTGCTTGAGCTCCCTGCTGCTGCTTCTGCCTTGAGCCGGAGCCGCTCAGCCCTCGAACCAATAGTCTGACCTAAAATTGAGGCTGCTATGGTTAGTGCCATAGCTGTCTTGGGCATGACCACAGACTTCCTGAGCATGCCAATGAATGGCACAGCAGCATGGACTGCGGCAAACCACTGAGGAGAGAACTTTTCAGTATGTTCTCGCCAAACCCCAAGGGGAACGTTTGCAGCCATGCCTAGCAAAGCTATTGCTAACATTTTTGCAGGCAGCGGCTGGGGACGGAGGGTCTTCACAAGGGCAGTGCGGGCTAGTGCTGCTCGAGCAGCCACCACAGCGGGGGGGCACTTCAGTTTCATGCCTGGTGGTGGCTGTAGGATCTTTGCTACGAGAGGCAGGACACCGCTCACTGCCCTATAAGACTTTGCAATTGGACACTGCCCTGTTTTGAGCCACTCGTTGCTTGATGCTTCATGTGATGCACCATTTCCATTCTGAAACAAACAAATACAAGCAAGAATTTGGACATAAGACAATATATGATATCGGATGTTAATGATAATAATGCACATCACAATAATTCTTCTTCTTTTAAGGTTCAAAGCTAGATGGGAAAAACCACTATTCTTGTTTCTTTCATCAGTGATATTTAATGCACCAATTTATGAATTCAACAGTTCCAATGATCATGTGTACATAATCAAGTTTTTGGAGTGTCGAAGAACCAACGTAACTAATGAACTAGAAACACAATAAAAGTTTGAGATGAGGTATGAATGTTACAGGAGACCTGACCTGTCGAGAGTGATCTTTCTTGGAGGATTTCTCCCTTTTCCACTTTTTTGAGAAGAAATCAAAACTGAAAGGTCCTCCTGGCCCAAAAGCTGAGAGGCTGATAGAGGCTGCTTTGCCTGCCAAAGGGTTAAACTGCATTGCAGGCTCAGGTTCCACATTGTCCTCACATATATAGGATTTCCCTGAAAGTGGGACGACTCCGTTGCGCCCATGGAAAATCTTGAATGCCATATCAAAACTGGGTCCATCTTCGAAGATTGGACCCTTCGCTCCTCTTAACTAAAAGACAACAGTAACGGGCACAGTAGGGTAAAAGGGACAATTCATCCATGTAGTCTATATTGAAGCATGAGAAAGACATAGTGTTGACTTACTGGGAAAGGAGAACCGAGAGATGATGAGAAGGAAAAGTTTGTTGGTTCATTGATGTTCCTCAAAAATGGACACCTCTGAGCATCCGGATGAGAAAACAGGTTCTCAGACGGTGTTGATTCGCACAGAAAGCCAGTGAAGAACTCCATATTCAACACTGTCATGAGACCAAAACAACCATTTGGTTACAGATTCTGTACTATCAATGATCTTGGACAGACAAAAATAATAATAATAAACCAATGATCTTGGACAAACGAAAATAATAATAATAAACCACCAGATGGCATCAGCTTTGAACATCTATAGATACTACATGTTCAGACAAAAATAAGATGAAAAGAGATCTTGCTGCACTATGATATATGCAATATATTTGGTTTAGGGCAGAGCAAGTGGTGAATCATAGTTATAACTAACAATTAACACTAATATTTAGACATCCGTGTGCTTAGAAAGAATAAAATCTGTTATACATAAAACGCTTGGCACAAAAGTTGATGCTAGATATCAACTTATGTGCAAACTGGCCCTCATGACATGTTCTTGTAAGCTACATGCGAAAAAAGCATACTGCATCAAAAAATTGTCCCCTCGACTATAATTCAACTGTTTATGAGTTGACAAAATTGTGAAACTTATAGAAAATGTCAACCAACATCCTCTCCAGAATTACCTCCTGTATAAAAGCACATGAATCATGGAGATCGTATACTACGAGTATAAAAAAAAGGAATCAGGCACAGTCTGTCATAGCTAAAGGAACACATAGTTCTACCCAATTTAATTCAATGTTTAAGTTGGCGAAGTGAACTGAGGACCACATCAAGTCAATCTAGAATCAGAGTGATGATTTAGCATATATAAGGAAAGAGGTGTCTGCCACCTATATAAAACCAAGTATACAAGCATCAAGGCCCATGACATGGCTGCAAACAGAGTGGGCTGAGGTCAATCAAAATCCTAAAAGGGAAAATCTCCCCAATCTGATCCATCAATCCCACAGTAAACAATGATCAATATCCAGTTCAATCAATAACCTGATTTCTTTTAAGCATGCCATGACTGCATCATAAACTCCATCTTACAGTGGACCTATTTTTTATAAAAATGCAAAATGTTATATACTATTTTAAGTATTGAACCGTAAATAAAATCAGATTGAAGTTTATTTCCATAAAGTTAGAATTGCACAGGGAATTAAGTCATGTGGCATATGTACATCCATATAGGCAAGAACAATAATATTCGAGAAAAACTCAACCGTCAATGAGACAAAAAATCATGAAACAAGTAGAAGTTGTGGCACAATGCTCCTTTTTTATAATAGCACAGCTTAAACATTCAGCAAAACATTTAATCAGCATGATCAATATCCTTTTTCAGATTGTTTCATCTGAAAGAGTTGTTAAAGCATAACAGCACATTATTGTGACACACAAATTATACTCACTGTGATGTACTTAAAAAGGATTTCTTGATGTTACAATCCTTGACAAAGTTATTATACATGCCCATTTCAGCAAGTTATGTGTTTGCATAACTGCAAACTAAAACTTGAGATCAAAACAATCATCGGAACCGAAAGGAGACAAAAATTACAATCTGCATATATAAAAGCAAAATAGTAGTCAGACCAACACCCAATTACCCACTCATTTCTCGAAATTGCACTTTGTTGTTAGAATTCCTTTTGATGCGAGGACATTCATCATAGTAACATGATACAAATATGCTAAAAATCTAGACATTTAATCTAATCCAGATTACGATTTCCACAGTTCAATTGATTTCAACTAGGCAATATTAAGTCCTCCCACAACACTGCTAGAAGTGAAGAACTTTAACCAGTTGTCCTATGACCAGCCCAAGATAAGATACAAAGAGTTGGATCTAACATTACTTCTTGATCTCCTCCCACGCAAAAGACTTGAAACAACTCAACCAAAATCCACATCACAATAACTTTCAGTCAATCAACTAAAACCAAAAGACATCACCTCTATAGAATTCCGCATAAACACTTTCCGACAGATTCAATACAAAAAAATTTCAAACAAATAGCAAAGCCACAAATATGCATCAACAAGAGCACGATCCAATGGATCAGAGGTTTTCAGCTGCCCTCTGCACTAATACTTTGAATTCCTAAACCTAGCAAAAGGTCCACCCTTTCCTTTAGATCCCAATCCACCCCAACCATCAGATCTCGAGAAAAAGAAGAAGAAACATTAAGCAACAAATACTCCCCAAAAAATCTCAGAAAAGGTTCGGCGATGCTGACAAATTCACGGCGCAGATCAGAACCAAAGGTGAAGAGGGCAAAAAAGAAGTGCGATCAATCAAGTTCAATCGCCAAAAATTGGGGGATAACAGTGGGATACACCGACGGAGGAAGATCCAAGAAGAATCACACCGCAAAATCTCACCTTCCCTTGGGAACGACGGAGAACTCGAGGCCGAAGAATCGTGTGGAAGGCACAAGGCGAGAGTACGCTTCCCTTCCCTCGCCCCTTCTCCACCTCCAATATCGGAAATCAACCGGTTAGGCTACTCACCAACCCCATCATGTACCCGTCATTGCCGGTTGCTTCAAGTCCAGTTGGTTGTGAGCCGTCCGTCCTATTTCCAAGGATCAATCTGTGCCGTCAATCGTATGTTGATTTTGGGCTTTACAAAATTCACTAAAAATGCCCTTTATATATATATATATATATATATATATATATATATATATATATATATCTTTCCACGTTATATATAAGGAAAATATTGTTTTTGCTTTAAGATGTACACATGATTGATTGTGTAAGCATCAAAGCTGGAGAAATACAATCAATTTTATGCATTAATATTTTCAATTCCTTAAAGAAAAATTTTGGAATTGATGATTGGATTGAGGTCATGAAAAATGAGAAGACAGATATGTGTACTCATCATGCAATCATAAATGTCAAGCCACAATTGTTGACCTTTTTATTTATTTAGTCCTTTAATATTCTGATATTGAAGTCACATTATTGATATATTTATTTAACAAACTTTATTTGTATTACTTTATTAAAACAAATATAGGGTATTATTATTAGTCTTCGATATACGTTTTGATTGGTTAAGGTATTGTTGTAATGATTTTTTTTTGTTTTTAAAAAATATAAATATTATATCATATTTTATATTTCTTTTTTTATCTCGTACTTATACAAGTAATATTTATTCTCGTCATAGGGTCCTTATTTTTGTATTAATTTGAAATTCATATCATCGATATTTATTTTTCACACATATGCTAATTTACTATACACTACTTTAAGATTTTATATTCTAATTTTATCATAAATACTTTTAAACATTTCATGAAAACTTATTTAAGGTAAAACTACTAATTCTGAAGCATGTATTTAAAATGAGTTTAAATCAGGTAAAATCAATCAAAACCAACTAATAAGATCATTTGCATTACTTTTGGACTACCAAGAAAAATGAAGTCCAAGACATGATTTGGATTTGGTTTAAGTTGGTCAAATTTAGCAAAATGCCTAAATTTTTGCTCAAGAAAAAAGCCATCTTGTTCTGTTTTTATGTCAATACCACCAAGAAATAAGGCTTAAGAAACAGTGATAATTACACAACAACAATAAATTGCCAGCTCTCACATTTTGTGTGAGAGACAAAAAAAAGTGTTCTTGAAGTTGTTGACTAAACAGTGAACAAATCTACTCATTAAGAACTAAACCATCGATTGTTCTCATTATAAACTAATACCATGAAAAATAAGCTTTTTAGATGATAAATTTTGATCGTCTACTTTAAAGTTTTGAGCCACAAAAGTATCCACAAGATTTATTTGGAATGATTAAAAGATGACATCAAGCATCAAGGTATGTGGTAGATGACCAAAATGACAACAACTTTTGCATACATCTTCCATATACAGTTTCAATACAAGAAATCAGCAACATCAGGGAATTGAAAAGGTTCTACCACATCAAGGAAGAGAGATGATGGCAAACTTGAGACAATCTCCTAAAAATGCACTAAGAAGCAAGAACATTGAATGCCATTTGGAGTCAGCACCCAACGATCGAAGTGCTTTTCTTTCAATCATCTGCAGAGACAAGGATCAGCGAGAGAACTCGTTACAATAAGAAAGAGCTGCAAATTTATAATAAGGAATAGATAAATTATATATCGGAAGAAGTTAATGAACTTACGTTTGGGTGACCTGGAAGAGGAGGTAGAGAAGTCCGAGGAGGCCATGGGAAAGGAAATCGAGAGCTGGGTTGTGGAATATGATGCTCGGTTGGATCGATCTTCTTCTAGATCAGACCAAGAGTCTCTCGTCTTAGGCCACTCGTCGAAGAAAGGCCGGAGGAATTGGCTTTCATGCTTCGCGGGCTGTGGTGAACCAAACTTGCTCCCGACAAAGGAATGCTGCTGCTGTTGTTTTGATATTGAGCTGAATGAGACCTGCCCAAGATCTTGAACTGACTGAGGTGGAGGGCAAGCACTCTGCAGAAGAGAAGGACCTCGAGCTTCTGATGGTGGAAATGAAGACACTTGGGATGGCATCAAGCGCCATGAGCCGTCAATTGAATCCATTCCAAGATGCCTTGTACTTCCAGAAGTTTCTGAGAAGAAATTGTGCTCGTCCACCCCAGGTTTAACACCACAGAAGTACCTGCAATATGCAGAAGAATGAATTTATGCTGATAACACGGAGAGCCATTTTATTTTTGGACATAGAAAGCAAAACTTCGACCTACTGAACTCGCTCCAGAAACTACTGAAACTCATTACGAAATCCACCGTGCAGCTGCTGCTTCGCTTCCTACATGTACCCACTCCTATTCATTCTTCGGGTATCTAGGTTGTATAGTCAGAACTAGGATATAAGAACCAAAAAGTGCACAAGATCAAGGATGCTTTTGCAAGCCCTTGATGCCAACATGAAGAACTTGAAATATGGATCACATTTTTCTGCACTTCATCTACCTAGGACATAGTCATTCATCCATCAACTTGAGTCTATCATTTGCCTTCTTTGGCTAAATCCAATAATTGCGTCCTTATTGCATGTGACTTTTATTCCTACAAAGATGTTGCATTCACTAACTCATAAGCCATTATTGCTAAGCAAGAAAAAAGGGACTAAATTTCCCAAAATGACACAACCATTTTCACTGATCACTATAAGAATACCCAAGAACTAATATATTTGATGGTTTCTTTGAGTGTCCAATAACATGGAATGTTTCCAGAGTGGACCATTAGTTTTTTAATATAAAATGAAGATAACAAGGTCCATTTCCTAAGTTAGAATTGTCTGATTGTGGATGACCTTTTCCTTCCAATATAGCTCTGTGGGGACAACTATGACAGTGATAACTGCATCACCTAATAGGAAAAAGGCACAAGCAGCACAACTTTGTTTCATGAGGACAAGTTTCTAAAAGGGTCTCTAGAGAACATGTAAAAATGAGACGGTCAACTGATGAACTGGCACAGGAACCATGCGATGCAAACAACTACCGGTTTGCTATGTTAATACTGCTTAGAAGTCATAAGTTACAGCTGGAAGGACAGGTCTTGTCTTTTATCGAAGATATTCAATAAGTGACATCCTGTCACCATAGTGCAAAGATGGAGAAATTTGTAGCTGTGACATGGTGATCACGTTGCATCCAGCTTCCTCCACAGCCTATGAAGGTAAAAATGACCGGGGAAAATGGAGATGAGCATGATGGTATGCCCAATACCTGGTTGTCACTGTCACATGACAAATGACAGCACAGAATTGAATCAATAGCCTCAGGTTTTGCATACAAAGCCTGCTTTATAACAGCATAAATTTCTCTACAGCCTGTGAGAGACCAGATTGCTAAAACTGTTTCAAGAAAAGCTAGAAACAAGAGTCTAACAAGCTGAAAACCTCTTGCTATCATCTATATTCAGAAAAGAGGAAGTTCACAGAAAATTTAGCACTTCTCCAAAAATTAACAACTAAAGACTTCCTGTTTCAGCCATTATACTGTGCACTCACGACTCCGATCCAGACTGCTCCAAATGGGTGACAAGATAATAGATTTCTCCAAAGGTGGCTACCGCGCTGGCAGAGTACCAGACTATTATATTTAATCCATAAATCAACACAAATGAACGTTTCCAAATAATGTAAATCTGAGCAGCTGGGCCTATTTATTATCCAAACATCCAACTTTAGTCCGGAATAACCATCTCAATAATGGATGATCACATAGACAAAATCCTAATGATGATAATTGTACTGCCATTTCACAGTGAGGGAAGAAAAGATACCTGTTGCCAAAAGGACCAGGGCCCAATGGCAGCTGAGAGGAGCTGGAGGTCCCCAGGCATAAGCTTTGTTGTGTATTGCTATGACCTGCAACCAAGAGCTGGGGAATGCTCTGGAAGCTTCCCCCACCATTACCACCGCCACCACTACCGGCAGGAGCGATGGAGGTCACAGTAGATGAGGATGACTGCATTTGGGAGGCGGATTGTGATTCCACAGGCTTTCTTGAACGGTTGCGGCCACGATGCATGTGGCGCTCGCAATACTTGGAGTCGGGGTGCGCATCCTTGGAGCACCGCCACTTCTTCCCATCGGTTCGGCGGCACCGCCCTGGTTCAGGGTCTAGCTTCTTTCCATAGTAGGAACAGTAAGCTACTGAACTCAAAGAACATCCAAACATATTAGATTTCTTTGAATGATGGATGGCTACACTTTTGATGGCTACAATCATCTTCGAGAAGAACCACCATTTCCCCATTAAAACAGCTTATATCATCCAAAAGGTTTACAATATAGGCCACGACAATGAAAACAAGCACAGAAAACATAAACCAATATTTCAGAAGTCTTCTTCTGTTGCATCCATCAAAAGATAGTAAAAATTAGCGTGGGGCAGCAGCAAAACCGAAATTATATTATTGTGGAAACCAAAAGAAACCTTAAAACAGTAATAAAGCTGATAAGCAATGCTTGCAGATACACTCTGTTACCAAAAGAAATGGGTAAAAAAAGAAGAAAATATTGAATATTTTGATACATAAATGGGAAAAACTTAGAATCAAATCAAGTAAAGGGAGAAAAGTTTATGTATTCATGTCCTTGGCATTCAAACAAAAGAAAAGAAAAGGTACAACTCAGAGCGCCTATAAAGAACATCATGATAGTATAAAGTTCCCAACTTCCGGCATCCCGATAAGATAGCGAGGCGTTAGCTCCGGAGAAACTACCAAATCTAAGCTTTAAATCCATCAAACAAGAAAGAAGAAACGGACGAACATGTAAAAAGTCCGCATCTTTCGATCACATTACAGAAACAAGTGAAGATGACACTAAGAACACACAAATAGATGCAGCATATCACAGCAGGGACCCAAAAGCTAACCGGTTTCAGCTCTAAAACCCAACAAAAAAAAAAGAAGGAAAAACCGATCTTGACATCAACACCATCACTGAAACAATAGCCCAGAAGAGGGAGACGACCAAGCCAGCGATGGAAGAAAAGAAGAGGTAGGAACTACGTACGCGCAGGGTGGTGGTAGTATCGCCCAGCCAAGGCCTCAAAGCTCCTCTGGATGGGAATCACGAGCTCCGGCGGCACGGGCACCCCCGCCATCAGGTACTTATAGATCAATGCCTGGTGCTCCAGCTCCTGCCACTGCGCCGCCGTGAACGGCGCCCGGCCCCCCATCCCCATCCCCGCCGCCGCCGTGGTGCTGTTCATCCGCCCCCCGAGGAGCCGAAAGCGAGGCGACGCCGATAAGAACAAACAAGCAGCAGCAGTAGAGTAAAGGAGGCACCTTTGAGCTCAGTCATAGACGAAGGCGAGGCGGGCGGTCGAGTCCTCCGCCTGCGAGCGAGAAGCACAAAGTTTCGCCATTTTTTGTGAACGAAACAAAATGGGCGGAGGAGAAAGGACGAAAGAGAGCGAGGATGGGGATCAACGGAAGAGACTGAGGTCAAGTCTTATAGAGAAGGAGGAAGGGGAAGTGGGGGGGGTTGGGGGGGTTCTACAACTAGAAGAAGGGGAAGTGGAGAGGAAAAGGAAGTGTAGGTGGGATAAAAGCATTGGGATGAGGGAAGGGGTGGGGGTGGACTGTGTCTCTATCTGGAACTTTGGATTTCTCAGTGTGTGTTGGGAAGGGAGACAGTATCTGTTTATGAGCAGGAAAGGAAAGAGAACTACTCACTGGCAACCCAACTCTTTATTTCTTGCTTATAAACCATGCAACAATCCAGTGATTGTAGTAAATGAGGGTAAAAGACTCCATTTTGCTTCACATCAATCCTTACAGTCTGCAGTAAAAAGTTGGCTCAAATTCATCTGTGAACATCACATAATATTTTTTTTATTTGTGGGTTCCAAGATTTGTGCATTTATTTAACTCCTTGAATCCAGCAATAGCAAAAACACCTAAAGTTACATGAGTTTGAATTCTATGTTTAGTAAGATACTTTTTTCACTGAAGTGTAATCACCTAAAAATTATATTTTTCCAAAGTAAATAAATTAAATTGTTTTGAAAAAAAATATTAGACGATCCACTATATTATATGTACATACTTCTTGGGAACTAATGCAAAGTGCAATCTAACTTCAATTCCATGATAGAGGGTGGGAGACCAATGATCCATCCATAGGGAAATGGAATAAGGAACCCTAAAGTTCAAACCAAGTGGGTGCCAACTTTGTCTCAAATAACTAAGGCACCCTTGTATGGGTAGCAAGTGGGTGATTTATCACTTTAGGCGTCCCACATCTCTTTTGCTTGAGCACCACCACCTCCACCTCAAGGTAAGTTGGTGACTTTTCTCTTCCTTCCTTTCTTTTCTATCCTTAGCTACTGTAGTAGCTACAGTGTTGGGAGAGGAATAGCTCTCCCCATTCGCATCTTTTGGGGTGGGATCCATGGTGACAACAATGGCAATCATTCCGCAAACCATAACTTAGCCAGCAAGATGTTTAGGTCCCATCCCTTTGTCCATGTTTGCTTGTTCCTTTTTCTTTTATCTATATCTTAATCTTAGTGATTAAGACTTAACATGATCAGTTAAGTGGATATGAGTTCCAATTGTAAACATCTAATAGCATATAATGTTTGAATGAAAGATTTTTTTTTAATATAATGAAAAATCAGAATTCAAATAATATAAATGTATAGAGATGAGATTAGAAAGCTAAGAATTGAGGGATGAAGGTCTTTGATCAAGAGAGCCTTAGATGTGGTCCTTGGTACTTTCTTCTTGGCAACAATCATCTGCTACAAGTTGTATTGGTTTAATGGAGAGTTTGCAGCATTGGATCCCCAATCAAATTTACTGTTACTGATGTCCTACTCTGGTGGATGTCTGGGAGAGTGATGAAGGGCACAATCCACTCACAAGAGCCAGGATGATCATCCACATAAACATTTAGCAACCAACCAACTAGTGTAGTAGTAGCATCACAGTGATTGCATCTGTTTCCACTCATGTGTGGACTTGATTCTCACAAGGAGAGGATATCATCTAAGGAATTATCTCCAGATAAGAGGATAAAAATACATGGCCAATATATCTCTTTCGTGCAGACATAACCATGTAACATGCTTCAGGTTTCACAAAAAATATATTTGAGATAATATAGCCCAACAACATACCATGAACTTTTGGAGAAATATTCATTCTGACCTGGAGAGGATACCATCCAAGGAGTTATCTCCAAATAAGAGGTTAAAATGCTGTCCTCAACAACAGCTCCACATAGGCAGGATATCTCTTTCATGCAGAAATAACCATACAACATGTTCCAGCTTTCACAATAAATCTACTTGAGAAAAGAGCTTGATTAACATACTATGAACTTTTGGGCAAAACATTGTGTCCCTGCGGGGAAAAAATATTGTGTTTCAAACATTACTTGAATCTTTACAGAGTTTTCTTATACAAGATCTCAAACAATTGGAACAACCAGCTAACACGACGCACCAACCTGGGCCTTTGATTATCAGAAGAAATACTCGTCAGACGATTGTGCTCTCGATCCATGGCCAATCCTATATCATGAAGCAAGATTCAGCTCAATTAAGTTACGTGCAAACTGGTTGAATGAGAACCTATGATAAGATCCTGTGGGCAAGAGCCATGGAAATGTTCAAACAGGTGAAGCCATGTGGCTCAAGCTTCACAAGAGATCATGTGACTTCATGTGTTGGTTAATCAGAACTAGAATAATATGGTCTTCAATATCAGGAGGACAAGCATGATGAAAATTAATATCACAAGCACAGTGGCACACATGACCATGCCCCCTTTCCTCTGTGTTCGCTCTGCCTGCAAATGTACAACCAGATAAGACGTCAGCGTTCATATGGAGTTCCAGTGAAATCCAATACAGTAGGGCGCAACAAGAAACCCTTGCCACATTCAAATATGCATTAGTTTGCAGTAAGATTTCATCAAGTTTAAAGCAATACAAATAGAGAAGTGGAATTCAAACATCCTTGTTTAACTGAGCATGTATGGCAAGTTCCAACAAAGATATCTATCGTTAGCGAACCGAAACATAGACCTCAAGAAAAAGATATAAATATATCCCACAGAATTATCAAGATATATCACATGTTATAATTAAGATCCCTAACCAGCAATGTCTTAAACATGGTGTCACAATGGAGAAGGTTTCATATAGAAAAGATTTTGATAAATGGTTCTTCATAATATTACTTCAGAGATAACATAAATCTTTTTCTATTGCAAGAAAAAAAAGGGTGTTCCACAAGTGTTGAACCAAACTGTTAGGTATTTATCAGGTCAAGAATCAAAAGAGAGCCAATGAGAAAGACGAAGAGAAATGACCAGAGAGCCAAGTGCCTGACAAAGGGAGCGCTTCAAATTCCAACTATTTGGGCCCAGCTAAAAGAACATGCTCACAGTGTCAATGAAATTTTTGACCATGTCACAAGCTAACCTAACTACCATTGGCTGAAGTTCAAATTAGCCAAGTAAAATACCATAAACATTGAAATATCACAGTTATACCAAGTCTGCAACAACTACATGTTGCATAAGTTGGTTATCCATGAGACTGCAGCTACCAGCAATAGTGAAAAACATAATGTATTTGTCTCCATCTGGCTATTGGCCATACATCCAAAAAATTGCCTAATTAGTTTAACATTTTACAACTAGCAGATGACAGGTAGTTTCAGCATGATCAACTTGCACATTCTAGATAACTAAAGAGCCTAGTTGAACAAATACAAGCAGAAAAAAAAAAAAAGGAGAAGAGAGGCACCTTCTCTAACTGTTTATAGCCCTCTTCTACTGAACTTGCAACATTTTGTACATTGTAATCTATCCGATCAACTATCGTTCCCTGCTTGCATCACATGCATCAGAAAATAGCCACTTAGCAGCAGCAGGAAAATAGGAAATCAAGAATTCTCTTAAGGTTAAAAGAGCACCTGATCTATCACAAGGACTGAGAGATCCTTCATGATCTGAGCAAGTTCATTAACTGATTCTACAACCTACGAACAAGAATTTTTGATAAGTCATGAAAAACATACATGAAACTTCATATTGTTACAGATTTCACAAGATGAAGCCATAAATAGAGCACACAAACATCATGGGCATAGACAAACTAAAAATTCCAAGTGTTACCTGTACAATTTCCCTCTCCCTCTCTCTTGTGAATACCTCACTTCTCTTTAGCGCAGACATCTGAATATCATTAAAACCCTGCCATGAATAAAAGGAGTAAAGACCAGGAAAAAGGATCAAGAATTAGAAATGACTGGATGTTGATAGATTAGCTAAAATAGTTTCATGCTCAGTCGCAGACAAAGAAAATTTCTTTTCATGTATGCTGTAAGATATTCTCTAAAAATCATATGAAGATTTGATCTAAAAAAGGGTTCACAATCCCACAATAAACATTCATTACCATATCCTGTTAGGACTGTCAAATGAAATATGAAAAAGAGAAAAAAGTACCACATCACGAAAGTCATCTTCTTCTATCTCATGTCTGATCCCATTGTGATTCATTTCCAAATCAACACCATCTTGCCCCTAAAGACATCAAAGATAGCATTCAAAACTTCTTCACAGATAAGAAGCCCAATTAATGACATGCATAAGCATGATCAGAGATCAACAGACTTCTTGTTGCTGCTGAAGGCGCTTTAAATAAGAAGACTGTTTCTTCCGGAACTCCATCGAAAGGTTTTGAAGGTCAGTTGCAAGAGACCGCTGCACAATCAACACCCAAAATAATAAATATCCAAAAAGTGGCCAGCAAGAGGACAATAAATACAGTACGAATGTAGTCAATGAAGTGCTTCAGTATGATTTGACATTGAAGTCTCATCCACCCATATCCATCTACATGGTTTCTTGACCAAGAGATGGTGATTGTGTAAACAGACTAGCACTTAACATAAGAATTTTGTTCCTACCATCACATGCAAATGAGGAAGACCGGTGATGGTTGGCAATAATCATAAAAAGAAACTAAAAGTCAAGCTATACTACACCTGAACATTCTTCCGAACATTTGAATCTTCAGAAGGATCACTGGAAGATAGCTTCTGCAGTCTCTTTTCAGACCTCTTCAATACATCTGTTATTTCATATGTAAGAAGCTTGATGGCATGTTGATCCTCCTTGTCATCTCCAAACGAAGGCATTAAGGCTTTTGCATGGGCCTTGACCAACTCTGACATTTTTGTCCGAGCACGCTGCATGTCTGCAGCTATTTCCTCAGAAACATCCACCCAAGCTGGAGGTAAACCAACCACAGCTGCACCTGTACTGCAATAAGCTATTGTGTTTTGAGTATCACCAGAAGTGTTGAGTGAATATTGCCAAATATCACTGCTTCAATTCCAGCTTTTAAGAAACAATTCTACAACAAGTTTGTCAAGATAAAAAGCACAAGAAATGCAAAGTAATGAAAAGGAATGGCATGCAACTGCTTTAGTTTAATGCTCAAAAGACTCCAAATAAATTAAAAAATATATTAGCTTAAACCTTGAAAGGACCCATATTGGAAAGCAATATATAAAGCATAAATGTGATAATTTCCAAAAAAAACACATTTACAGGGGAATGACATACCGTCAGTTGGAAGTAAAGAGGGATGAGTATTTACTAATGCATGTGTCTTTACCCCTTTATTCAGATTTACCATAACGGCCATTTCAAGCTTTACATACAACATATGTAGCACAAGAAAATAAAGGCATACAGAAACAATTGTAAAACCACAATTGCTTACATAATCCAATTTTGTTCCATAAAATTATTGGAACAAATAGAAACAGAAGGGAACTGTTAATTTACCAATCATAGCACAGTCCTGTGTGCTCGTAAGAGAGATTATAAATTATATAAATTAATAATTTATGATATGAACTATAAAGTATAACTAGATTTAATGTGCTTTGTACAGTTCCGCTTTTACCAAACTGAACTTGCAAATCTAGTAAAAGCTCCACTGCTCTTTGCTTTTAGAAAGAAGCAAATGGCTTGTTCCTGTAACACGAACGTCAAATCAGTGCCTCCTTACATTGTTATTAGCATACAATGTTTCAGTCCATTTCGTAATGCCTAAAATCTGCTGTCATCACTAGAAATGTCTTTTCTTCCCACATTCCTCTTTTGGGTGACTGGACGAGAAAATCCTACATCATAATCTTCCTTAAAAGCAATATTTTCAAAATTACATAGGCAAGGTACGATTAACACTTAAAAGTTTGATAAATAAGCAAAGTGTATTCAGGACTACTATCTCTTACAGATTCACAGCAATCAGATGGGTCTTCTCCATCAAAATTGTCAACTTTCAAAACAGAAACTCTCTTATCAATTTCAGATCCATTTCTAGCATGTAATTTAGCATTAGCTCTTAGGTTTTAGTCCCACCCAAGTGAGCTACGAATTGACTTCATACTCACTTTTTGATAGAACAATAATGTCAATTACAACAATTGAAACGATCCACCACCAATTTCGCACACATCATTTCTCATCCTCAATGGTAACTACTCCAAATTCCCAAAAAAAAAGGGGGTATCATCCCTAAAATGTGATCCCCGAAGGAATTCTAGGTGCAATCTGAGTCCAATTAACCCTTAACAAATTGACGATATCAGCTATAGGGTTTCGACAGAAAGAGAGAAGAGTTTTAATCAAAGATACGTGAAAACCTAATAAAGAGAGGAAAACGTAGATCGGACCTCGAGCCACCAGGGTCTTCCGTGCTGAGAGGAGCGTAGGACCGATCGGGGCGGAGAAGCGAGGCGTTCACAAGCTCGATCACCGGCCCGCCCCCGCTGCCGGAGTAGGAGGAGGAGGTCGACGGTCCTGAGTGGGAGGAGGGGGAAGGGACCCGAACGTTGCGTAGGGCATCGCGGTACTTCCTGTAGATGGGCGTCCGGTTCCTCATGGCCATGGCGAGATCTCGGAGACAACGAGGGGGTGGGGGGAGGGAGAGAGAGAGAGAGAGAGAGTTGTAGAGTCCGCGGTGGTTGAGTCCATCGAGTGGCTTTTGATGCAGCCGAAACGCTTTCTTTCCGGCCCACTAAGAGAAGGCCCAAAAGAGGGAATCGCGTGGCCCGAACGGGACGAATCGTCGCCGTTCGTGGGAAATCGCATGGACGGCAGACGGAGGCCCGCACGAGTATTCGTATGCGGACGTTCCTCTCTTCCCTCCGTGGCTACGTCGCGTGCTCGAGCAGGTAGAGAAACCGATCGGCGATGATCCTCCTCCTCATCTTCCACCGTTGATTTGGTCTCAAGATTCCCCATTTGCCTGGATGAGGTTAGGTTGTTATGGAATCAGATTCATTTGTCTACGAGATAACATTCAGAGAGTTGATCGTTTGCTGAGTCTGATAGAGATAACAGCGTAAGGATCGTTTGGCTTTATCTTGAATTGCTCGGCTGATTGATATTGATCGAATGCTTGGTAGAGAAGTAACTAACAATAAATATAGTTATAGACAGACGCATAATATAGATTGCTATAGTAATCATTTTACAGCGTAAGTATAATCGACGGCTGTGATCATGCCGTCATGGAGATCTCAACGGTCATCCTGGTTCATTTTCTCTGGCACTTCGCCGCCACGAAATCCAGCAGAGCATCCAAAGCGGCCTCGGAGCTCGCAGGGAAGCCTCCCGAGAACAGCCCTGCTGCCAGCGCCGCTGCCCGCTCCCTCGTCCCTACGTCCGACATCAACCGCTCGATCGCCTCTGCCACCTTCGCCTTCGTCACCGCCCCGCGCTCGTCCTTGATCGCCAGCCCCGTCCTCAGCCTCCTCGCCACGAGCTTAGCGTTCCAGACCTGGTCCCCGTGCACCGGCCAGGTCAGCACGGGGACCCCGCGGCCGAGCACCTCCACCGTCGAGTTCCACCCGCAGTGCGTCACGAACCCCCCGGTGGCTGGGTGGCTTAGTATCAGGAGCTGCGGCGCCCACCCGTGGATCACCAGCCCCCTCCCCGCCGCCCGTTCCGCCAACCCTTCCGGGAAGTAACCCACCCCGCCGCCTACCTCCACAGGCCGCCCATCCGCGTCGTGCCTCATGGCCCGTGGTTGGATGGCCCAGATGAACGGCCGACTCGACTCCTCCAGGGCTGACGCCAGTGCTGCAAGCTCCGCGTCGCTGGGGACGACCAGGGACCCGAAGGAGATGTAAATCACCGAGCCACGGGGCTTGGAGTCGAGGAACTCGAGGACGTCGGTCTCGGAGGCGATGGCGGCGTCTCCGTCTCCGCGGCCCTTGGGCCTGATGGCATTGTCGTGGATGACGGAGCCGGTGGCGGACCAATACTGGGAAGGGAGGAGAGGGCCGATGCCCCAGACCGGCTTCTTGGCTTCGTCGGCGACGTAGTCCAGGAACGGCCGCTCCAGAGCATCACAGGTGTTGAACAGAAGCGCGACTGCCTTGGTTTCTGCGAGGTCATGTTGCGGGCCTCCTCCGCGCCATGGCCCTGGTGGTGGGGTTGGACCGCCGCCTTCTCCTAGCCGGAACAGCGGCGGGCCACTCGGGGTTGCTGGCTTAGCTTGAGGCGGAGAGCCTCCACCGAATGGAAGCTTTGGTGAAGCAAAACCGCCTCCTGGCAGAAACGGTGGCGGGACAACTGAAACCCCTCGGCTTTGAGTCGGCGGAAGGCGAGCTTGATGCCCCGGTTGGAACGGTGGTGGCGGTGGAGGACCATCTTGGTGCCCCCATCCACGCGGAAGCAGCGGCACATACTGAAGTCCAAAATCCGGTGGTGGCGGTGGCGGACGTCCATGGAGGCCGGGCAACGGTGGCGACGGCCAAACCAGTGGAGGCGGTGGCCCAGCATCATGCGCCCCAGTCGCAACCTCTTCGAAAGCAAGATCCCCCGATCCAAAAGGCAGGGGTGGCGGGCCCTGACTCATCAGATCGGTGGCCGTCAGAACCATCTCCTCTGGCAAGCCGGGAACACTCACCATTCCACCCGGGCCGAGGTCCGCCGTCGATAGCTTTGACGCGGCGTGATCCATGGCGGTCGAGCACGCACTGGAAGTGAATAAAAGAACCGCGAGGACCCCGAATTCCCCACAGACATCCAGCAGCTGGCTCATCATCACGTCAACGATGACGCACACCGGGGGAGACATATCGTCGCCGCTGCCATTAAATCGCTCGGCAAGAAGATCACGGAAGGCAGAGCAGTCATTCCGGGAGTGTGGCCTCGGGGAAGCGCAAGACAAGGACAATGACGACGATGGCAAAAGAGGAGGAGGACCAGAAGGTCGGGGCATGGAGTACTCCATGATTCGGATCAGAGGGTGGAGGGCGCTGGAGGAGGACGAAGCCGACGGCAGGAGGAGGGTGACACGGTAACCACGGGAGGCGAGCCGGCTGGCAAGCTCGGTGGTCGGGAAGATGTGGCTGGAGTCGTGGAAGGGGACGACGATGATCTCGCCATTGGCCATCTTTATTTAACCTGGGAACAAGACGGGGGGAGCGGGAAGGAGTTATATAGGCGGAAGAAGACTTTACCGTTAAGAAAGCAGGGAGGGAAGCAAGCTTAGACCGTTAGGCGGAGACCGCGTTGCCTGTCATGTTGACCGATCGCTACGGATGTCGGCGGAGTCGGCAGATGGATACAGGAATCCATGTGATCGATACTTTTTTTGATACTGGATTCTTAGATTGCTTGGTATCTTCTTCACCTCCTGATTTCCCTGTACCAGAAAACAATCGATTAAAACAACACGGCAACTCTGGTGCCTGTGCAAACAATTTTAAGTTAAGAACAATGTTTTAATTACCTGTCAACAATTAGAAGATGATTTGAGACTGCCAAAAAAGTCCATTCTTCTGCTCTTCAGTGCCAAGCTTAGAAGAAAATTAGTCGAAGCAGTGATAACAGGTATTTTAATCCTGATTAAAATGAGATTAAATTTAATAACTGATATGCATCTGACCTATTAGATCCATGTTTTCCATTTCCTGAGATACATAGTTGACATTGAATATAGAATAGAGGAATAATAAGTCAAATTAAACATAGGTATGTGTTGCACCATTATTGGCCTTACCTGGCTGCTTTGTCATAAAGGCATGTTTAAGCTTGATCCAGGCTAATTGGAACTGTAGTCAGCAAGGCAATAAGAAATCAATTTGGTCCCTCTCCCAAAAAATGATTCAGTTGTTGACCTCTATGTATGGTCCCATTTGTTTCATCTCATCTTTCAAGCAAAACTAATTGGCAATATGAACTGGGCCTGCACAAATGAGAACCAGAATGAGATACTGAAGGCAGAAACTATTCTTCAAGAAACTCCAATAAAAGCAAGAGTCATTCTCTAGCAACTTTCCTAAGTTACTGATTAGTTGCTATTTTTTCATGAAATGACCTTTCATTTAATATGACATTCAAAAAATGTATAACTTAAGAGACAGGAAATGAAGAAAGGAGAGTGTCACTGTTGTTGATGAAACAATTATGATCAATGGCACCACTTTGTTTGCTGTTGAGAAAGCCTTAATGCTTGGTTCAGGCATAACTGGGCAATATCAAAGTAATAGATGGAAATAAAACTCTACTAAAATGGTAATATGGTGAAAAAGAACATGAAGCAGTTCCAAACTTTATGGCTTTGTCTCATGCAAAGTTCAACAGCTAATTGTGAGAAGGGTGAATATTAAGCAAGAGAAACTACAAAGGAATGTAATTGAGAGGAAAAACAAAGACCACAAAAGAAGCCCTCAGTTAAATGAAGAACCAACTTCACTATAATAAGCACTGAATTCATACAAAGAATGTGGCTTCCAAGAACTGTGTATTCATACATACACATAACTCAAACATGCAAAACACAATAAAGGCAGATTAGCAACAAGTGGGACAAAGACTAACAAAGAATGCACAGTTCCGATGAGGAATGGTGTTGGCGTTTGGGATTAGGACCGAGGGTGGATTCACATATTGGGAACAATTAAAAGCAATCTGAACCAAAAAAATAAAGAAACATATAATCAAGAAAATAATAGGAAGACTGACTTTCAAATATAGCACAAATTTAAGGAGGAAAGACTCACATGAGTCACTTCTCCACTAAGTTCTCTCTCTCTAGTTAGACATCCTATGAGTGGCAACAGCTGCAAGCATGGAAATGGCCTCTTTCCCAAATAAAAAGATATCTGTTCCTCTTTTTCACCTACTCTCATCTTTTTTTTTCTTCCTCTCCTCGTTTCCTCATTTCCCTGAAATGTTCACCAGCAGGATTCTGCTGCAAACGATCAATTTGGCCTATTTCCGGCAACTGGTTCAACATTTTAGCACAATCAAGGTCAGTACTTAACAGGAATAAAATCACAAGTGCTAGCAAAATTTGTATTTATCCTCTACTACTATTGAAATTATTCATTCCTCATTTCTAGTTTAGATTTCACTTATTTAAAAACCCAACCTTGCTGCTGTAAGCACTCTTGCCATACCTCATCTCTGCTGATTTTATATTGCATTTCTTAGTAATGGTATCTTCATCATTCTTATTAACACCTCAGATTGTCGCAGAAAACATGGACTTCTTCAACATTAGCACCACATTATCCTCAAAATTGAACTAGAGATACTGAATACATTAAAATGGAAGGTGCCCAGTTTGGCTGAATCATTATGTCAATCTCAGATGCCATGGGCCAGAAAATTATTTCCTTCCAGCTCATTTGCACACAAATCATCTCATAAAAGACATTTTAGGTAGCAAAGCCTAGCTCACCTGTGCAGCACTCATATCATCTTTTTTGTTCTCTTTGCCAGGAAAACAAGACACCTTCTCCCCAAAAGAAGCATCTGTAAGAACCCAAACAAAAATCATATTGCCTTTCCTTTTTGCCTTGCTTTGATTTCCATCACTGGAATTCAATTCCTGTTGGGTCCTTCCTTTTTTTTCTCCTCTATTCTGCTCTGTTATTTGATAAAATCAATTAGTCCGGGCTTCGCAAGGGTATGGCGATGCCTGGGTTCCAATTTGGTGGTTTTGCAAGCGGGGTGCTTCAAAATCTTTCACGCTCACCTGGTGAGGCTCGGCTGCCCATTTCTGCAACAGTGTAGGCAAGTCGGGGCAATGATACATGAGCGGAATCTTAGACTTCCAATTTGAACTTCTGAGTTCCAACTCACTGTTCAATAAATTACCAAATTTCCTATATAAATCGTTTTATTTATTAGGTAATCATATACTGTGTTGCTTACCTTAAATATATTAACACAAAATTGATATTTGAGTCTCACACCTACACATCTGATTTTTACAGTTTGCAAAATATCATTCTGAGCATAAAATCTTCCCTAATCTTCGGATAAAATCTTTATACGAACAATATCCCCAAACCCAAATGGTAGTGAACATTCAGATCTTTTAGAACAAAAAGAAAAAGACTTGCAAATATTTAAGAAAGCTTGAAGTAGGTTAGCTAACAGAGAAGGAATTGCGGTAACTTTTTCAGCAACAAACAGAATTCAAAGAAGCACTTGGAGACAATATATCGATTAACTGAATGAACTAAACCACTATGCTGCTGATCGGAAGATAATCTGATCTGACGTTGGAAAACAAGAGAAGAGACAGAAAGACGAACTCTAAACGCTCCAAAACTAGATTCGTCGGTTCGAAGGACAACGAGCAGACAGGGCAGCGGAAGGTCGAGAACCTCGCTCTCCGCTTCCTATTCATTTCGCGCGAGAAGGGATCCGGCGGAACCAAGCGAATCAGAGGCAGCGGCGACCGTCAACCCGCGGCGGCTACGTCGGCAGTGGCAGATGGGAGCAGAGCACACCTGAACCTCCAACACGAAATCAAACCCTCCATCGCCCGATCGAAGTGCGGTGTTACGAATGAGAACGTAACACGTGGCTTCCCACTTAGCAGAAAGGATAAAGCTTAAAAATTACTCAAATGAGGCCATATATTAATTAAACTTAAAATTTTGAAGTACTCTTAGAATATATATATATATATATATATATATATATATATATATATATATATATATATATATATATATATATATATATATATATGGATACCATAGAAAAATAGTAATAAAATAATAAGTTCAATATATATATTAGAATGTTGATTTTGTTCACTTCTTAGCCAAAAGCTATTAAAGATATATTCTCCATACAAAAAGTATGAATATTTCTCCTATCAGTAATCATTTATTTATTTAGTTAGTTATTACAACAAGAGCATTTTAAACATCTTAGAAGCGAGTTCTTTACAAACAAAAATATAAAAGTTCAGAAATTTAAAATAAAAAAATAAAAAAAACATATATATGAGATTAAGTAAAAATAAACGATAAGTCAGAATTCCTTATTTTGAACAATGCAAAAATAATCCTAATAATTGAGTTGTTCATAAGTGTGATAGGGAGAATATGGTTCAAAAGCCAAAGTTGTTCATAAGAAATCAATCTTATAATAATATCATAATAATTGAGTTGGAAATTTAATTTTTTTTTTACAAATATTAAAAACGCTTGCGATCGCCAACGCCTGACATCGAAATCGACAGTGGACAGCTGACCGGCGCCTGCGCGGACAAAGAGAGAGAGAGAGAGAGAGAGAGAGAGAGGGAGACACTATGAAGGTCGGAAAGAAGAAACCCGAGGCGGCGGCGGCGGCGGCGGAGGCTGCGGGGGAAGACGGTAGAGTTGAGGATGGCAGCGGCGATGTCGGAGACGAGGAGAAGGAAGAAGAAGAAGATGAAGAAGAAGAAGAAGAGGAAGAAGGGGAGGAGGTCGGGGAGGCGGAAGCAGGCGAGGTCCCGAGATTAGAGGACGGTTTCTACGAGATCGAAGACATCAGGAAGAAACGAGTCCGCAAGGGTCAAATCCAATACCTAATCAAGTGGTAGATCTCCTCCTCCTCCTCCTAATTCAATTCCGCTTGTTGCTTTTCGCTTTAGGGATTCCTTTTCCGCCGATTTCTTAAGCCTTGTTCTTGTTGGACCCAAGGCGAGGATGGCCGGAGACGGCCAACACCTGGGAACCCTTCGAGAACATCCAGTCCTGTGCTGATATCATCGAAGCATTCGAAGAGAGGTCAGCCTGTTCTCTTCGCTACTCTAAATGTCAGTTCTTTGCTGGGGAGGGTTTCTCCTACTTTTTGTCTTCTTTTTCTTTTGTCGATTTTGAGCTCTTCCGATGTGTGGGCAGATCGAGGTCGCCGCGGGCACGGAGACGAAAGCGGAAGCATGGCGGTCCGTACGGCATCGCGGCCCACAAGAAGCGATCTCTCCAGACTGAGGAATCAAAGACGGCACCGAATCCAACCTCGTTGAATCAGAATGACGCCACGGGCACGGCGGTGGCTGGTGCAGATGGCGATAAAAGCATGGGGCTAGTTGGAAAGAAACTGGTAGTGGAGGAAGAGATAGGAGACTTGAAGAAGAGCAGGGCAGAGGAGGTTAACTTGACCACTTCGTTAGATAGAATGGGTGATGACCAGAACTTGGAGGTTCTTAATTCTGCAGAGCAGATAGGAACCAATGGACATGTCTCTGTGAATCCCCCTGAGGCACGGGAGGAGGATGGCTCCACGGATGGGTTCTCTAAGGTCGAAAGCACTCGGGCTTCGCAGGGCAATGTCGTCACAGGTGCGAAGAGAAGGAAATCTGGGTGTGTGAGAAGGTTCCAGCAGGGTTCTGCTATGGGTCATCAGGATGAGCAGCAGAAGACATCTATGAGAAGGCAAACTGGATCTTGCGGCAAGGGTGAGAAATCAGGAAATAAAAATGTTAATTCTGAATTAGAGGACAAGAATAAGTTGGATGATACTGGAGAACTGCCTTCAATCACAAAGCTACTGAAGCCAGTTCGCTTCTATGCTTCCGTGACAAACAATGTGCAGCAAGTGTCCATAACATTCAAGGCTCTGAGGTGAGAATTTGTAGAAGTGGCTACTTTACTTCTTTTAAAGTCGTTAATCTAGTTTCACTGGTTAATGCTGGGTTTGTGCTGAAATTCTTTAAAGAGATTTGAACCACACGAATCTGTCTCTTCACTTTCTAAAAGGTTGAGCTGAAACACACCGATTTGAAGTTTACAATGTGCTGTAGATTAGCATCAATATTAGCAGTGTTTAAATTGTTTATGTAACAACGATCACTCAGGACCAGCATAGAACTCTCCCTAATACAGGGACTGGGGAGGGTCAAGCAAAGAGGCTAGTTTTGTGAGGTGAACTCTGGTCGATTGGGTCTGAAAAAGTAACAATGCCATGCCACTAAGGTTGTGCTAAGGGTCGAGTCCTAATGTTATAGTTAAGTTTATGATTGATTTTGAGTTGTATTTTCTATCTTTATAACTTATCTTGTATTTTGTTGGAAATATAGAACTGATATTAGGAATCACAACAACTTGTGGGAAACAAGGCTGTGTTTAGGCTGTCATGGTTTGCAAATAAATGGTTGCCTTTTCCTTTTAATTGCTTTTGAATTTTTTTGATTTACTTGAAAACTATATCCTCATTTATGGTGATAATGTTAATGCATGATTGAAAATTTTTTGTAGCTGGCTTTTAGGTATAACTTGCATCCCTTTCTTCATTTATTACTCTTTGTTTCTCTTTAAATCTTACCTTGCAAAGCTTGTCATTTGGGTGGCATGAGTGAGCCTATACCTGTCATAGAATGGCCCTTTGTTGTTCAGCACAAGCCTAAAGCAACATAGTCATATATTGGTGAATTAGTGCTTACGATAAAAACGTCGGTTTTAAAATTCTCGTTCGATAAAAACTGATATCGGAAAAGAGTGATTGACTAAGAGTAAGTGAACTAAGTAATTAACTCATAAAGTAATAACAATGATAATGAAAAGTAGAATAGAAATTGCACAACGAGTTTGTAGTGGTTCGGTCATCATGACCTACGTCCAGTCCTGATTCCTCTTCACTCGAGACCACTGGTTTCCACTACCCGATCTTCTTTCAATGGACGAAAATCAATCACCCTTTTACACTCTTTTTTCCTTTTCACATGCTCAAGGGAGAACCTTTACACCTCTCTTTTTTTTTAGACATCGCTCCTCCCTTAGAAACCTTCTAACTCTAGGAGGAAGAGACTCGCTAAACTTAGAGAGATTACAATTTTTACTCAAGTATTCTTTCCCCCTCTTTTGCTCAAATTCATGCTCTTACATGCAGGAATAGCTGGGGTATTTATAGACCCCAAATTGCTTTAAAAATAGAGCCAAAAAAGGTCTCATCCCGAGTCCTGGCGGTACCACCACTTAACATTGGGCGGTATCACCGCTTGACATTGGGCGGTACGATCACCCAATCTGGCAGTACTATCGCTTAACATTGGGCGGTACGATCACCCAGTCTGACAGTACTACTGCCTGACATAGTCTCGGAGATTGTGTCTTGGAGACTGAGCCTCTGGCGGTGCCACCGCCTAACCCAACTTTTGGGTCACTGAATGAGCCTTTTTCTTGGCCCAAAACAGTCCCAATTTGGGCCCAATTGGCCCATAATTGAGTTGGCATGGTTACATTCTAAACCAACTCAATTATAACTAAAGCTACTTCGATCTAGATAATTATTACAAAGCATTAATCACATGTTGTCCGGTATGCCATTGGTTCATCGGCGCTTCGTCTAATCCTTCGGCGCATCGTCCTCTTTTGCTGCCTTTTGCCCAATCGGTATGTTGACCTCTGTAACTCCGATCTCCTTGGTGCAATGTCCGCTCTTCTAGGCCTGATGCCCGAACTCATGGCACAAAGTCTTCTGCTGATTCGTTGACCGATCGTCTGGCTCGATGTCTAATCTTCTGACATGTTCCACTCCGGCTCAACATTGATTCTTTTTGTTTTAATTCTCTCTTCATGATCGAAGCTAGTCCTGCGTCACTCAAAACGCATATTAGATCATAAACTCTATCAGTTGGTTTATCATTAAAATCCGAGATTTAACTATCTCCCCCTTTTTGATAATGACAACCAATTGATGACAAAATTTAAACCAAACTCCACCTATCAATAAGTTTTATTGATAGGACCTTGAATTCAAGTCAAAGCAATTATAATCATGATCATATGCAACACATTATATACATATCATTGTATTGCATTCATCATTATCATAAGTATTTCAAATCATCATGGTATCAAAATATCAAAGTATATTACATCCTACCATGTATGATCATCATAACTTCTAATTGTATGCTTCATCATAATACTATGAGTATTTCATGTATCATTTCATATCATTGAAGAGGAATTGGGAGTGGATGTGGGTCACGACGACCGAACCACTATAAACTCGATGTGCAATTTCTATTCTGCTTTTCATTATCATGGCTATTACTTTGTAAGTTAATTACTTAGTTCACTTACTCTTAGTCAAGCACTCTTTTCCGATATCGGTTTTCATCAAACGAGAATTTTAAAACCGACATTTTTATCATAAGCACTAATTCACCCCCCTCTCTTAGTGTCGTATTGATCCTAACAGTTGGTATTAGAGCCATGTTTTTCTCATTTGGTTTAACACCCAAGAAAAATAAATTTTTTCGGCTTTCAAGAGGTCATTCTATCATTCGTCCTCCTATGTTCAATGGGACAGACTACACGTATTGGAAAACTTGAATGTAAGTGTATAATTCTTTTGTATTTATGGTTGCATACCTTATGTGATGCTTAGAGAATTGATATAAAGAGAAATGAAATGCACATTTGTGTTATTCCCCTCTTTTTGCTAATGACAAAGGGGGAAAAAGAATTGCTAGTGTGCACATCTCAAAAGAGAACCAAAATTTGCTAGCTTTCACAATTCAAGAAAAAACAAATCACGTTAGCTTGCACATCGCAAAGAAAAACAAACTTGCTAGCTTGCATGTTCTAAAATGATGTAAATCTTGCATTCTTTTTCAAAAAATTTGCTAGCTTGAACATCGCAAAGAAAAGAAAACATGTTATCTTGCACATCTTAAAAGATGTAAAAGTTTTGTTAACTTTCATATCTAAAAAACTTGCTAGCTTGTATGATGATATATGCAATGATGTTTCAAAAACTTGAAATTATGTTTATAATGCAATGATTCGAAATTATATCTCAATAACTTGCTAGTTGTACTTCTTTTTGTTGATGACAAAGGGGGAGAAGTGACGGGGTGTTGGTCAGCGTTTCTCAGTCCGGGCGTCGCTTGTGTTGAGCAGCGTCTCTCCGTTCCCGGGCTGGTTGGCAGCTTGCCTTCGTTCGCTGGATAGCGATTCCCAGGTCGAGACGCTCGTGGCTCGGGGGTGGCCGCTTGCTTGCAAAAATGGCCTTCGTCGGGTGATTCCCGACTTTGGCCCTTCCGACGAGCAAGTCAGTAGTTGTTTTTCTCTTCTCTTTTGTGTTCTCACCCCCTCTAGCCGGATGCCGGCTAAGGGCTTTTATATTATTGTACGAGGGTCGGTCGCATGCGGGCTCGACGTGGTGGCTTATCCTCGGGGGACGAGATGGTACTGTGCGGCCGCTGTCCCGAGACGCATAGGACGGTGTCAGACGACACTGCCCCAAGCTTCCGGGATGGAACATGCCAAACAGTGCCTCGGTACAGACTCTGACTTAGCGTGTGGGGATGCTCCCCTTGCTGACCTGGCTGTAGCGCGGCGTGGCATCAGTCGTGACGTGTCTTGGACCCAAAATATACCTTATCACTTCTTCCCCCCCCCCCCCCCCCCATCAAGGCGTGTCGTGGGGTCCCTGAGGGGATGAGAGGGATGCCTAGGTCGGAACGCTGGGGAGGCATTGGTTGCTTATGAGGGAAAGTTGGATTGACTCGTCGAATGCGGACGCTGGATGATGAGCTGCTAACCCTCTTCCACGATGTCGAGTCCGTCAGGTCTTTGGCTTGGGCCGCTGAAGAGAGGTCCTGAAGGAGGAGCGACTGGCGCTACCACAGAAGATCTAGGGGGCGATCGCCGAGTACAAGGCATCCGTTGGGTTCGAGCGCGGCCTGGTGAGGTCGGGGTGGGTCACATATGAGTTCGAGTATCGGGTGGCCTATGCTCGCTTTCGAGCAAGGTACCCGGACCTAGAACTGGAGTTGGACCCGTTTGTCGACTGTTGATGAACAAATGTGCCGTGGCTGGTGAGTCAGTATAGCTCGATCCACGGGTCGATGTCGGGAGTCTTCTGCCGGCTGAGTTGGACGCCGAGGTAGACCAGGCCCTGATCTCAATTCATGTATAAAAATCTCAAGTTATAATTCCGAGAATTCAAGATCATGTTATAGATAAGATTCATTTCAATTCAAATCGTCCAATCATCAAAATCATTTTCAAGAGGTTCATAAAAAAGATATAAATAGGTTCATTAATCTCTTTTTTTTTTTTCATCAATGATTCAATTATATCATGAGATATACAAATCATAATTACAAAGGAGTAATATTAAAATCATGACATGAAAGATATTAATTTGAAAGATCAATTCGTGAATGATTCATCTGGACAAATTTCCTTTTTAGTAAATGACGAATAAAATCATAGGAGATCAAATAAGATATCTTGATTCACATAAAATAAATCTCAAATCATTAATATCAAGAATCAAGATTCATTTGGATAAATCTTCTCTTAGACGATAAAATAATACGAGAACAAAATGATTCATATAAAATACATCTCATGTCATAAACACGAATAAATCAAGTGTTTGGATAAATATGAAAACAAATTGTCAAATCCAAAATCATCATCAAAATCAAATTTCTTTCATTCGGGAAATTTATTGAAAGTAGCATTGATTGATTCCTATAAGATTAACAGTAGCTAAAGTTCTTTTAGTTCCAAATTTTATAAGATATTTCATACTCAAGTCTTCTATACAAAAGTCATGCATCATTATTTAAAATCAAAAAGCAATATAGAAATCATCAAGATACACATTATTGCTTCTTAAAACATACATATAATTAATCTTATTAGGTTTACAAGCATTAGATTTAAATCTAACATTTTGTTCCTTTATCATAGAACATGCAATTGTCGGTTTCTATTTGTGAAATTACGTATGACATTTGGCACACTATTGAAATCACACACGAAAGCACTAGTAGAGTTAAGGATTCTAAGATAAATCTTTTTATGCATGATTTTGAGTTGTTTCATATGAAACTAAGCGAAACCATTGGAGACATGTACACCCATTTTACGGATGTCATCAATTGTTTAAAAGCACTTGGTAAAAGTTTTTCGAATCTTGAACTTATTAATAAAATTTTATGTTCTCTTCCTAAAATTTGGGATCCGAAAGTAACCGCAATACAAGAAGCGAAGGACTTGAATAATTTTTCGCTCGAAGAACTTATTGGTCTTTGATGACCTATGAAATGACTTGTATTAAATATGATGAACATGAGAACTACCTTTCAAAGAACAGGAAGGATTTGACACTTCAAACAATAGAATACCACTTGAGTGATAACTCAAGTGATGATGATGATGACTTTGAACTTCTCACTATAAAATTTAAAAAGTTTATAAAATAACAATTAAAGAATAAAAACGAACTTAAAAAGGATAAAACAACATGCCATGAATGCAATCAGCCAGGGCACTTTAAAAGCGAATGTCCGCAACTAAAGAAGAAGGTGCTTGCACAAAAGAAGAAGAATGCAATCAAGGCGATAGTGGAGGATGAAACGAGTGCATCCGAAGACAAGGTTGCGAACTATGCTTTGGTGGCTTTCGACGACGAGGTAAGTGACTCAATCAATCGGCTTCCACTACCTGATCTTCTTTCAATGGATAAAGATCAACTACCCTTTTACACCCTTTTTTCCTTTTCACAAGTTCAAGAGAGAACTTTTACACCTCTTTTTCTTTTTAGACCTCACTCCTCCCTTAGAAACCTTCTAACTCTAGGAGGAAGAGACTCACTAAACTTAGAGAGATTACAATTTCTACTCAAGTATTCTTTCCCCCTCTTTTGCTCAAATTCGTGTTCTTCCATGCAGGAATAGCTGGGGTATTTATAGATCCCAAATGGCTTAAAAAATGGAGCCAAAAAAGGTCTCATCCCGGGTCCTGGCAGTACCACCACTTGTGCTGGTGGTACTACCGCCTGCAGCACTGACACTGGGCGGTACCATCACCTAGTCTAGCAGTACCACCTCTTGACACTAGGCGGTACCATCGCTAGTCTGGCGGTACTACCGCTTGACACAGTTTTGGAGACCGTGTCTTGGAAACTGAGCCTTTGGTGGTGCCACCGCCTGACCCAACTTTTGGGTCACTGAATGGGCCTTTCTCTTGGCCCAAAACAACCCCAATTCGAGCCCAGTTGGTCTTTAATTGAGTTGGCATGGTTACATTCTAAACCAACCCAATTACAACTAAAACTAATTCGATCTAAACAATTATTACAAAGCATTAATCACATGTTGTCCGGCATGTCATTGGTTCATCGGCGCTTCGTTCAATCCTTCGGCGCATCGTCCTCTTTTGTGGCCTTTTGTCCAATCGGTATGTTGACCTCCGCAACTCTAATCTCCTTGGCGCAATGTCTGCTCTTCTAGGCCCGATGCCTGAACTCATGGCACGAAGCCTTCTGCCGACACGTCAACCGATCCTCCTGCTCGACATCCAATCTTTTGACATGTTCCACTCCGGCTCAACATTGATTCTTTCTGCTTTAATTGTCTCTTCATGATCGAAGCTAGTCTTGCGTCACTCAAAACGCAGATTAGATCATAAACTCTATCAATTGGTTTTATCATCAAAATCCAAGATTCAACATACTCATACCTAGAAGCACGACAATCCTTATTAGCTATAGCATTTATTTCCTCTGGATTGATTTTCTTCCATTATTCCTGTAGTTATCTTGCACAATGATAACTTCTTTCCTCCTGTCAAATCTGATTCTATAACCATATTCTCTGGTGTTGGTTCTTTTTTTTTTTCAAGTTGGTATCATATTCAAGCTGATTAGGAGCCCCTTGCCATGGTGGTTTAAGTCTGATCAACCATCAACCTGTTCATTTTCTCTTGCTGCTATTTTCTCGTAGGAATAGATGCACCCTTCATTGTTTCATGTCTCTTTACCTGCAACATGTTGAGTTCAGAATGACTTTTGGCCTGACCTTGAAGTGATACGAGTTTGATCCCAAAGTCAGGCCACCAAAAAAATATCTGTTGTATTTGATACAGCCACAGTGATCAGAGGAATGTTTTCCCGACCAAAGCTTTGTGGCACTGGAGGCATCTCATAGTGTGTTGGCATGTATCATGCTTATGCTCATAGATATGCATAGGCTCTTATTCAACTTAATCCTGTGTTGGCATGATACGCATCAACTATCTTGGATTCTACTTATGTTCATGCTACATTATGATGCAAAAGACAGGAAGATTGGAACTGTCAGTTGAATGATTTAATTGTAGGAGGACAATGCTTGAATAATTGTACATTGCACGATCAAGATCATTAATGAGATGAATTAAAAAAAGCACTGGGAAGACAAGATCATGTAGCCTATGCTACAAGCTTGTTACTTGAAAACCACCTCTTGTGATATCACAAATAATTCTTGAACATCCAAAGGAGACAAGGGAGATGACATCCAAAGTTTGATCATGAATGAAGATTCACAGAACATGGAGACTCATGACATTTCCATTTCCTAATGGTCAGATAAGTTTGAAGCAAAAGTTCAGATTTCAAGATTCTTTCTTCTGACCTTTCCAAGATTCAACTAAAGGTGAATTGAAGGTTCTAATGAGCAGTTAAAACAAGGAAAGATCAAATGATTTAAGAATTTTCCATGGAGAAGAATCCCAATTTAAGGCTTCATCATCAAGCTTTGATGTTTCATCAGTTGTTTGCAGTTCCAACAAATTGAATGATTTTGGTGTAAATCATTGCAGCACAGATGAGTTTCATGCAATGGAAGCATAATCATTGCAGCACAGATGAGTTTCATCCAGGAGCAAATCTGTCTGGGTCTTAATTTAAGTTTGATTTGAGTTTAGTTAATGTTCTTCAGAGATGTATCTTCTGTTCTTAGAAATGTTTGTGTATTTTTCATGTTGCAAAATATGTCTGATTCAAGCCCTAAAAGTGATCCGTTAGGCAGCAATCTTTTCCTAATAAAAGAAGTCCTAGCAAATCATGTTTGCACTTAAAAGAACAGTGACATATTCAATAGGTTTCATTTGTCTCTTATATTATTTTTACTTTTAGTGATAACTAATTTAGTTGATATAGCAATTTTGTTACTTTGTCAAGTGAAAATACCTCATAACTGAAACTAGAAGTAGGTGTCATGTTTTTGGAATAGTTCATGGGTGGAGTATTTAAGAATATGGAACAATTCTGGTAAAAGTAGAAAAGACCTTCCAAACAGCTCAACTAGTTCTGTATGGCTCTCTCACATGTGCCACCAGTGGGGGTTAACGTAATCTTAAAAATCCACAAAGGGTAATAACATTTTTGAAGAAAAGTTTGACACAAAAAACCATATATGGAAAACTATGTGGACCAGGGGGCCCATGTTCCCATTGGGCCCTTGCATGGCATCACCCCTGTTTGATGCACTAGGTAGGGTTTTGAACTGCTACACCTAGTTGATATTGTGAAAACAATTAAGTGCATATTTGGGCAGGGTGAGGTCATAAAAGCTCTAGCTTGCTCTTGCATACTATGGTTGGTATCCAAGACCAACAAACACACCATTGTACTTGTCTGTCGGTCAGGCTTAAATGGTTTTCTTTTGATTAAATTGGCTTAAGCTCATCATCCCTGATGTTGCATCCTAGTGCAAGTTGCAATATAGCTTTTGGTCTAGCATGGGTTCTATTAAGATCCCAAGAAACAGTCACCATCTCATGTGAAGCAAAAAAGGTTATGTTGGAAGGATGCAATACTCCATGTGAAAATATGTGTGGGGATACCAACAGTTATTGTGTCCATTTAATAGTAAATGAGCCGCTGCAAGGTACTGCAGTATTGTTATCTACACTGGTCAATAATGTTGCATCCTAGTGCAAGTTGCAATATAGCTTTTGGTCTACATGGGTTCTATTAAGATCCCAAGAAACAGTCACCATCTCCTGTGAAGCAAAAAAGGTTATGTTGGAAGGATGCAATACTCCATGTGAAAATATGTGTGGGGATACCAACAATTATTGTGTCCATTTAATAGTAAATGAGCTGCTGCAAGGTACTGTAGTATTGTTATCTACACTGGTCGATGATGTTGCATCCTAGTGCAAGTTGCAATATAGCTTTTGGTCTAACATGGGTTCTATTAAGATCCCAAGAAACAGTCACCATCGCATGTGAAGCAAAAAAGGTTATGTTGGAAGGATGCAATATTCCATGTGAAAATCTGTGCAGGGATACCAACAATTATTGTGTCCATTTAATAGTAAATGAGCTGCTGCAAGGTACTGCAGTGTGGTTATCCACACTGGTCGATATGTTTAACAAAATTTCCCCTGTGATCTATCTTTAATAGACACTATTATCCACACTGTAATATTAATATTGACATGCATACAATTTTTCTGCATTTATCTTCTTGTTCCCATGTCGTCATATCATATTTTCTGAATTCTTTTAGAAGTTAATGTGGACAATGTGAAAGAAATAGTGGTGCCAGTTTTGATCTACCCAGAAACTTGCTCTTTCGGTTGAACCAACATTAAATATGCAGATAAATTCTTCTAGACTGGCCTGTTTGATTTTCAATCGTATTATGTTTCCTGACATGCAAAAGAGTTTGCCATGTGTGTCTTTTGGTGTTTGTATCATCACTCATATTCTCTGTACATGGAAGTACGAACGAAGTAAAAGAATTAGTCCCAGAAGATATAATCAATCTGATCCAGGTTGGTGGTAATTTGGGTCTGTACTACATTGAAATTCTTATATTCTTTTATGCTTTAGTTGTCATTTTACAGGCTCATTAGGTCAACACAAACAAATTTTAATGTTACTATTTGGTCTGTTTTCTTGAAGGAATTAGGAAACTTGGTTTCATTGAGCAATAGCATTATGTACAGGTGGAAATGTCAAATGATAGTGATAACACTTATGGTGCCATATGCAAACTTTCTAACCCTTGTTCTATATTGATGTATAGGTCTGATGGAAAAGAAGTGCTTGTGGATGACAAGGAACTAAAAGCTAATAACCCATTGTTGGTATGATGCAGTCTACTTACCTCTTCGGTATACATTTGCTGTCGTTAGGCAAATATTTCAATTGAGCTTTTTAATGTGACAGCTGATCAGCTTCTATGAGCAACATCTTCGCTATAGTCCAAATCAATGAGCAATTCAATATCAAGGTTAACATTCATTCTTCAAGTTTGCCGCAGCTGAAGAACCAGATTTATGGCTTACCGATGTCTCAACCTGGTAGCCGGATGCAGTTTCGTGTGCAGTACTAGTCTGGCTTGAATTAGGCTTTTTTGGTTTCACAGACTGAAAGCCTTATCCCTTGCTGTGTTGTAACATTGGCAACTAGTAGTGTTGCTTCAGAATCAGATGATAGTCTGTATCATTGGCATGCTCTATTGTCGTGTATATAATAATCTTATGATCATTGTTTTAGACATTAACAGATCCAAAGGTTTCTTGCGCGCTGGCAGAACTTTCCATTAGCAATTTGTACGCCTACTGGCTGTCATCCGAAATCAATTTATAGGTGTAAGTTCAAAAATTTAGAATGATTTCTTGGACTGATAGGGGGCTTTTTCAATTAATTTCGTAGGACCAAATAAATGTTGCATTAATGTTCTCTATCAAATTGGTCCATGTTAAATTTGTTCCTCTTTGTATGGAAAAATAATACTATAAAAAATGTTCTCCAATCTATTTTGATGAACATTTTTGCTTCAATGTGATTACCATGTGAATGAGTGTACTGTCACATAGGATCGACTTTGGAACAAAGAGTAATACTCTGTTAAAATTGAGACGCATGAATTGCCTCCTAAAAACTCTTTGCTGAGAATTAAATGTACACAGTTTAAGGAATTAAATATATATAAATGCATCATGGTGTTCAAGAATGCACAATAAACTTTCATATATATTAGTATTACAGCTTTTGAACATGGTGGATTGTAATATGAGAAACACCTACTTCTATCAAACATAATTTCCAACCAATGATTTCTTGTTTCTATGCAAAAAGATTAATCAACAACACTGCCTCAATGCCTTCGATGCCTCGAGTTATCAACATCACAAATTTCTTCTGTGATAAATTTTTTGAACATATTTGCCGCCGCAGCACACGGTTCATGATCAATGTGGCGTCCGAATGCAGACTGTTACCCTATAGTATATCGTAAGCACCAGTAGTCTATGATCAATGTGCAGCCTGAATGCAGACTGTTGCCCTATATCGTAAGCACCAGCAGTCCATGGTACGATTGCTAGCTTCACTCTATCAATAGGAAGCATTCTGTTCTGGAGAAGAAATAAGTTCAAGTTCCCTGGATGTGGGTTCATCAGCTTCATCGTCCTCAGAATCACCATCACCACTAGAAATATCGTGACTAAGATCTACATTGTCCACTTGCTTCACAAACTGCCCTCGAACTCTTGGCCTTTTCTCTGCAAGGCGCTTCCTTTTTGCATACCTAATTTTCTTATCAAAACATCTTTCCTTTCTTTTCTGCCTGAACTTGACTAGTGCCGCCGCCCTTCTTTCTGTTCGACCAGATTTCACTTCAGGTGTGGATGAGCTGGTCATCGAAGACCACATACTTGGTGCAGCCATATGACTTGATTGCGGATTTGTGCCCAATGGCTGGCATGGGAATGATGGCATCAGAGGCATGTATGGAACAACAGCATACTGAGGTACCATTGCTGGTGCAGGGTGTGCTTGCACATCATTCAAGCTACCTTGAAACGTCTGCCCAGGTGAAGACATTATATTCTGATTCATCACCCCTGGGTAATAAAATGGAAAAGAGAAGACAGGTGGAACACCAGAAACATCAGTACCCTCATTCTGCTCAGTGGAAGAAGATGGATATGGTACAGGACACTCTGGTAGTGTTTCGAAGTCCTTCGTATTGCATATATTCTCTCTGGTCACAGAGACATTTCCACTAGTGTAGTTTTCCTGCACCAATTTGTTGTTGTATCCCTCCATATTGCCTCCTGCAAGAGGGCTTCCTTCATAATTCAAGGATTTTGATGGAGCAGAATTTGTGTCGATAGCAAGATGTGGGATTTTGCTTGGTGCATTTGAGTTAACATATGTCAAAAACGCAGAAGATCTGCCAACCTTGAACTCAATCTTCTTTGGTAATGAGACTATTCCACTTGCAATTACTAGCAAAAGAAAATAGTTTCTTGAGAAAAATCAGAGAAGATACCTACAGGAGTGCAGTGTAGAAAGAAAATGATATAGAACTGTAAAAACACAGGAGTAGCAACCTGCACGATCATTATTCCTTGGAATATATTGTGCATCATCCAAATCATTATTGCAGGCAGGCCCTACAGGAGAGACATTAGACTAGAAAATACAAGAAAGATCAATGTTAGTCCACATTACTTATATTGTTTTGATCCATAGAATAAAAAATATGACAAATCATGGTATTTTTGCAAGCATCTAGAATCATGCAAATGAAATAACCCTGATGCACTGTAACAGAATGTGACACTGATGAAATGAAGACAAAGAATGTCAAAAGAGCCTGCAGGCTAGTTTCTTACCAACAACAAGCTCCTCAATGATCTTACCTCACATTCTGGATGATTTGACATGTTTAATTCTGGATTCGCAACCACATCGAGTTGGTCATCAGTGTTATCCGAGATAAGAATTGTACTACTTGTGTTGACATCGCTAGGATCTGACAATGATATTTCTAAATCATGGCTGAAGACATCCTTCTCTGTCAAACCAAGCTGGTAAAACAAAATACAATTACATACACGTCTTAAGTAGTAAAAATCAAGGAAGCTCATGTCGAGCACTACCATGCGCCTTCTTCTCCACATGTGGGTCCAAAGATTCAACAATTCATTCATGCGCAATGGTTTCACAAGATAATCAGCTGCTCCAAGTTGCAAACACTTCACAACAATCGAAACCTCATCTTGAGCAGACATCACTAGAAAAGAAATGAGAAGGAAGAATAAGAATCTAATGATGTCCTACAAAAGGAGCAAAAGCAATAGCTAAATCTCAATAAGCTCACTTATTATAGGAATGTGCCTCAACTCCTTATTCCTTGCTATATACTTCATCATCTTCAAACCTTTGGCCATCGGAAGCTCAACTTCTGCAAGAATGATGTCGATTTCTGACCCTTGGGCATTAAGCACATCAATCACCCGCTTGGCAGATTTCACAGAGGTTACTGGAGCATGACAAGTTCAATCAGCTAGATGTTGTTCACTAGAGCTTGCGAAAGAAAAAAAGTGGTACCATCTATTCTATCAGAAACATTACCATATGAAAGAAAAAGAGACAATCTATCAGAAACATTACCATATGAAAGAAAAAGAGACAAACTATCAGAAACATTACCATATCAAAAGTGAGTCCAATAATGACTTGAGTACTCAACCATTAAGTTGAAGAAAAGATTTTAAAAAAATCTTAGCACATAAACAGAATAACAAAACAAATAACAGGTAACTACATAGACCACATTTTTTTTGAAAGAATGATTGTGAGTTGGCAATGATAATGATTCCCTCGTGATTGGTCGAATAGAAGAGTAAAGATCACCAATTGAAGAAAAAACATAAACAGAATTTCTAGCAAACACATATTTTTCCTCATGAACAACAGATTCAATTGCAGAAATAGCTACCCCAAAAAATAGACAAATTTCTAACAAAAACATTTTTTTTCCTTCTGAACAACGGATTCAATTGCAGAAACAGCTATCTTTTTGTATTCTTAATTGCTACCAAACAAAGGCTTTAATGGAAAAACATGGACGCAGCAAAGCTGCCTGTGTGTGCCGTATGTGCAAAGGAAGAGACCAGAGAGCCATACCTTGGTAGGAGCACTTGTAGAGGAGCTGAAGAACCTCTTGCGAACTCTTGGGATCATTATCACAGAGCAGAATCCTAACTTTGCTTCGATCCAAGAACTGGTGCCCACCAGCATCACCACCACACCCACGTTCGTTACCTCCTCTCCTCCCCTCATCTTCCTCCTCCTCGCCCTTCTCTCGCCCCATCCCCCGCCACAACCAATTCCTCTACCTCCCTTGGTTATCTCCCCATCCCTTAAACCAAGTTCGAATCATAAAAACACCAAAAATTCCAAGGACAAAACGACGCGATAACCAGCAAAAGCTCATATTAAGCAGATCACCAACAGGTGATCGACAGATCATCTAACATTTTTAAGAAGGAAAGGAGAGCGAATAGTGGAAGGGGAAGAAGAGGTGGAGGAGTACCTGTCAATGTGGACGAATCGGACTGGGAATCGGCAACTTCGGGCAGCATATGAGGAGAAGAAGGAGGCTCCGGCGGTCACGGCGGCTTCAAGAAGCGTTGATCTCAAATAGGGAGCAGGGAAATCCACCGCCGCAGGATGCGTCGATCTCGTGGAGAAGCAGCAAGCGGCGGTGGCATCAAGGACAAGGAAGGGGAGGTCTGGCGGCGGCGGCGGCGGTGTCGACCAGGGGGAGGAGGTCGACGGCTCAGGGATGAAGAACAGCGTCGAGGGTTTTGTGAGGCTCGGCGAGCTCGGCCCATCATTGGCTCCCTTAATGGGTCCCATTTAAGCCGAACTCATTACCAGCCCTAATGACCTATTAATTCACCTTAACAACTCCTTTAATCCCAACATTATAATCTAATCCAATTCTTATGCACAGTCCGAAACAGCGACGTCAGATGTTGTGACACGTGCCCATTCCAAATAGCGGACTGCGTTCCCATTGGCCGACGCCACGTGGTTTCTTCATGTGCTATCCACGTGACTTAGGGTTCTGACGAGTGAAAGGTCGTTCGGTGGGCTCGACGGACAGATCTCGGATCACAGGCTAGAGAGAGAGAAACCACAGAGATGGCAGCGGCCGCGGCGGCGTCGATGCGGTGCTTCCTACTACTCATCGTTGCGATCATCCTCGTCCTTGTCCAGGTTCTTATATGCGTTCATTCATTCATCCCGTCATTCATTCTTGAATTAGTTGTTGGATCATCGCCCGCAGTGTTCGAATCGAACAAGTCCCTTGTGACGACTCAGGAATCGATGACGAGTTGTTGGTCTATTGAAGTCTTGCCTGCGTCCTCTTACTACTGTGTTTAAGATGTGCTATTTGCTATAGAAGACGATCCTCAGTTCCATGTTGGTTCTCTTTTCTTAATTTTCTTTTCTTTTTGGTTTTGAACATTATTTCAGGCTAAAGAATCTAAGGGAAGTTCAAAGGAAGTATCACACAAGGTCTACTTTGATGTTGAGATCGGTGGAAAGCCTGCTGGTAATGATCTTAGCTGTAGATTATTCTTAACATTGATTGAAGCAAAAATAGGTGACTTTTGAAGTTGAGCTAATGTCTTTTGTTGAAAGCTTTGATTTTTATTGTCAGAATGAATATAAGTGCTTTCCTGATGACTATGTTGTCCACCTTGCAACTATATTGATGTCATTGCTATGTTTATCTGAATCTCGTCTTAAATGACCTGCTTGGATGGTGACTTTTATCCAACTGTCGTTTTATGGTGTTGCTTTGCTCATGAGCTTACTTAACTCCATATGATTGATAGGATGCAAGATCTGAGGTTCAGTGTTGGTGTTCTTCAATGATTTTTTGTTCTTGTACTAATACTCTTTCATTAGTATTTGAATGAACAATATGCATTATACCATTTATGTTGTTATGTTGCTGCTGAGATTTGACTATGAAGTGATAGTTTGTTGTCATTAATGTTAATTGAATGGATGTCTAATTCTACCAGGTCGCATAGTTATGGGTCTTTTCGGAAAAACTGTGCCTAAGACAGCAGGTACTGTCTTTTAAATAAATTCTGATCTTGTTGGATTTATAGTTTTTCATGTTCATTATGTGTCTTCCTATTAAGTTTTTTCTTTTTTGCTTTTTACTTTTTACTTTCTGATATGTTATTTTAATATGTAAAAAAGAACATCTAACTTTGTTCCTCTTCTCTTTTTCTTTTTTCTTTGGTTTGTTGCTCCTACAGAAAACTTCCGAGCTCTATGCACAGGTATGCTTGTATTTTCTTTACAATGCTTAAGCTTGTCTCAGTTGATTTAACTGCTAGCTTGTGGTTTGATTTGTTAAAGAAACTGTTTTCTTTCAGTAACAGTGATATTCTTTCTTTCTTCTGGTATTTATTTGCCGAAAATAATGAAAACTGGTCTCAGTATATGCTATCAAAAACATAGAGGCTGTAACAAGCTGTTTTCTACAACCACACTGGCAAAATGATCAAATGAAAGTATGTGAATATAACCTATCATTGCAGAACAATTTAAACTGTGTTTTTTTTCCTTTTTAAGATAGTAAAGATGTTGCTATAAATGCTAAGTGATGAAAAGGATGTGAGAAGAAACAGAACAGAGAGACGCTTTCCTCTTTGTCCAAATACAGACACTTCTAAAATGCATGAAATGATTTAACCAATATGTATGATAATTAATGACCATGAGAACAGATTGTATCTCTTATGAAAATATCGAACATCTTTTTTGGGTCTCAAAACAAAAATTATCTCTTTCTGAAAAAAGAGATATTACACATCCATTATCATGATATAAAGCAAAAGTTAGGTTCTCTGATACACCAAGTGATGTCTGAGTCATGCTTGGCACCTTTGAGACTAGATAAACATTGATTCTGAAATGGCCATCTGTACTGATTGAAGAACTTTAAATTCATAGTTTAAATTGTATTGTACGTCAAAATACTCTGTCTATGGCAACTCATGCCGCTTATATGCTTTTATTCACAGGTGAGAAAGGTGTTGGCAAGAGCGGGAAAGCTCTTCACTTCAAGGGGAGTACTTTTCACAGAATAATACCCAGCTTTATGATCCAAGGAGGTGACTTCACACATGGAGATGGAAGGGGTGGAGAATCTATTTATGGCATGACATTTGCTGACGAAAACTTCAAGCTCAAACACACCGGGCCAGGTAGCACGAATAACATATCATCTATCCACTTAAAAAAATGCATTTGCTAGGCTCCTATTCTTGTGTGCATTGCCAAAAGAAAGAAAATGACACTGCTTTATTTATTTATTGTTGTAGGATTCCTGTCAATGGCAAATGCTGGCCGTGATACCAACGGATCTCAGTTTTTCATCACAACTGTGACAACTAGCTGGTAATTGTCATGCAGTGCAGTCGCATTCAACGACTATAATAGGTAAGTATTTACTGATATGTGGCCTTTTTTCTTCTGCAGGTTGGATGGTAAACACGTTGTTTTTGGGAAAGTTCTATCGGGCATGGATGTGGTGTACAAGATTGAAGCAGAAGGGAAGCAGAATGGATCACCTAAAAGCGAAGTCGTGATTGCCGACAGCGGGGAACTGCCTTTATGAGACCCTTTTTTAACTTTTTTCAATAAGCTAGCTTTTTAAGATGCTGCATCTGATCATTTTATTGACGAAACATTGCTGGATCAGAACTGGAGAAACCTTATGGTTGGTAGTGAATTGTGTTTTTTGCCCATCTGCCATTACAATAGCTCAGATTCCCAGCATGCTTGCTCTGTGGTCATGCTATCTGTGTTTGCGTGAAACAGTGAAACCTGAAGCTGATTACATGCAGCTTGTGTTATTTTGCCCATTTCTTTCCATGCACTAACTATATCCAATCTTTCTAGTTGGAATATGTTCATCGGTGCATGTTGATGTTTCCACCAACGTCAACTTTAGCACATGTTCATCATCTCGTTAGTTCAGTTATTTTTTTTGGAGTTTTGATACTAAGATTTTATATTGATATTTTGATACAATTTAGAAGGAGATCCAATTGACAAGGTCTTGAATCTTCAACATTTGGTGAGTGAATTTGATATGCTATCTATCATATCAATAGATAGAATAATATTCGAAGCATAAATAATTCAAACTACATAATATTCTTTATATACATATGTATGAATAAAGAAAACGACATAATCTTTGCCCCATTCTGCAGTGTAAATTTTGCCCCTTTGAGAAAGATGTTGTTTCATGATACGAAAAATATATTTAATTGTTTGAACCAAAAATGTCTCTTTGTCATCCTCATCTTTGCATTTATGGTGATACTAATAATAACAACAAAAATGACTGCTCACAGTGCTAAAGAAGAACATTGACAACCTGCTAATATGATCATGAACAGCAGCAACTGACTCAGCTTTGATTGATGGGAGTTTCCCTTGATTGCCATGTATTTTCATTTGAGCTTATCCTCCAAACTGAAAATTCATCTTAAAAGTTACCTTTGAGCTATGCCTTCACATCAAAAAAATCATCGCATCGTCATTGTCAAACAAGAGAAGGTCCAATTGAGCTAAGCCTTCATGTTGGAAAGAGTTCTTTCTAAGCGTAGGTAGGTCTTCATGCCCTCTTGATACCTCTGATAGATAGATGGCCTTGTGTCCAACTTATGACCTGCAATAAAAGAATAAAAATAGCATGCTTGTGCTGGAGGGTATCGGATTAGATACTAAATCTAAAAGATAAAATAAATAAAGATTGACCAAGAATCCGAGGAGCAGCATCTGTTTTTATTATGGTCAATCATGTACAATAGACTTAGCAATAAGAGAGGAGCCTGAAGATTTGCATAAGGTTGAGAATCTAGAATGTACTTGCACTGTTGCACATGTTCTATTCTGTTAAATCCAATAATTCATCCATAAATTTGCGATATGTATCCTCTAGATGGGTTCCAAGCACCTTTTGCAGGTTCCACTCATGGTTTGTTTATTCGATGTACAAAGGTGAAGCAAATTATCATGTTTAATCAGTAAAATTACATTTCTTATGCATCTATGCATAATCTGATAAACTGGTAAGGACATACAAAGAAGAAAAAGCAGACTTTTCCCTATTTAGTGGTAACAAGCTGGAGAATTATAGAATCCAGATAGTTGATACTAATTACATCATAAACCCAAAGAGAACCACTCAAAAAGTCCAAGAATAGAGACATTCTATCTATTTTAGTTACAGGAACAGATATGTGTGTATCATAAATAAGTTCTCTATCTTATGGCTGATTTAGTGGTACGTGTCGTAAGGTAATAATTAACACCGAACAATACAGATATTGGTTAATCATAATGAAATAACAAATAAGAAAGATCAACAGATGACCACTAACACAGAAGGATGAAGATATAACATAATATGCATATCACAGTTTGGAAGTTTAATCAACTAGCTAGCAACTTTAAAGAGCAGAACTAAACAACAGGTGATCTATAAAAGCCCCACAAATGTGTTAATTTTATTATTTTCCACATCTGAAAATCTCAGAAAAGGATAACAAAGAAAAAACAAAATAGAAGAGAAGATCATCATACCAAGGTCTACAGTCCTTTGAACTTCTGTAGGAACATCTTGGATCTTATATCAGCCTACAAAATTACAAGTCGACATATTGCCCATGCTAAGATCATACCGATCTATGAAATATCAAAAAATGGAAAAAAGAGAAAAACGATTGCACAGAATCTGACAGTCCAAGATTACAATAATCTAGACCAATTAGAAGGCTGTCTTATCATCCTGACAAATACCTCTATCTAGTCATGGAAATCATTTTTGTATAACACCTACATGGTAAAAGATTATTATAACAACAAAACTGCACTCAGAATGATACAATTGGGATCATGAATCAAGTTATTCCAACTTCAGCAAATCCTGAAACTAAACAGTGTAGAAGAAGATCAATGAAGAAAGTAAGGAACCATGTTCATTATTTCAAAAATCAGAAGTTTACCTGTCGAATTGGCTCAGGAATGCGATATTTGCAGCATGTTTTGACGATGCTAATGGCAGAATCAAGTGATATCCGATGACCAATTGACACATAAATAGGTTTTGATGACCCAAGACTGGATCGCATTGCCTAAAAATATAAAAGTGGTCCATTAAGGAGACTAACAAATTCTCAAAGATCTAGGCACCAAACTTTTATGATTGCAGGACATTGCACCAACAGAATATATTTGTTTATGCAGCCTAGAACCAAACATTTCCCATGGCACCCCAGTAATAAGAACTATATCAAGATTTACTTTGTAAAAACAAGATGCATGGTAAAACTGCTTCTTGTTTAAATCATATATGGTAGAAACATGTCTTCCAAACTAATTTACTGGATAGCACACTGGGATAACAAACAAGAATAGAAATGTTATAAAGACCATTAAAGTTTACTTGATCAGAAAAAAATTGCTTGATAGATTATATAAACAACAGACAAAAGATTGAAACAATGATTTAAATTCTGCCTGGTCCTGATGGTACCTAAAATTACTTGCTGAATACTGCCTGGTACTATACCTAGCACTACTTACTGGTTAGATCCCAAACTGGTACAGAAATCAAACACTAGTAAATATTGTTGTCACTAAAACCTACCACTTCTTTTGTGTGTTGTTACATATTTTATTATTGTGAACAGGTTTATTATAACCTAATATTAGAAGCTTAAGCAAATGCAGTGATGGACCAGCAAAATCTGGTAAGGTGTGAAGGGCACACTACCAAGTATGTGTCTTTCCAGTTCCTCTGTTTTTCCCTCCCATTTCTCTTCTTTTACCCTTTTTCTTTTGCAATGCCAAATGGATTATAAGTATTAATTTTGATTCATATGCTAATCATCTATAATAACTCGTTTGTGTTCAAAAGATGCAGGCATGTGGTATGCAATCAATACCATGATGCTAATATGAATTCAAAGTGATAAATTGAAGAAAAAAAATCTGAAAATGGACATCATGACTTCGGAGAGTTTTGTGCCACAGATACAAATATAGCTAACCATTATGTTTCTCGTCCAGTCCCACCCTTAATCCAAGGGATCAAATTGCAGTGGGTACTTAGTGGTCCTACATTTCAATGAAGCATGTAGGAAAGGAGTGGTGTACCGGCATCCCACCAAAACGTTTGGTTGGTTAACCTAACATGGTCAGCTTCCATAATTTGTCATAGTGTTAATTAAAGTAGGAAAACTTGCAGTTATGAATTTTATCTTTTTCAAAATACTGAAACTGCAAAAGAATCCTTTAGTAAGCAGTAAATGCATGTTTGCTTAAGGTATCTAACCTAGAGGAGATAAAGATAAACAGAGAAAAACAATTGGAGTACATTTAGTGTTTTATAATGATCTCAAAGTTCTTACCACTCCCCAAGTTTTCCCAGACTTTCCAGTTAAGAAGATCAGATCCTTGTCATAGTTTTCTCTTGCTTCTAAACTTTGTCGCACCGCAGACTGAGTTAGTCCGTCAACATGATGCAACTATAAGAGACACAATCATTAAAATAACAAAAAACGCATGATTTACATGAACAATTGCATATTTTTTGTGATCAACAGCCTTAGTAGAAAGGTCTGGAACTAGCATGAGTAAGCAGAAGATAGCTCTGATCAAAGTGTACAATACCAGCCAACAACAGATCCATTCGTTTAAAAATGTTTTCATGTCATTACAAACAATGGTATAGAATAAACATCTTGCACCTTTTTCCATGGACATTTATTTGGTACCGGATATGGATCAACCAATCAATAGGTTGACCGAGTAGTTTAGTAAGTAAACTTAAACCATGAACCAAAGTTCAACCATGACTTATGCTCTAACCAGCCTAACAACACTATGAGGAATAACATTTATGATCTCTTTGCATGTTTAAAAGATGGATGACTAATAGATTACTCTTTGTGAGTGACTGAAAAAGTCTTAAACTGTTATTATCACCTGCAATTATAGTTATGCTCTGGAAAAATTTAAGAAGAAGGGAGTTTTAAGAAAGGAGCTCTCTTACATTTTTCCCGATTCCAATAGTTGGAAGATTAGCCAGGATCCCAAGATGACAAGCTAGACCAAGACCTGAGTAGTGTTCTAAACTTAGGATTCCGTGCAGAGTATATAGAATGCGTAATGGATTATTATATGCAAAATCAGTAAATGAAGCTGCAAAATCACTCAGTCACCCAAAACAAAAGAGAAAAAAGTTAATGTGCCATGGCACCATTTATTAAAGCAAGAAAAAACAAATCAGGGTATTATAGTCCATTCTTTGTGAGCTCTAGCTCCGCATCCCATGTGACCTTTTATAACAAAAGACAGTTACAAAAAGGAATACAGAGAATAACATACGTTGCAGCTGAATGAATATATTCACATAAGAATTAGTTTATACAGCCAGAGTTGCTGCAAGATTGCTAATTATTTGAATGAGATACTGGCATACGTCAAATGAACTACCTTTAACTACTGAGTTTTTAAGTGTATATCATAGTTGCAGTGAAGCGCATGACAAGGTAATGCATAATGAAACTTACCTCGAGGATGAAGCAATCCATTGCCATCAACCATCAGTAACTGCAAAAATCAATACAGAATCAAGAATCTTATAGTTTGAAAGTTTCAGTTGCGGTGACAAATCAGATAGTGGCAATAGTAAACACATGAAACAGTTGTGCTGTTATTACTACAGAGATATAAGCATCTAGACAAAATCAGAATCAATGGAATTATGGCCATTAAGGATTTCATTACCTATATGCTTTCTTATCAGCTTCAAAAGGTTCTTTTACAAAAAAGCATAAGCTACCTTCATTCTAATTTACAACAGATGCAACAGTTAATCCTAGAGTAAAAGGTGATATCATACTCGTCTGAAATGCAACTGCAAGATTCTAGTTTGAAAAAAGAATTCTGGACACCATATAATATATTAAATTGATGGGCAGGGCATGATTTTAGTTGTTGACACTTGATACATCGATCATTAATCCAAAACAAAATGTTGGTTAAATCAAAGTTGCATACAAGCTATTATCTGTTCATGCATTCATTGGTTGGAGGATGGGTCAGAAAACATGTAATTCTTGCAGCTATCACTCCATACCTCCCAAGAGACAAGCCATCAAATTTCTTCAGTCCAATAGATATGACACGGTTACCTATCAAACCCATTTAATGTCCAATATGATCTTTGCAGTTATAATAAATACGTATTCCTGGTCTTTATGATTTGATTATACCCAACTTTCAAATGTGGTGTTTCAAGAATATATAATAAATTATTTGCCATATTGCCATGAATAAGACTGCATTATAAAATTCTAAACTGGCAAACTTATTTACCAGTAACATCCAGACAACTAATTGTTTCATCACTTTTTTGGCTAAGCCAGTGCTTGGAGAGTTTACCTGAGGATAGAAAGGATGAGCATTTGCTTTCATTTTGTTCAGAAGCCCCAGAAGCATTGGAGCCTGCAATACCACAAAAAAATGATTTGTAAATTTCAACATATATGACAGAGAGATAGACACATCCCATATATGATATTTGCAAAGTCGGAAACATTGTATACACCACAGTTGCAAAATCATCAAACTGAAATTGTTTTTAGCCAACTTAGCTTAAATTAAACAGTTTATGTAAGAAAAGTAGTAGAGTTTTCAAATGACAATATTTTCATGCCATTCTTTTCTCTTTCTTTACCCAGTATCAAAGGGATTAGAAAAAATCAGACTCGAATTGCACAACCACAGTTAAAAGAGAGGTGGAGATGTTTTGTACAGTTGCAACTAGAGTTCTATCTCAGATGCAACAAGCCACCAGCAAGGACTGGGTAAACAATTTTTCTCATGAAGCATTAATGCCTTTACAGTGAATGGTCCAGACTTGAAGTCCAAGTAGGGGCCAACAACATAGCAGTCATGGAAAGAAAGAATTAAGAAACGACCAAGACAAAGATATTTGACATAGTTAGCATCTGGCTCACTATGTCAGCAGACCACTAATTCGGAAACTAACATAGCAGTCATAGTTAGCATCTGTCATACTAATTCGGAAACAACCAACTGAGAAGAAGTCGGGCAAAGAGGTCAGCGGATCACTTCTTCAGGGACAACCATATTAAGAAAATGTGTATTTGGCAAATTAAAGAGGTCCAAGAACGAATTAAAGAGATTTATTGATCATTGCATGCCCTTTTGATGAAATAATATATGGCAAACAATGTTGAAGCTATTATTCTTGCGCGATTCTCCATATGTTTCAAGGCTATCAAAGAAAGGTTTTATAGCAAGTAAAACAGTGCATTCATGCTATAAACTGATAGCCTCACAATCATATAATTCTGCAATCTTTGAACTCCCAACATGTACTTCACTACATTGTAATCTGACACTCAGCGAACAGCCCCTCAATTGCATAATAAGCACGCCAAGAGAATACATTGGACACAAATGACGCATCACTGATGAGAATACAGCACCGAAGAAGCGCATACCTCTCTGAATGCAAGAAAGCCAGGAACATACGGAACCTGCAGACGGGTAACCTCAAACTCTTCGTGCACAACGTCCAGAGTATCAGCATCCAGCACCACAAGAGCACCGCACGACACCGAAGGATCCTTCTTTAAGAAGCTTATATCGACTCCTCCGATGTACTTGAGCTTGTCCCTCGTTGACCCATCCCCGGATGCCAAACCTTGCGAGGGCACTCCCCACGCGAAATCATCTTCAAGAACCAGTTTTTTCTTAAGCGATTCCTGCGCTCTGCGTGCCAAAAGATCGTCCCTCTGAAATCGACATGGATCATCAACAACGAAAAAGAAGGGCAGAAAACAAACTTTGGAGTGCGACTCGAGAAACAGATGCATACTCAACCCATTCTTGATGATACGACGAGGAATTGACGCCCTTTTCTTGATCGGAAGAATCATCCATGCGCAAAGCGACCAGAGATTTGGATGATAATTTCTCCAACAAGCAGACGATTTCTCGAGCTCGCGTTTGGGAATTGGATGACTCTCTCTCTCTCTCTCTCTCCCTCTGAAATAATATATATAGATATAAATATTATATATATATATATATACAAAATATATATATATACATATATATATATATATATATATATATATGTTTTGTATGAATATCTATAATAAAAATGAATTTTCGGGCAACAATTTAGGAAGTCATGATTTTAAAATATATATATATTATTATATATTACGTTATCCATTGTTCCATTAGCTCTCCATCGGCGACGCCAACGATTCCATGTCGTAGCTCGACCTCATCTCCGATGTCCTGCGTCCCCGCCTCTTCTCCTTCGTCTTGTGGTTTCTCGATTCCGCCGGAACAGGTGTGATCGTGTTGCCGGCACGAGTAGCATGAGCGCGAAACATGCGGCGCCTCGTTCATGCCCTTGATGAGCGCTTCGACTAGTGCTTGCCGCGGGAATCTCGTTTTCTTTCTCGGCGATGCACGTCCCGCCCGCGGTAGCGCGCCGAACCACATGCTTGCTTTTGTTATTCAGCGGAGTCGGCGACGGCGGAGCGCCTCCCGAATGATTGGAAATTGTAAGGACAAGGGGTACCCCAAGAAGAGATCTTGGTGGCAGAAGTTCTTCTCGGACGGAGACGACGAGAGCTGGTTCGGCTGGAGTGCTGAGGATGTGCTCGGCGTCGACGGGGTAGGCGATGATTACGGAGAGAAGGACGGGCCGGAGGATGAGAGATTTGAGGCTTGGAAGAGCAGGGCCGAGGCGATCGTTGAGCTCCGTGAAGCACAAGAGAATGCGAGAAATGCGGAGGGCCGAGCGTGGGAAGATTGGCTTGGAGGAGATGAACTTGCTGGCGGGGGTTCTTCGTCTTCGGATCAGGATTGGGGCGGTGAAGCGGCGGGACCTCCGAGCGAGGTGGCCGATGACCCAGAGGAGATAACGCGGGAGAAGGGTCTTGTAGAAGCAATTAAGGATGCGATTGCTGAGAATGATGAAGAACTGTTGTTCGAGGATAGAGTTTTCCGGTATGCTTCGACTAGTTCGGTATGTAGAGGAACCAACTAATCGTAGGTTGGCATGTACAATTTTGCATACTGTAGAATTTGAACTCAGTACAGGTTGAGTTTTCAGGAATCTGTCTTTTGTCTCAAAATTAGGTTCTAGCCACTGGTTGGGGATTTAGATGAAGTTGAAAAGATTAGCATAATCATCCAAGATTATTTAGCATAATCATTCCAAAGAAGAAGCTTGTTGCATAGTAAAGATGTGTTTCTCTAGAAAAAAAAATCTCAGTAATGCATGATCATATTAAGTGAATTGTTGTTTCTATGAAGCAAAAAATTTGGATTTATAGGCTACTTTATGTTCTTTAACCAGTATTCTATCTTCGATTATTTTCTGGTTGCCTAACACTTGTTTACGTAGCATCATGTACTCTATTTGATGATGGGTCCACATATCATCTCCATCTAATGATTATCTTCATGTACACTCATGTTTATTATATGTCATCCTCAGCACAAAATCACATGCCTACAGACCTATGCAAATTACTGTTTTATGAGTTATTTCTGCAGAGAATTTGTGCATCTCATATTGTAATGCTTATATATTTACTTGTTAGCAACTAATTTATACAAAGCAAGATTGTCACAGTTTTCGCACATTGAACCTACACTGTTCTACACTTCTAGGAAAAGGGCAGAAACATAAATATGCATATTACATTCTCTTTAGAATTTCATCATTTCTTAAAGCATAGTCTACATAGCTTATTTAATATTTCTGGTTAATTAGCCTCTGAGATCTTGTTAGCTTTTTGCTTATGGTAAATTGTTACTAGACTTGTGGTTGAGGTCATGTCATAATATTATTTGTCTTTTGTGACAACCATTACTGATGCAATAGACTGCTTGCAGGCAAAATTTGTTGCTTTATTGATTCTCGTTCCATGGGCATTGGACTTTGTGGTTCATGACTTTGTCCTGATGCCATTCTTAGACAGGTAATTTCTGTAAATTTATTGTATATCAAATTTGGTGTTGTTTATATTGTAATTTTTTTGTTGCTCTTATACTATTATTTGTGTTAAAACCTTATTTAATATTGAGAAGCAGCAAAAATATTATGGAGAACAAACAAGATACAAATAACCAGCTTTGTCTATTTTCATGAACTTAGAACATATTTAGCCATCAGCTACGAGGAGCATGATGATAAGCTAGTTACCTGTGGTTTTATTTCATATACATGTTCAATAAATCTTAAAATGCCTCATTGTCTGTAAATTTTTTCTTTGCATGATCATACCTTAGTTCTACAATTTCAGAGTCATTTATTCCAGGTAGGTATGGCATTAGAGTACTTATTGCTCCACTCTAGCAAACATGGAAAACATACAAATATAGGCTGGGGCCAGTCCTGTGTCTATATTTGCACAACCATGGGTCTTGGACTTGCCCTTGACTAATGCTTGTATCCCTTTCGCAATCCAGCATGACTTTCATGCTTGTTTGTGAGTTTTGTGCCTAAACCACCAAGGAAAGTCTCCTTGGTATGGGTTTCCTTCCATTAAATCTGTAAATTTAATCAACTGAGAACATGTTTGAAGTCCCTTTTTGTGTATAATAGGTATGTGAAGACCGTACCACTTGCTGCTGAGATGCTTGATGTTAGGAGACAACAAAAACTTGAGATGATAAAGACTTTAAAGCTTGAGAGAGCAAGATTGCGCTTAGAGGTAGAGATTGGTAAATCTCCTCCTCTTTCAGATGAAGACGTCTGGGTGGAGTTGCGGCACAAAGCGTAAGATTGATATAATCTAGTGCACCTTCTATTTAACTAGTTGTAGAACAATTCTGATACTTTTTGGGTAACGTGTAATTGTGTATAATGTTAATGAGGATTGTTCATGGGCCTCTAAGTGTGTGAATACCCATGTTTGTAATGTTTGCAGTACCTATGTTCCATTTTCCTTTTCAAATCCCTCTACAACAACAATAATAACAAGCCATAATGTCCCAACTGTTTTTAGGGTCTATTACATCGATTTTTTTCTAGCCATAAGTCCTTTTTTCTCAGGTAAAGATAGTATATACCCATGTTTATCTTTATCATTCTGATCTAATTTTTTGGTTTCAGTTAGCTTATTTATTGTGTTTCCAATGATTGCTTATAGTTATTTTACTAGTACAAAACAAGATATGTAGTATGCACCAAAAAAAAAGCATCTCTGAAGGCAATAGAACATTCAAGTGACAGGATGACCTGAGGATAAGTTCACTAATTTCTGAACCATCTGGATCTCTTTTACCAAGGAGTATATTCAGGTGCACTGGCTTGCATATTTTTGCAAATGTATAGAGTTACATATAACATTGGAAGTGAGTGGTTTATTTTTTTTAGAAGTTACATATATCATGACTTACACATGTTTGTTTTCCATTCCACCATTTGGACTAAAGGTCCAAAATTGAATATCTGAAGTGTAACCCTAATAATGCCAAGAAAAGAGTTGAGAGTTCAATATGAAACAGCTCCTTGAAGTAGAAGTTTTTAAGATCTTGGTCATATTATTCAGTAGAAAGGGGAATTTAATATCATTCATAGATTTATGCAGAATGATTAGTGTAGAGAGTGACATTGACAGTTTTATATGATTGTTGTGTACCCCTTAGATTAAGGGGAAACAACAAGAAAGTAAGGCTGTTATGCTTTATTGCCTAACATGTTTGGCAGTTAGGAAACAATATGTAAACTTCTGAGATGAAGATATTGATTCATATGTGTGAGGTTAAAATAAACATTAGCATAGTATGTTTATATTCATGAACGATTACATATTGTTATTCTGACATATGATAGGATGAGAGAAAACTATTTCAAGATTATATGTGCATGTCTAAAGAAGACCTATAGATGCACCGATTAGACTAGTTGAGCCCTTTAAAATTAGTGATGCAAAGAGAGAGAGAGAGAGAGAGAAACCTAATAAGCTTTATTATGAATAATAAAAAAATTGATTGCTCTTAGATTGATTAATGGAATTGTCATAAACCAAACTTAAGGCTGAAAAGATCCATATAGCCACTCGCAAATAATTGGACATTATAGTTTGTTGTTGTTAAGACATTATATCATGTTGTTGTTAGTGTTGTTATAATGTTCCATTTAGAAGTAATCAGTAAGAAGGCTGTCCATGCAGCATGTTAGAGCAATGGTGACTGGACTACATATTGGGGAGACAAGTAAACTTCCAATTATTCTATCATTGCACCAAGGCTCAAGTTATCTTTTTTGCAGTCAAGATTTATCAACTCATTGGGGATACTTTGTTGAGGGCCCATAACATGTGCTAATTTACTGATATATTATTTATTTAGATTAAGCCAATTGTCCTGTGTAGTCTAATAAAGCATCCTTTTTATAGATATATTTCATTATGGTTTTCTCTCTATATATATCTCTTTTACGGTTGCTTTTCTTGTTTGTTTTCCACTTTATACATTGTAATAATTGTACGTAATTATCCACTGGCTGGAAAATATTACTTCTATATTGGATAGTTGGAACTTTATCTATTACATTAGATCCTTCTCAAATATGTTATGATATCTATGATTTTGTTTCTGTTGTTTTATCAGGATAGATCTAAGAGATGAATGGAGATTAGAGAACCGAAAAGCATTTGCAAACATTTGGTCAGACATGGTGTATAGCATCACATTATTCATTCTTATCTACTTCAATAAGAGCAAAGTGAGTATGCTACTTAGTACATGACCCAATAAGTCTACTTGCCTCAGAGAATTCACATTAATCTTTATAGGGTTTCTATACACATTTTTTATTTGGGTTCAAGGGTTTATATCTGTAATTGTATTTATATGGTAAAATTAAGCCATTGATTTGTGTAATTATTTCTTGATATGATTTAAGTGGCTTTAACAACCATGAAGGAGGGATGAGGCACAGGATCGACTGGATCTAGTATAAATTGCATACTTTAAATCAATTTGGTGCAATGTCTAGTTAATAACCAATTGATGTCTAGGAATATCAATAACAAGATCTTAAATATACATGTACTGCTCTGAGTGCTCTCTACCATTAGGCTTTATCAAATGGTAACACAGTTGAAGTGTCAAGCAGTTGACCATGGGCAGAAGTCAAGGTGAGGATAATTGCCCTCTGGATGTAGTTATTAGTTCGGACATAAATTTTTTGACTTTTTTAATATCACATGGTACAGTTTTTAAGGTTTAGTTCACATGATACTCAAATTTACTTGACAAATTTATTTTGTTTTAGTCGTAATTTGATGTTTGCTCTATTGTGGTATTTTTGTTGTCAATTGATTATAGAAGATGGGATGGTAATGCTTGCATGCTATATTTCCTTAGGTTGCATTCTCCTTTTTGTTTGTGTGCTTCACTGTGTGTATGTTACTGTGGAAATTATCTACAGATTTCTCATATTAATTGCGTTTGTTTCTTCAGGTTGCTTTGCTAAAGTTTACAGGATATAAGCTACTAAATAACATTTCAGACACAGGGAAAGCATTCCTTATTATTTTAATCACAGATATTTTTTTGGGGTAAGGTATTTGAATTTATGCACTTATTTGCTCCAATTCCTTCACAATTGAAAGCTAAAGGCTGTTTATTTGAACTGATATGACCAAACATCATGGTGTCAAATAAAGCCATATGTGTCATGGATCTTCACCATGAAGCCCCTTTGTTGATACAACACAATCTGTATAAGCATATTTGGTTGGTTTACTTTAAATAATAAACATGTCTTGACGTTCTTGTCACAATGGATCCTGATCTCATCTATCATAATTATATCCAGGAACAACAAAAGTTTATTGAACGTCCACATTGATAAAAGTTACCATTTTTTATTTTCTCTATTTTTAAATTTTTATAAGGTTATCCTTTACCAATTAGTTGTCAATTATTTTTTCATATATTTTTATTATGGGTACTAATGATTGCTTGGGTTGCTAATGCTATATCATCTTTGAGTCCTTACAAATTTGTAAAGTGATAATGTTGTGATGCTTGTTCATGATACTTCTATTTCATTAATTTGAATACCACCAGTTCCTTGTGTGCTTATGAAACCTTGTGCTACTATAGAGTGTTCTCCTTGCTTTTTATGCTACTCATCAAAGTAATTGAGCAGCTGAAGCTTGATTCTGTAAGGTAGCATTTTTCAATCTTTTCTGCAAAGTGCAAAGTTTTACCATCAGTCCTATTTTTAAAATTTTTATTTTTTCAGTTCTGTCAATTTCTGTATAAATATCATGTTGAATAAGAACATATCTGCTTCATATATACAACCTTGTGAGGTTCAGTTGATCAGCTGAAACATTGTGAAGCTTATCAAAATACACAACAATGGTTACCAGCACCAAACATGTATATTATTCCTGACATGAAACTTAAGTCCTAATCCAAACTTCTTGATTCCTTTTTAAGCCTTCTTTCCTACTAAAGATGATTTTTTAAGGTCATCTTTTTGTTTGGGTGAATTAAACAACAAACAGTGCACTAGATTTTCCTTGTAACCAATTATCACTTTATTCTTAATTCTTGAATTGCATTGATGAACAATTCTATAATGTGTTGTATATTCACACTTTCATATGTAGATCATGCTTGTTACAATAAGAATTACATTTTTATTTAGTTAATAACTGAAAAAGCACCCAAATGCAGGTATCATTCTGAGTCTGGTTGGCAGGCTTTGATAGAGATTATTCTTGAGCATTATGGGCTTGAAATTGATAAAGCTGCAATAACCATTTTCATTTGCTCGGTTCCAGTTGTGATTGATGCCTGTGTGAAGCTTTGGGTAGGTCCTTTAAGTAGCTTTTGCAGACTCTCTTTCAACAGAATAAAATGCATGCTATCACTGCATTGATACATGTAAATATATGTACTAACCAGACACCTATTGAAATTTGTACTTCTGGTAAATATTCTGTCGGTAACTGGATAATTTTCTGGAATTTTTGTGTCATATGAATGTTGACACGAATGAGTGCATGTCTATTAGTTATTAATACTAGGAATGCTGAGACTTTGTCACTTTTGATGCCATCATATGGAGTACCATTGTAATTCCCAATATGCATAAGTGTTTCACTTCAATAACTCACTGTTCCAGACTCTGGGACATAATATTATTTAATTTATTTTAAATACCAGTTTTTATTTCTTTTGTCTCAATTTGACCTTTAAGGATCAATATTTACTCTCCATACTGACTGTCTTGTCCACTGTGCAGCTATTCAGGTTCCTTCCGAGGCTGTCCCCAAATGTGTCTAATATTTTCCGAGAAATGAAGCGGCATTAGTTGCAGCCATCTTGTTCTCACTTTTTAGTTGGGTAAGATCATATATGATTTGTTTAGCAAAAACTGCTGCTTAAACTGAAGAAGAATGAGAAAATGTGGAAATAACATGTGTGTGGCATTATTTCTACCTTTTATTCTTAAAAAGATATACCTAAAACCTACGTGAAAAACATGTTTGATCATTACTATTTGGATTGTCTTCTAAAATGAATTTTCTACTCTCTACAGCTCCATGACTGTCCTTACGCCCCTGCAAGACACTTGGCCTTGAAAGTCTTTACAATAACGATGACCACCAACTTTTGCCTCCCTCTGATGTTCCAATTGCAAAATCTGTGACCATATTTCTATCAATTTTCTTTCCAAGGGATTCTACTAATTTCAGAGTACCAAAAACAGAAGTACTTTCATATTGGCAGTACATATGTTTACCAGTAAGTAAATACATCATGCCTAAAATTGTCAACAAAAATTATATGGGTTCTTTTGTTTTAGTATCTTAGATTTGATCGATTTCTAGTCAATAGTTTCATTTTTCAAATGGGCCAAGCATTTCAGTTTTGTCCACTGACATATGTCTAGTTGTGACCTGCAACATTGCATTAGTACAAACTTGAATAATTTCTTGATGCCTATCAAATGTCTGATTTAGCAGAGGCAAAAGGTAGATGCAGAATTTACTTGAAAAACCAAAATCTGTAATTTACATGACACTAAATTTTAGTCTTGCTAGGATGTCTAGTAGTAAAGATAGGATTATTAGAAGTTAAAAAAGAAGAACACTTTGTCGTGTTTTATGGAGACTTGCTTTTTATAGTGACCATAAGGAGTGATTCCTTAGTCCCTGCTTTAATACCTATGAATTTTTTTTGTGTTTCCTGGAGAAGACTTTGCTTAAATTATGTCATTTACTGAGTTCCTTGATTGTGTTAATCTTCAAAAAGTTAAAGAAAATGCTTCTGCATGTTGGTTGAATTGTGAGTGCAGGTTGCCTTTGGAAGGTGCTCCTACCAGATCTTACACATGATATGATGGATTGAAATCTTAATGGGTGACGCAGGAAGCATTTGATTTCTGCTCAATAGATACATTTTACAAGTGTGCCAAAACCGTTCTAGATATTTCTTCTTGGTAGTTAACCTTTTCTGGCAGCAGATCACAAGTTCTGCACCATCATTAAGAGTCAGAAGTGGGTTGTTTTCCATAGCACATACAAAATAATACGTGCAAGATCTCTAATTCCAGCCTGAAGTTACCCACTTGCTCTGTTGTCTATGCTGCATGATGTCCTTCACTGATGCCTATCCATCACGGGGATTAGTCAAGGCTTGTACTAAAGTGTCTGAGGAATTGCTTTGTGTTTATTCCCTGCACCAACGATGCCATCAAGACACATTCGATCCAGCCTACTTTAAGTTGGTTCATGTTATGTACAAGTATTCATTTGAGCTGTATATGTCATATTGAATGTTCCATACAATGTAGGGTATCGCAAAACCACTACAACACGACACATATTTCACCACATTTAAACTTTGTTACTTCTTTTGTTTTTCGTCCACTTGTTCCTCAGGGACTGCTATGTTTAAACCAACAACTGGAACAAAGTGGCTATGTATAAGTTTATTGCTTGACTCCATTGTTCCAATGTGAAAAATATCATTCTCTTTTACCAGTTTGTTTTCGGAAGACGGTGCATTAGCATGTCAAACTGATAGTTTCTCTTTTATGCTAACCAATTAAATGGATGCTTTGTTGTGAAAGTTAGTACTGTTTCTCTATGATTCTTATGCATATTTTTTCTATGATTCTGAAGAAGGAAATGCAGAAGAATATGAAAAGAAGAGGTAGTGGAGCAAGGTAAGTGTAATATTTTGCTTTTATTTAGGAGTGATGACATTCTTGATCCTTGTATGTGTTGATAGTCCCAATAATTTGTTCCTTGTATGTTTTATTTATTGACTGAAATTGTTCATCCACTTATCCTTTAAATTGCCTGATCAGTAATGATGTGGAGGTAGTCATAAGAAAGAAAAAGTTATCTTCCTTTCTTGACTTGATTGATCAATTGGATGTGTGGAACCACAAGAAAAAATGTTTTATTTCTTGACTGAAATTGTTCATCCACTTATCCTTTAAATTGCCTGATCATTAATGATGTGGAAGTAGTCATAAGAAAGAAAAAGTTATCTTCCTTTCTTGACTTGATTGATCAATTGGATGTGTGGAACCACAAGAAAAAATGTTTTATTTCTTGACTGAAATTGTTCATCCACTTATCCTTTAAATTGCCTGATCATTAATGATGTGGAAGTAGTCATAAGAAAGAAAAAGTTATCTTCCTTTCTTGACTTGATTGATCAATTGGATGTGTGGAACCACAAGAAAAAATGTTTTATTTCTTGACTGAAATTGTTCATCCACTTATCCTTTAAATTGCCTGATCATTAATGATGTGGAAGTAGTCATAAGAAAGAAAAAGTTATCTTCCTTTCTTGACTTGATTGATCAATTGGATGTGTGGAACCACAAGAAAAAATGTTTTATTTCTTGACTGAAATTGTTCATCCACTTATCCTTTAAATTGCCTGATCATTAATGATGTGAAAGTAGTCATAAGAAAGAAAAAGTTATCTTCCTTTCTTGACTTGATTGATCAATTGGATGTGTGGAACCACATGATCTGCTCAAATGCTGTAGTTGATATTTATTTTCTAATTAATTTACTCCTTCCATTCAAGCAATATTAGATTCTTATAGTATGACATTGAGCACACTACACCTATCCACTAAAATGATGCAAGAGTTGATGTTATCAGATTCACTTGATGGAAAAAATCTAACTTTGAGCTGAGAAAACCCAGTCACTAGAAATGACTCATGACCATAGCCTAAATTAAGAGCTGTAAGGTGGAATACATGAAAAAAATAAGAGATGGTATTTATTTTCTGGAGTTATCTTTCATAATGTAAATGTGTATACACAGTCACATTGCAGTGAACCAAATGGAATTAACCAGAGTTTTTGGAAGCAGTCCATAGAAATTGGAATCAACCTTTGAAGAAAGAGTCTTGAAGGTAAATGTGTAAATGTTAATGTTACATGACATCTTGATCTCCAGCCGCAGAGTCGCTTCTCTTGGAGAACTGAGAAGTGCACCTGGATATGAGCTCCAAACTTCGCGCAAAGAAGTAGAGACATAACAAGCACAATCCTGTTGCACAAGGATAAATGATCAGTTCATCTATACGGTTATCAGCTTACCATAGTGGAAGATAATGAAAGCAAAGTTACAACTCATAGATGATTCGCAATGTCATTATGAGGGCTAATTTGAATTTCACATAGAAACCATAACCCTCATGTGAAGTTAAGACGTTAAGTTAACAAAATTGAAGAGTAAAGAGCAACATCGTTCGAACTTTACCAGCATAAGCAATTGTAACACCTGAAGCTGCTCGTCCCAAAGTTGACAAGAGGTAGAGAGTGAGAACCACCTGCAAAATAAAGAGACTGCAAGGTAATGCAGAAAAGTTGGTTGCATGTGTTCTGCCTTAATTTCATTCAGATGAGAGCTCAGTAGAAGTTCAAAAAATAAAAAATTGAAATGCAAGTAAGATGAATAATCATATTATGGCGCCTTTTGATGCAGAGGTGTACTAGGCACCCAAGACACACGAAAACTATCTTCCTTCTGCGTGCTAATGGTTTGGATCAGTTTCTGCTAAAAATCAAAATCTTAAGTGCAAAGTGAGGGGCTACCAAGTCAGTGCTTGGAAGGTATAAAGAATCTTAATATTTCCAAATTGAAAACAAGGTTGTGCAATCAAGACATGTAGCTGCTCAAAGGTGTAAAGCTAGCATACTAAGTTCAATTATTAGGTTTCACATAATTTAATCAAGGAAAAAGAAAGTGAAAATAATCTATCAATAGTCAAAAGGAGGTTTCTTTATGATCTAGCATCCTGTAAAGGTTCCAAACGAGGGACCAACAAAAAGGAATCCAATCGGTGGGAAGTGAACCGGATCCATTTAAAGAAAACCTCTATATGATGAAGTCCCATGCAGCCATCCTTCTAGCTCATTCAACCAATGGCTTTTGGAGAGGAGAAGAACAAATTGGCTTGAAAAAAACGGTTATAGTGCTTATCTCATGGTAGGTTAACTCAGATCATATTGGATGGCCAGTATTGCATTCCATTAGAATAAAAAAAACCAAGTGAAAATTTCAGTAATTGGCTTGATGAGTAGAACTTTCATTGTCTGGCTTAAGAACATACAAAGTCGGAGTTAATTCATGACTCCAAATCATCACTGAGACAGACCAGTATAATAACCTTTCAGCAAGGCAATCACGGATATGATACTCATACCATTTGCTGCACAGAAATAGTTTTTAGATGCCCGAAACTGAAATGGTACAAACTAGAGAAGGCTGGGTGATATTAAGAGGCAAAAAATAGTAGAATATTTTACATATTGGAGACCAATTGAAATAAAAAAACTGTAATGCCCGAGTCTTACAAATACTGAATTATAACTAGCATGCTAATAGAAGCACAAATAATATATATATGTTATCCTCACTTGGTAATATGATTTATGATGTTTATGTTTTATAAATATGATAAATGATATGCTCATGTTTTCAACTTTTAAGATTGAAGTACATACTTTCCAAAAATATTATTCACAGTATTCTACAAAATGTTGGTTAAGCATGTATAAGCATAAATGTCTACTTTAAGAATATTTTGTAGCAATAAGGCACGGTCGTTCGGCGCAACAAGCCTAAGTATGCTAGTGGACTTAAGTATGAGGTTAAGTTATGATAATAAACATGCATATAGTGATTAGAAGTGGTTATTGAATTATAATCGACCTTAAGTGAATCTTAAGGTTTGGATGAATTTGACCATAATTAAAATAAAAAGTTTTGAGTTTTAAACATCATATACGTAGAGAATAATAGATTACTTAGGCATGGATATAGTAATGAAAAATTAAATGAAAATGAAAATTAAAATGTGTGACACTAAAAATGTTGAGATCCATAAGTGTCATTGAAGGATGAATTTAGATCGAAACATGTCATTCTCGTCAAACCAAATAAGACTCAATTGAAATTGCTGCAATATTAAAATTATATTATCAAAAGAAGAAAAAAAAAAAGAAAACTTGAAATGAGATTTAATAAGATTGAACCCTAGACCTCAAGGTAGCCTCTTAAATACCTTTACCCTATTTTGGCCTCATCCTTCTTACCCACCTGATAACCTATGATCATTTCTCACTTTCTTTAGCCATTCTCTCAGCTTTCACTGTGTTTTAATGAAGGCAAAGAAACTCCAACTCTAAAGAAGACCGAGGTAAAAAAAACTCAATTCTTCCCTTGCTATACCTAGGATTTTAATTTTACAAATTATAAACTGATCTTTTCAGTTGCTTTTGAGTAACCTAGGCTTCGAATTAATCTTTGATTTTTTTATATGTTTTGTATAAATCTCTTATGGTTCTAAGGTCTCTGGTATAACTTTAATCTAAGATTAGTGCATAGACTTATGAGTATCTCAATCTAAGACATTCAGAATCTCTTGTTTATTGAGAAGGGGTTCTTTTTTAGTTGAATGAACCCCCTTAGGGATATAATTAGGCTTTGTTCTTTCGATATGTTTTAAAAGATTCCCTTAGGGTTCTGTGGGTTTGGAATTTAATGAATATCATCTCTGTACACCAAGATATGAGGTTTATAAGTTCAAATAATCTCAACCCAATTTTAGTAGAACAAAATAAGTATTGATAGTTGAATTGGGAGAATAGTTTAGCCTCCAAATAATTATGTTTTAAGCTGAAATTTGAGGTGTATTTAGTTTTATATGTCTTCAAGTTTTCTGCAAAATTTTATGAAAATTAAGATCACTTGGTCAGTTAGAATAGTGAAGTAAAATTACTTCACAAAATTATGCGATGATTTAATTGATACTAACTAGTTCAATTGATTATAGAGTGAATTGTTGAAAAATTAATGGTCAAATTTAGATAAATCTTCAAGTTGAGTATAGTATATTTAAGAAGGGATTTTATCAAAAAAAATTTGAGTTATCGCTATGGATTATTCTAAATCAACAATTCAAGATGTAGGGTTCTTAATTAAGGTATCTCATGACCCAATGCTCCTAATTTGATAAGTGTACCGCTTCTTAGCATACGTGGTCATTAAGGAATGTGGTCTTTCACTGTCATCTTCATTTTGGGGTTAAATCAGGTAAGTATAAGTTTAATTCACTGTAAAATAGCGATCGTATAAATTATTATATTCATAATGTATTTGGAAAGCATGTTTTGAATAATATGATTGTCATGAGCTAGGCATGAGCTCAATGTTAATATACATATTATGTAAGTATAGAAATATATGAATTACGATGAAAATGTATTGTATGAATGTATATATATGATGATGTATGGTGTGGGAGTGCACATATTTTCTATAACGTGCAATGTGAAAATACACGGATGTGTTATGATGTCTGATGCATATATATGCTATGACATGCAATGTGAGAGTGCACATATGTATTATGATGTGTGATATGAGAGTGCACGTATATATTATGATGATATGTGGTATGAGATTGCAAGTATATATTATGATGATGTGTAGTGTGAGAATGCACGTATAGGTTATGATATGGGGTGTAGGAGTCCATAAATGTGCTATGATTCTTACATGTGCATATAAGCATTTTGAGTTATTTCGATGTAAAATTTTATCTTTTCATTGTGCATATACTATGTTGTATGATTATGCTTGCTAAAGAAGCCATAGGATGATGTGTTAACTATTAAATATCTTATGCCTATGATTTTAAAATGTTGTATACATGATAGAATACATGCTCACCTAAATAAAGCTATAAAGACATATAATCACTGAGTGATTACTCACTATAGTTCTTATTTTGCAGATAAGGATACTAGTACTCCACCCAAGCGATTGGACAGGGAAGTGAGAATGTGCGAGCCCATGCTAGTGCACATATAGACTATGACCTGTCAACAATTTTATATGTATAAATTTTGGACATTTTATGCGTGTGTGTTATTCTTTTGGTTAGAGGTTATAATTATGTATAGACGTCAAAATCACTATGTATAAGAGAAACCTTATTATTTTGTTTAGTAAATTGTATTTTTAAGATTATCTACTTTTTCGCTACACTCCTATTGATAGCAATAACTAAACTAAAAAGTAGCATCCTACTTTAGTCATGCATATACGGTGTGAAAAATCTACCTTCAAAATTACATGCTGAAGGAGAAGTATGGAAAACATATTTAACATCTTCAAACAATGACAGAATCTTCATTTAAGAGGAATGAAAGGCAGCCTATCTTTAAATCCTGACCAGAAAAAATGTGCTAATATTTTAGAGGAAAAAACTGGTCAAATAATTTCAATAACAAAATAGTAGTGTCCATCAAATTAGCATGATGATAAAATAAAGAAATCACAAGTAATTGCCACAACACAATATCATGCAGTTCTGAGATAATTACCTTAAGGAACAGCCTCTTGTCATGCCCTGTTGCGGCAACCCTTAACACAGACTCTGCTGCTCCAACTGTATTGGCCAAGCAAGCAACAATGGTGTTGGCCATGTCCTGTGATATCTGCCATTCAAGAGGATCCACAGGTACCCTAAGAAGATTCATGAAAGATATGGATGCATTAGCAAAGAAAAACCTCTTATCATAAAGTTCAGAAATAAGATATAACCATTCAGTATCAGAAGACAAAACTCAAGCAAGAAAGTTTCAGTGTGACACTTAGAGCTATTATTCTTTTCAATAAACATATTTGAGAATTATTAAGAAACCTCAAAATGTCCCTTTTTAAATCACAAGTGTATCAACTGCAATGGTTTTCAACGCCAAGGAACAATACATTGGCATCCATGCCAAAGTCACACTACCAATAAAAAACACAACTGAGGATTAAATTTTCTTCAATTCTCCACCTTTTGATCATAGCAGAACTCTAATTTAAGATTATAAGGAAACTCCTCCCCGTCTTAGAAAATGATTTAGACAGTTATGAGTTGCTCCACCAATCATTCTTTATTGAAAAAATCAGTGGAAGATGCTAAACAAGAAGCTCTAACATAATCATTACTTATCAGCACAAATATGCAATAACTCCTATTTGCAATTGTTTCCAATAAAATCTCAAATTTAACTGTGTATATCGCAAAAACTAATTTTTGGTAACTTTACGTTTGGAGAAACTAAATCTTCATCGATGGAATCAACTTCGATCATAAACTGACAATAAATTACTAAATGATATAAAGATGGAGGGGGACGGCGCATTACGAGATGCTCATCTGGCGTAACAGCATGCCGAGGATGGCGAGGGAGCAGAGGAGAACGATGAGGACGTCGGAAACGAGGGATAGAAGACTCGACCCGCGGAACGCGCAGTGGTAGTACACCAGGCTCCCGCACACGAGCAACACCGCGGGCCGCCCCACCTCCACCCTCCCCTCTGCCGCTGACGCCTCGTCGGTCACCGCCGACCTTTCTCCCTCCACCATCGTAGACCTAACCCTAACCCTTCTCGTCCTTCCCCAGAAGAAATCGCGGGAGCGGCGTTGGACTGCACACAGCGTGGGCGGCCGTCAAAGGGCAAATCTTACGAACACCCGCACACCCACCTTCCTTACTGTTGGAGCAGACTGTGGCCCATGTCAGTGGGACCAGCACTCTCTGCCAATAGGAGACTTGCCGACGAATGATTTGAAGAAAAGAAGTCAAAGGGCAAGAGGGAAACCAGAACCAACAATCCTTTGGATCGGATCCAAACAGCAGATCTGATCCCCCGTTTTGACAGAATTACCCCTAAAATATTTATTGAATAACCGGATCCTCCTCGATCAGCAATCCAACGACGTAAGTTTACCGCGGTAATCATAATGCATGACGTGGCCGCTATCTCAGATTAGATCAACTCGCTGGCACTGACGTATTACGGACGTCACAATTCCGCATAAATAGCCTCATAAAAAGCTTCGATCTACCGTTGGTTCTCGCCTCGAAAGCATCCCCTCCGTCCACGTAACTCGCGCCCCACAGGAATCTCCGCGGTGGGGTTCGCCACGTACGCTCGGAGTATGGTACGAGCGGCGTCGATTTCGTTAGCGTGCGGACTGACGTATGCAAGCTGGTACAAATAAATCTCTACGCGGGTGCTATTGACCGTCCATAATGATCTGAAACTGATATTTTTAGAGATGAACGGACGGATTTATTGTCCGCATACAAATTCTTTGGGATGGTGGAATCAAGATGCCTCAGCTTAACGGACGAGTGTGATTTATTGAAGGACTGGAGTCGTCGGATCTGCCGTCCGCATATGATTCTATGTTAGTATGCGCACATAACTTTGTCGTCTCCCTCTCGTTCTAGGGCTTCCTCGGTCTCAGATTGGTTGAAGCAAGTTAGGGTTCTTCTTCGATCGATTCTTCCTTTATCCTTCTGAAAGCTTTTGAATGGTTGGCATTTCCGGAGGTAGTGGGTTGCTGGCCCGATGCTCCAACTGGTCGATCGATCCCAAATCTACTGAGGGATCCGTGGTTTTGTTGTCAGTAAATCTCGTCCTTTGGTTGTCTTCTTGATCTCTTTCACCAAAATTTGGAAGGCTGGGGAGGATTCGAGCCCGCGAGAGAGATCCAGGGATGAGCGAGCACCCGGGCCACCACATCCATATAACGGCGGCCGACCACCAGGCCCTGCCGTCCGCGGCCCTCACGGCCCACATCGATGGTGCCAGTGGCCGTAACGGAGAGTTGATCGCTGCCGCCGACGCGCAGGCCTTGCAGCAGTACCACGATGCGGATCACAGCAGTGGCAGCGTCGGCCACGGTATGGAGGAGGACGGGGTTGGGGCCATGGATCACGAGGGGATGGAGACGGAAGGACCGTCTGATCCGAGCCATCTGGGTGATGCCCAAACCCTGATCTCGCCGCAAGTGGGCGGGAATCAGCTCACGCTGTCGTTCCAAGGCGATGTTTATGTTTTCGATTCCGTCTCGCCAGAAAAGGTGACGTTTTTTCTACCTCGTATGTGATTGACTACCTTCAGTCTCAAAGATAGAATCTTGCTGAATAAATTCGTGTTTCTCTTTGTTTCTTGTCTGTTTAACTTCGTAGGTTCAAGCCGTGCTCTTGTTGCTTGGAGGCCGTGAGATGCATACTGGCCTGAATCCTTTTCCGTCAACTTCTGTACAAAACAGGGTATCTTTTACGACTCCCAGCATGTCAATTAGTTCATGACGCGGGCATTTTTAGTGTCTAATAGTTGAGTTGCTTTGTGACATGACAGCGTGTGAATATTCCCCATAGGGTTGCATCCTTGATGCGCTTTCGGGAGAAGCGGAAAGAGAGAAATTTTGAAAAGAAAATACGGTACACTGTTCGGAAGGAGGTCGCACTGAGGTAGGAGGTCGCATTATCTTAAATCATTACTGCTTTTGTTTTACAAGTGTTTCTTAATAGCCTGAGGCAAGTTCACATGTTTTGCCAGTGTACTCTTTGTTGAAAATTTCATTTGCAGAAAAATCAACCATGAGTAAAATGAAAGTAGATTTTGCAAAGGTTTGCTGATTATGTACTTACTATGGATGGTTTTGCTTTTAATTTGATACCTAATGAAGTAAAGAACAGTTCCATCTAACCTTCCTGATCAGGGAAGTAATTAATGGAGCTGATGAAAAATCAGGAAGTTTGATCTAAGTCCCTGGTTATGTCTTGGATATAAAGGATGATAATTGGATTCCATTAGTTTGTGGTGTCCTGTCCGAGAGAGATGACAGTTGTTTGGGAACTTTTTGATTGAATTATCAACAGAATACCATAAAAATCCCTCTTATACAAATGTATTATGTTACTCACTACCCAATATAAAAATGATAATGAGAGTGGATATGCTTTTAATTTTCTGATAATAATAATAACAGAGGTGACGTTGTTTTTTATAGTATTTAGAAGAGTCGATATGTTTTTTCACTTTTCTGTTAATAATACTAAAAGATTTGACTTTGTTTTTGATAGAAACATATCTTTTGATTGTTATTGTAAGGGGAAACATATTGGGTGCATGACCATTGTTACATGTATGTAATGGCTGCATATAACTGTAAGAATGTGACATATACAAGTGTTGCATGTTAAGCTATTTGCCTAGTAGTGTAGGTTACAATCATATACCACTGATGTGTACCAGTTGTTGTGACTTATTAGTTTTGCCAAGATTGTGGTTTACAATTATAGACAATTGTATCTCTCTCTCTGTTCCTTGCTGTTAGTTTTGCCATGATTTTTAATTTCTCTTTGAACTTCTTACAGGATGCAAAGAAACAGGGGTCAATTTACATCATCCAAATCGAAAGCTGAAGATTCCACTGGTGGTGCTACCACTACTGATGCAAACCAAAATTGGGGTTCACCAGAGAACAAGACCCCGGGAGCATCTGCGTAAGTTTTGGACTCGACTACCAGTTTCACTATAACATCATTTAGTTAAATACTCATAGTTCAAATTGATTTTGTTTTGTTATTTTAAGTGATTTCAATTTTCTTGAATTTTTCACAAGTTTGAAATTTTGGTAGTTGAGACAATATAGGAGGTAGCTAGTTGTGGAATTAGTTTGTTTAAAAGAAAAACTTAAGTTGTTATAGAGAGAGAAGAATATGCTGGAAATTTTCTAATTAGATAATTGTTTTTAGTACTTTGAATCCAATTTTTAAATTAGAAGAGTCAAAATGTCCAAATGTTGGTCGAATTTGAAAGTGAAGAAAATTACTTAACACCAAAGCCCAGATGCTAATACAAATCACTTTTCGAGAACTCCAGTCAGCAATTACTCGTTGCTAATACAAACATCAGCTTGATATGTTTGGTTCAGGCGACAGGCTAGGTGTATTTCTGTACATTAAATGTTAATTATGTCAAATTATCAGTTGAATATCTTTAATTTGGTGCCTATGTAATATCTATTTGATGATTAGCATCAGAGAAAAAAATGGTAATCAGCAGTCATCATGAATTGTCTGTGTTTCTCAATTAGTCCATTTATATACAATATATGATGCATGCAATATTGGAAATTTTCTGAAGCTTCAAGACCTGATGTAGATGTCTTTTGAATTTGAACAGGTGCCATCACTGTGGCATCAGTGCAAAGTCTACACCAATGATGCGCCGTGGGCCTGATGGACCAAGGACCTTATGTAATGCATGTGGACTTGTGTGGGCAAACAAGGTAGATACTTTAATTGTCTTAATAGTATGAACTAGTGCTGTTTGTTTCTCAAGAATATTGCAGGGGGGTCCTTAGCTGGAAAAGTGATTTAGATGATTTCATGATTATTTTATATTCTTTTTAATTTCAAATCTAATTCATTCTGACCTATACCTTAATTTAGATCACTGTACTGAACTTTTGAAAAGATTGATCCCAACCTAGTCAATTCTTATTTTCTGTCTATTATGCATGTTCAATACATATTGAGTTACATATGATAAAATATCAAGTGCACCATCCTCTTTTTCTATGGCATTCCTTATTTTGCTGGTTTTGTCGAGTATGTAATTACATAACAGTTCAGTATACCTTTGCAAGATATTAGGATGACTAATAAGCCCTATTTCTTTCCAATAAAGGTAACATGATGGTTTGTTTGGCCATTTTCTACAGACATTGAAAAAAAAGAGTTAAATAGATAAGAAAAAAAAGTTCAAATTCATATTGTTTTTCTGCTTATTTATACATGTGAAATAAACTCGACTTCTCTTTTTGATTAATGTTGATTCATGTTGCCGGATCTGCAGGGAACAATGAGGGATCTTTCGAAAAATCCAGCTCCGACTACTCCGAATGCCTTGTCAGAACCAAAAGAAGGGGTAAGTTTGTTGTTGGCATTTCTTTTGTGGAATCATGGAATTTACATTTACATTAGAATTAACTTTGATTCCCCCATTGACTTACACACACTATTCCATTTTCTCTAGGACAACACTGCCGAAGCAGTCGGATCGCAGCCGATTGCAGTGGGTGTTAATGGCCATGATACATCATGAGAAGTGTCGTGCTTATGAATAAGCACGGAGTGCAAGAGATCGAGTGATCTAACAGGGAGACTCGCTCCCGCATGGCTTTTCCGATAACGTGTGATGCTGTTTATCCGACGTGCATGTACTATAGTTTTAGAATTTAGAACGTAGTCTTTCTGGCATCTAGGGTTTATTTTCAAACGACTGCAACTTTGTTCCAGTTGAATGTGTATGAACGATTCTTTGTGCAGAAGAATAACTGGCGTTCGTGTTGGCTATTTAAGCTTTCTTTCGTCGGTTGTACTCATTGTGGCCCAAACGTCAGTGGTCGTCTTCATGGGAGTTGATCAACCCGACTTGATCCAAATCTCGAGATGCGGTAAGTTCCCAATGTTGCGTCTCCACTTACCTTTCTAGGTTTTTGAGGGTAGAGATGTTGATGTGGTGTTCGGCTTCGACCATCATGTAACAACTACATTATGAGCTTGGAATGATGATGAATATTTTGCATGATAATGTTTGTGATAATTTACAAGATCGATAGATTTTTTTTTTTTTGAAGTTAAAACGATGAAGACGAAATATTTGATGTTAGGACTTTGCCATCAATAATCCAAATTTAGTTTATATCATCAAAATCATTTACGATGCACCATATACCACGATCAAATCAATGCCTTCATCGTTTAATTCCTAACCCATAAATTAGTCTGTTGTAATATTTTAAAACTGTAATGTCTTTCTGATTTATCATAGCTTCATAAGTCACTCCGATGCAACCCCAAGCAAGCAAGCATAATGTTTTTGATGGATCATTTAGCATCAAATATCGCTACACAATATTATATGTATAATATAAGAAGACGAGTCAAACTAGCACAAACACACAATACATTACGTTTCAGAGGCAACAGAGAGCCCCATCAGATAGATATAAACTAAAAAACCACATCAAGAAGGGCAGAAGATATACCACCAGCACCGATCAGAAACAGCATTCACAGATGCTAGCTAGCTAGTCATGGATAAAGCAACAAGTCCCACCTGATCCATTAGCCAGCTGAAGGATCGGGCTGACTGAAACAGGGTAGAGGGTATCAGAATCTGTATTAACTTGTCCTGCAATCATCCTGTCCTGAATCGGACCGAAATTAACCATATTTATGCAACAGTCCACAATTGCTTGAGGCAGCCCAGAGGTAGAGGGATGTCTGCATTCCAAATATCAATAGCCGATAAAAATTCAACGACGACAACTCAAACACTATTTGGACTCAGCTACATGAAATTTTACATTGTTAATGTCGATCCAAAGCCCGGAGTGAAAGATTGCGTTAGACCACTAAGAGCCACACGCAAAAGTATGTCTGGTCTTAGGAACAAATTCACATCCATTTAATTGTAGCAATGTCCACAAGTGCAGGCTATCTATCCTTCACAAGTTGTGTATCATCATTCATCACTAATCATAATCCCATTGTAGAGAAAGTTTACCGTGTGAATAAATAAGCATGGATATATAAAATGTGCTCACGTCTGAAAATGTGAAGGATCATAAAAAGAAATTAACCAGAAAACAAGATATTCTACGTGCAACAATATGAATACATTGTAAGATGTTCGCTCAACTTTGTTATCAATGCAATAATACAATGAAACCACAAACTCGTGAGCATTTGAGAAAGACAAACATCAGAATTCACCACACGAGGCATAGACATCTGATTTGAAGTAATGAAAATACTATAACAAATATGAATACTACCATCATCAAGGAGAACTAAACACACCAAAACTAGACTTGAAACAACAAAATTGCACGATTTTAATTCTCTTGATTCCAACTAAAATAAAAATCTAAGTTCGACTGCTTTTTTCCTCTCATAATAAAAGAGATAAAGTGAACCTCAGATAACTAATTCATCCTTCTGATAAGCTCATTGATGTAATCCTCACGGTTTCCAGCATCACCTCCCTCGACATAGTGATTCCTCTTTTTCTTCAGGCCACCCAATGGTGCCTTCAACTTGAAAGGCCACAAAAAGTTATTTGCCTCCTTAAAGTGTGGTCCAACGGTCATAACCTCGTGAACAAGATCTTCAATGCAGATGATACCATGTTTCCCCAAGCCCTGCAACCAAAGAACAACCCCATGTAAACTTAAGAATAAAAGGTTGGAAGAACACGAAACACACACCGGCCCTGCATCCTAATACATACCTGCTCGATGATCGAGTTGTCGGTCAAAGGAATTCTCTGCTTGTTCAACTTCCCATACCCTCGCTTGTAAATTAACTCCCTAACACTCTTGAGATTAGGATACCTAAGCCATCAAATTCAGAATTAGCATAACAACCACACCAGACTCTCAACAAGCCTTAGCAAAGACTCCAATAATAGTCTAAAAATGACATCACTGGGTACCCATATGTCACGTATGGCTCAACACGCTGCAACATGTTCATCGTAGCCTTGTTCACCTTCAGAAACACGCCATTGAATATCTACAGCAGTTTGCAAGGAGACATGTGATGATGAATTTTAACATCATGTAATTTACACTACAATAATTTGTGTTTCTTTAATAAAACACAAAGAAACACTACAATAATTTACACATGTGATGATGAATTTTAACATCTGTACCTGACGCAGACGTAGGAGCTGCAAGATCTTTCGGGTTTTCGGGTGCATGGCATTTATACTACCACAATCAATAGCAAAGAAGGAATATAAGACGCAACAGTCATCTAAAATATCAAAGCAAACCCATCCATTACGTATAGACTATACATTTAGATGAGTAGAGAAAGCAGGCGTACCCTCGTATGCGGATGATGAACAGAAGCTTGGCTTCTGGGCTGACATAGAACCCGCCCTTCAACCTGGCCTCTCTCTTCAAACGGATCAACTCCTTCTCCTACCATTAGAGCCAGATACAATAATGAGATAAAAATCAAATTTTTAACACTAAGAATCATATTAGCGGTAACCACCTGCGATCCGTACTCCTTGGCGTACTGCTGGGCTCTGCCGAAGATTAACTTCCGGTTCTCGCGCGCCTTCTTCTTCTTGGCGTCGAGCTCCTGCTTCTTCGCCAGCGCCCACTGCTCTTCCCTCTTCCTCTTCTTCAGAACGGACTCCGGGACCACCGCCTTCGGCCCCTCCGCCGCCATCTACCTCCTCTGCCAAGAACACAGATCAAACCAAACGTCAATCGCTCCCTAAACCCTAGACCGAAATCAACCAGTAAACCACAACTGGCATCAGAGGGCTTTCCTTGGGATCTCTCACGATGGATTCGGGGAGCGAGGAGACCAAAGCGTGACGGTTGCGAGCTTTATCGAAAGGGTCGGTGGGGAGTTCGCTCTCGGCGTTAGGGTTTGCAGGGGAGATCGACAGCCGTTCGATCCCCATCTCTCCACTTGCTCTTTCTATATATATATATATTTATTTATTTATTTATTTATTTATTTTTTATGGGTTGGGCCGTGAAGTAGTTTTAAACCGAGGTCCATTAACTAAATCGGACCGAGTTTGGGCTTCGGATTGTTTGGCCCATCATCGAACAGGCTTCATAAGTTCCCATTAATATTCTTCCAATTAATAAATCTTTTCAAAATATTTATTTTTAACCCTGTATTTTAACCCTGTATTTTTAATTAATCATATCATATACATATAAGTTGGCTGTTAATTCTTTCCCAAAATTGGGCTTGTCATGGCATGTTCCAGCAAGCAGACACCAGATTTTGACCTGGTCAACCCCAGTATTAGAACATGGTAGCTGTGTTAACCGACCAATAACTATCCCACGAACTCCCACTCGGTCCAACCACCCGATTCATCCCTCTCTATTATTTCCCCACTGTTTCCTCGCAAGCAAGAGAAGCCTTCATCTCTCTCTCGGTGGATCTCCTGAGAGCAATTCTTTGATCCCCTTCCGGCACGGGTAACACTAACTTGAAACTTGTTGTCTGATGTTGATTGATCGAGATCAGCTTGAACTGTTTCATCATTCTTCCACCTTCTGTGGTTTCCGTGCAGGTATCGAGTAGCTCATGGCGATGGCGAAGAGAGGAGTGCATCAGAAAGAGAGGGACAACAATGGAGGAAATGGCATCAGAGCCTCCCACCAAGGGGACGTTTCAAAGCTGCCGGGGAAGACGATAGCGAACTATCTGAAGCCCACCATAAGCTCCTGCCATGTCGGCAGCTGCAGGTATCCCAGGAGCCAGAAACAAGCTTCCGAGGCCTCTTCCATGGCTACCTGCTCTGCCAAGCCTGGAAGCTCCATCAACAAAGCTCGCTTGCTCACCTCTGTGCCCGAAAGAACTCCTGCATCGATCAGCTCCAAAGAGAGAGCAAGGACCAGAGCTGCCAAGTCTCCAATGACAGCAGCAATCAGCTCAAAGAAGAGAACGACGGGAATCGAGAAATCTCCAGTGACGACAGCAATCGGCTTAAAAGAGAGAACCAGAAGAACTGATGGGAGATCTTCCATGGCTGCGATCTCTCCGAAACCAAGCTTGGGGAAGGCATTCAAGACTCCAACAAGCGGGAAAGCAGTTCCGGTCAGGAAGGCCAACGTCGCTGCCACGACCTCCACCACTGCGGCCAAATCGGAGGACGACAAGGTGATACATGTCGACGATGAAACCCAAACACAAGACCAGGCAAAGGGCACACAAGTGGAGGTAGAACAGCCACACGAGAGCAAGGCCAAGGTAGAGAGCGAAGAGCCAAAAGCAGCCAAGACGGACGACGACGAGGTCTCACACGAGACGGAAGGAAAGATGGAACTGCAGCGGGAGAGCGAGGTGGGAGGAGACAAGACAGTGGCACAAGAGAAGGAAAAGGGTGAGGAAGAGCGGGTGCCGCCAAAGGGGCCAGCGAACGGGAGGAACGAGCCGCTGCCGGCTTACAATGCTGTGATAGAGGAGAAGGCCACCAAGCTGGCGGCGCGGCGGAACAAGGTGTTGGCACTCGCGGGGGCCTTCGAGTCCGTCATCTCGTTGCAGATGCCGGAACCGAGTTCACAGGAGCAGGCGGCGATGACGATGAGGAGCGTCAGTAGGGGCCGCGGCAGAGCTGCTCAATCAACCCAGCAACCGACGGAGGAAGGGAAGGGTGGGAACGAGGGAGCCAATTGACTGAGTCAACTCGGGAATGAGTCAAAGAATGTTCAAACGGGTCAAACTGTAGGATGATCGAATATGAAAATGATATATTTTGTTAAATTTAACCTTTACGTTAATGATGCTTTACACTTGCTATTTCTGTTAATGATGCTACTAAAAATTTACCTGATCATAATAATAATGTTCTGATTTCACGAGTTCATCAGCTTAGCTTAATTGTTCTAACAACAGGCTATACAAAAATAAGTTACATTCAAGAGGATATACTTGCAATCTGCTTCACAAAAAGCCATTTTTTCCTCAGAAATAAGCCCCTTCAATCACAAAATTAACATACCAATTAAACAATCTTTTTGTCTCTCAGTACACTAAAAATGTATCAAAGAGGAGGTTTCATTGAGACAGGATGACAACATCAAATTCCACCTGAATGAGAATCTCCAGCCTTGTCTGCCATTTTGCTGCAGCTTTAATTGTTGCTTCCTCAAAACTATAAATCCAAAAAAATGACCATACTGTAGCAATAACTAAGCATTGTTGATCTCCACTAGCATGGATGGTCAAGACATTTGGACTCCTTTAAAGAGATTGATGATTTCCCTGTGACATTTTATGTGCCTATTTTTCTCCTTAGCACAGAACTCATAAAAATATTTATATGCAAGATGAATATTTCAAATATTCAAATAGGAGAGTCACAAAGTAAAAGACATGTATTGAATTTATTTTACAATTGAACATCTTAAAAAAAAGGTAAAGTTGATGAGTCAAAAAAAATAAAAAAAGATTAAATCAAACTTTTAAGATATCTTTATAAATAAAAGAGATGCAATTGAATTATCTTAAAAAAAGATTTGAGATGGAAGATCAAAAATAAATCATTCATAAATATACTCAAAGCCAGCAATTTTAAACATCTTCACCAATATTCCATAATTTGTTGTGTCCAAAACTCTGTTCGAATGTCCACTAGTATCCTTTAATCAATAAGACCATTAAGACCACCAGTTCTGGTTTGCACAATTCAATTCCTAACTGTGAAATCCTGATAACAAGATTTTTAGAAACGATGATTGAACTCTATGAGGATGATGATGAAGATCGAAACAACAATAACAATGATGCTGAAAATTAATCTAAAACCGGAGATATTTGAGAAACAAGGATGATATTTGAGATAGAGAAATGTGGCAGCTTTAAATTTGCAGGGGGCTAACAAGAGTAAGCACACCCCACAATCGTGTGGCAGCCTCACGGTGTTTGATCTCTCTGTAGGCACCGTGCAAAAGGTGGCTTGTTATGTGAGAACAAAGCACCCGTTGTCTGAATTAAATGCCATTCATCCATCGATCAAAATCAGTAACATGCAATATAAAACTAGCATTAGAAGAACTATAAGCTACATGAAAAACGAGTAAAGAAAACAAAGGGGGAGAAGAGGATCTAAGTTTTTGGTGTGGATATGTGGCCGGGTATTGTGGCGTTGGATTGAAGGAATAAGAAATCCAAGCAATCTTCGTCCGGCGACCTAATATCGGCTCCATGCGGCAGACAGGTATATCGCCATGGATCACAAGGCGCCTGCTGTTTGACTCGTTGTCAAGAGCCGAATCCTTCTTCAGATAAAGCAGGTCTAAAGTTTGGCAAGCGAAAAAGCAACAGAGAGAGTGAGAGAGAACACGAAAACCTCACCGGAGAGATCTTAGAGAGGGAGAGGGAGAGAGGGAGAGAGAGCGCCGCAGCGAGGGAAGAGGCGGCCGGAGATTAGGGTTCTTCTGCGGCTTCTGCCTCAATATATAGCGGTGTGATGGTTCACGATGCCTCGAGTTGTGGTCCAATAGCAGCTCGCCACCTAGGAGTAAGTTTTCCACGCGTGTATCTAATTTCTGGAGAGAATACGACAGGCACGTGTGGGTGGTAGTGTATCTCGTGACGTCCTTCTACACTTCCAACGAATCATCCAATTGGAAGTCGACACGTTAGCTAATCAGCACCCGACCAGCGTCTCCCTGCGGCGCTGAAACTGTTCCACTTTTTTTTACCGCTTTGCTGCAGATCCAGAGCAGCGCACAGCATACTATGATGACGTGTAAAATTACCTTTGGCTGCTTTTGTCCGTCACGCGGGACGAGAGGTTGTATCCGACACGTGTCGAAGCAGAGTTGGAAGAGTGGGTGCGGAGATGGTTGGATGCGTTCACGTCGTCAGTTTGATATTTTCACCCCTCGAAGGGTCGGGATTTAATCCCGAATAATTTAATGTAGAACAAACAAGCCCTCTTTGTAAGGCAACTTCTCATGGATCTGAGGGTGACAATATCAACCGCGGAAGCCAAGAAGGAAAAAGGAGAGAATAAAGAGGAGGACCAGAACAGAGAGGGATGCAGACACGAGAAACTGTGCACCGACAACCGTTTGCGTCACCGGACGTAGAAGGAGGGGGTGGTGCTCTTCGTCGGAACGGTACACCGAGGAAGGAGGACTGGCGGGAGCAAGGAGGCGGGCGTCGGACTGCGCGAACCGGCGGCAGAGGATGAAGGCCAAGACCGTGGTGTCCTGGTGGCGGAGGGGGGTGGTCTTCCCCGTCAAGCGAGCTTGGCTCGCCGTCTCCTCCCGCGTAGAGACTCGGAAGCACGGTAACCATAAGCTCATCTCCTCTCTCTCTCCCTCTCTCTCTCTCTCTCTCTCTGCTTCTGTAATTACCACCAAAGCAAAGAGAAGACACAACGAGTGAATGAGATTATGAACTCTTTCTCCCGATTCTCTAAAGCTATGTAAAACATGAACACAGCAGATTCATCATGTAAAAACCATGCACCCCTACAAATGGACAGATGGTGACTGTGTTCTTACTCTTGCACAGGGAAAGGGATTCTTAAGCTCTATGATGATGTGCAAATGTGTGGCTACCAAGATGTGCAGGTTATGTGGGAGATTCTGACCAAACCTGAGATGGAGACACCAAAGAGGCTGAAGCAGAGGAAGGGATCGATATGGCGACTGTCATCCTGCTGCAGAAGAACAAGATTCTCCCTGATGCAATGGAAAACTATCAGTGAAACAGTAGATGAGAAAGGTAAACAAAGCTTGGCTATGTCATGAGATCATAACAAGTAGAGATGACTGTAGAGTCTTGCAAGACTCAGGTGTACCTGTACATATGATATCTATCACAAACCTCTCCCATCAACTGAGGTGGAAGAAGGGTTTTAAGCTGTTGTCAATTGTATCTCTTCAAGCCTTTGTTATTCCTCATCTATCTTATTAACTGTTACATCACAACTAAACTCTGCTTCCTTCATGCTCATAAAAGAGGATATACTAATCTAAACCAGCACCATGGAAAAAATGGATCTCAAGTAGATCCAGTACAGAAGCTTGATAGCTTTATTGTCAGTTCTTAATTGACATTATTAGATTTAGACCTACAAAGGAACCACTGAGTCAACTTTAGGTTTTGAATCTATGCATGTTAGGATTCCAACTGGATCCTACTTGACTTGGACAGAAATAACAAACATTAGCTAACCAAATCAATTCCAGTCACAAAAAGATTAAAAAAAGAAAAAATACAATGCTTTGCCACTGCAACCATCATCAGATCCACTTGGTTCTGATGATTTGACACAATGATGCTCATGCTATAATCTACATAAACCTTGTATGCACTATGTATTTGTTTAGGATTTGAGCCAAAAAAGATGCCATTGTCTAAATGCCTCAGAGCACTAACATTGGTCAAGTCACCATCTTACATCCATTATCTATTTGAGCCCACTGCACAGACAGTGACACTCTTCCACTTCCATTCAGTGACTAAAATTGATACATCCTCATCCTCATCACTTCTGAGGTCTAATTCACAAGCCTAGAGCTCTCTGGGACTATGCCAATTTCCTCCTTTTGGAAACTCCTGCATAAAAAGCTCTACATCTCTACAGGCACAAACTATCTGATGGCATCACTCCTAGACAGAGAATATATATAACCCTGTGGGACTAATTATGATGAGCATCACCAAAATATTCTACAATATATGCAACAACTTTTAAACTATGTTACAGCATGATTTATGGCCTTGCCTTTTGCTTAAACCTTGAGTTTTTCTGACCCATGACTAAGAATATAATCAAGTACTTACATGACTTCGAAGTCCCATATAATAATATCCTGTCCTACCGACAATAAAATATTGACAAATACCTTGATATTTGGCCAGTGAAATTAGGTGTAGTTGTATGTTGGCCACATCTGCCAGATTCTACAATTCAAATGAATAAACTCAAATCCCACCAACCAAAAGCCAATGAGAGAAAAAGTAAAGAAGAAAGTTATTCCAAACACAAAAAACACCCAAAAATGCCAATGCAGTACATACCTCACAAATCCTAGCCGCCAAAGAAAAAGAGAAAAGAGGAAAACACATGGATAGAAAAGAACATCCCTACACTCAAGTAGGTCACTAAAATATCAGGTTATGAATTCTGTGTCATGCATAATGTTAAAAAGTCAAGTCCCAATTAAAAGCTGCATTCAGTGTTATGCATAATATCAAAATTCAGTACACATAATTGCATCCTTTTCAAGGTGATAACTCATTTCAGGTAGAAATATGGAACATCTTATCTATTGTTGCTTGTTAGTTCATAGCAGGAAAAAAGAGAAAAAAAATCGCAGCTTAAAGTCAATCAGAACAGTGAGGCACTGTGGAGGAACAATACATAGACAGACAGGGTGTATAAGTATTTCTTACAATCATTCACCAAGCAGTGTGAAATGTACCTAATACAATATAAAAGCAGCTGCCTTGATGATCAACAAAGATTCAGAAATGTTACTGAAAAGAGTGATAAAAAAAATCACTTGTCCTCCATTTGTTTCTTCAACCTTCTAACTATTAGTTCAGATTCACTCGTAAAGCGTAGGTAGAAGGAGCAATCAAGCCACTCATTAGGTTGTTGCATGAATCTCAACAGAGCCCATTGAGACCACATGCCAATCTCAATCATCCATGATTTTGACGGATGTAGATCCCTCACAAGCAACAACCTCTAGTGCAAAAGAGGATACGGATTCTCCACATCCTCCACACCAATATTTCATCAGGTAGTAATTATTACTTATTTTAGGCTTCTCTTCATCTTTCTAACTTGTTAAAGCCACAATATAAATCAACGAAAGCTCATACACATCGACTATGCTTCCTCTATAAATCAATGACAATCAGAAAAGAAAATTCTATGAAGGATTTTCTACTTTCGGATATAGCATTTGCTGATAAAACACTTGGCATTCAGGGATATAACAGAAAAAGGAAGAAGAGGAAGAGGGAGGAAACAATTGCAGATAAAAGTGGAGATATTCCTAAAATTAAAGAATAGTAAAGTTTCTTGGAGAAAAGTTTATAATTTCCTCAGAAAGTTCTCCGAATCCATTCGTAACAGTAGATTTATCTAGTAGCATAGCTGAAAAGGAACGGGTCAATGCATGAGGCATTTGCTAATGTGGAATCTAAGGAAGATCAAAGTATGGAGATTTCAGATGTGAAATATGTCCGCCAGCAATTTTCCAATTTTCCTAAGCCTTGTCCTCTATGTAATTTTCTGAGGACTAGCTTTGTCACAGAAACAAAAAATTGAAATTTAATGGCAACATATTTTCAATGCAAAAACACATGAGCACAAAGACCAAAACTTAAGCCGTATGGCTTAGCAATTTCAATGCATCTTTGCCTGGGAAGATAAAGGCATTTCAGAGTGTTGCATATTTGATGCTTTCTGCAGTTATCAGAATTGCAGGAGAATTGTAAGGTAGAATTGTTGGCATCTTTTTTGGTAGTAAAAAAGATAGAATGAACACAGAGTTTTTTTTTTTTCTTTTTTTGATAAAAAATGAAACATACAGAGGTAATTTTCTTATTCAGAAACAACATTTATTTCATAAAGTAATGTAGTGTGTTATTTCTTGCAAATGCTGCAGTGGCATTAATTATTATTTAGAAGAAAATTTCTGTTAATTTTTATTTTGTATTTAGATAAGAAAGTACTATCATGTGTAGTTCCAGATTAAACTCAAACTTAGCATCAGATACTGAATAAAGATCATAAAAAAAGGCACATTTAACTGAATTAAATACTGAATTCTAAAAGTGTAGCATATCAACAATTGCAGTATTTCGTACATGATTTTTGGTGTTATGAAGCATTAAGGTACAGAGCTAATCCAATCAAAATTGTGACTACTGTTGGGGTTCAAGTAGCAAAATCCTTACATTTTTGGTACCAAGGACTGCATGAGTGTCACGATGTGATGCTGCGGCATAATCTATTGAATTGATCAGAAAATATCTCCCTGCTTCTTAGATAAGAGGTCTGTTATAGAAGATATAAATTGTTATAACAAGATGTCATGCTCAATCAACATAAAATCTTGTTATAAGCATATAAATTTATTTTGGCGTATAAGTAGTGCTGACCAGCAGAGTCTGCAACTTTCCTTCCTGGTCTTGTTGGTTCTACGATATAAGCTCAATCTTGAACTAAAAAAGAATCACCAGTGATTCTTCCTAAACAGTCTGCAGCATGTATCATTTAATCACAGTTCTAACAAAACATGAGGTTCACCACGGTGAATGAAATTTTGAATTCTCAATCTATAAGCCTCTGGTAGATTTACACAATCTTCAAAAAAGATCTCTTGCTTTATACAAATTAATAGCTCCAGTGATGGCAAGGTCAGTAATGCTACCATTAATCGTTGAAATCCTTCCCCATTAAAATGGTTATATTGTGCAACAAAATCTTCGAGACAAGAAGGTTCTAACAAAGATTTGAGCAGTCTTTGCAACCAGATACCAACTTGATGCCAACACTACAGGAGTTGGTGCTAACATCTTAGCCAAAGCAAATTTAGAAAAGAGAATTTCATAAGACAGCAAAAGAAAATTTAGGGAACAGAATTTTAGTAAGACCCAGAAGACCGCTAGGAGGATGTACCTTATTCCTTGAAATTCAACCAAGCGTCAACCCTCCAGATCACCTTAACATAAAGAGCATCACCGAGTGGGAAATGACCAACTCTGTAATCCCTCATAATGCTTCGAACATATCTAGATTAAACTCTGTAAGAAAAAACATAAAGGACATCTCCAGATACTCAATTTCTTAGATGTGTATCATATTTGGATGGCACAAAGTTTTCTTCCGAACAATCATGAAACAGTAGGAGGCTGCCACTAACTATAACTACCCAAGCAACTTCTGAAAGTAATGTTACATACACAGCAATCCCTCTAAGAACCTACATATACCTATATCAAAAGTTACACATCAGTATTTTGCAAAATTGATTTTCTCTGAGCATGCTGAAAACCATAGAAAAGCTTGACCTCTCTGGTTCTGGTGGAACAACCCCTTTCTTATTAAAAGCTTACAGCAATGAGCCAAAGAGGGAAAAACTAAACTTCCTTCCAGCACTGACGTTTGGTTCATTTGAACACATCAGGAATATTAGAAAAATAATTTTGCCTTGGTCCATGATAATGCTCCTTGAGTGAAGCCAAGAAAGGAAAATAAAACCAACCCTTGAGGTACTTAAAGATTCACCACACAAGAATTTGACGGATCAAAAAACCCCAAAATTTTCCTATCTTAATCTTCATATGAATGGAGGCATATTTTCTCGAGTAGCAATGGCCAATCTTCACCAAGTTGCTGTGGGTTCAGCTCCATTGCAATCCTAAAATCCTGAACAGATACTGGGTGTGTTTTCAGCCATTGCATGTGGTTTAAAGATCCAGAACTATTCTGCGCATGCATGTGATTTCCAGGCCAAACTCCGTTAATTGGTGTCATCTGAGCTTGCTGCTGGAAGAATGGATGCTTCATATGATCATGACCTGACTTTGATCCTAATAACTCAACACATGACCTAATTAGACGCTTCAAATAAGCATCTAGGCCATTATTTAATAGGTTAGAGCAGTCCAATGCGACTCCCTCCAAGCCATGTGCTTCTGCTATTTTCTCCATCCTTTTCTTCAATATCTCGCTATGACATAATTCTCCATGGTAATAGTTACTTGTAAGACTACCGCTACTAGAAGTAGTTCCTAAAGGCAAAGATCTTTGTGCCCCACCCAAACTTGCAGGACAGAAAGGAACGCCAAGTGGAGCCTCAAGAGGTCCTCTCCCAGAGGACAAATCAACAGCTTGTCGCAACTCTTCCCTATCTTTCATGGCTTCAACCTCAACCAAATCCTTGCTCTCTAGAAAAGCTTGAGCATGAGGTGTCAAATCTCCTGCTCGTGATCGCTTTGCAGGCTGTTCTGAAGGAACACCTTGATGATGCTGCATCGGTCTCTTCCGATTCCGAGGACCAAGAGTGCCATTCTCTGTGGCAACATTCTTGTCCAAGGGCACCGAGGATTCATGGTAAGTCGCATCCGCTGTTCCATTCTGTCCAAGAGGAATAGGCCGGTCTTTGATCCTCCGGTCTTGAATGCACGATCTGACCTTGTGAGAAGATGGTGACAAGATACTCCCATTGGACCATACACTGTACATCGGTGTCGGTGCTGCCAAATGATTAACCATGCTTTCATCTTGAGACGATTTCTTTCCAACAGCTTCAATGGGCTTGAAAGTAGCCTTCTCAGGGCCAAGTGGAGGTGGAGTTTTTGCCTGAAAGGCATTCTTGAGGATCGAGCGAATAAGCTGGTTGTGCAAATGGATGTTCTCGTGCCCGAGGATCGGTAGGCAGTACCTGTTGAAATCTGGTTTGCTCAACCTCTGTGACAATAACAGAGTCAAATAAGCAAAATATTGCTGGGACCGTTCGGGGCCGAGCTTTTTATCTATCTGCAACTTCAGGTCACCGAGGTTGATCCGGGGAGGCTGTGGCGTCGGCATTCTCAGTGCACCGTAGCCATATAATTCACCAGACCAATACAAAATTACTGTTCCCGTTCGTTTCTTCACTCTCTTCTCTCAACCAAAAAGAACCTAAATCTTGATCCACTTCCAGCGGATTGCGAAACCTATAATCAATCTCCTCCTCCTCATCTTCGAACGATCAAACGAAATTCTCAATTCTGGAGCACAAAACCCTAGAGCGAGGATGGACGACAAACATCCACTTCGCGAGCAAAGATCCCAAGCTCGAACCAACTCAAAAGGGTTCGCACCGGAAGAGAATCGCGATCATACTGGAGTAAAACCCTAGAAGAACTGAACCCAACCAGAGGAACAACCAATTCCGCGGCCGGAAGCTCAAGAAAGATCACATTTTTTTGCATACGAATTGCTCGCTATAGATACTCCGGAGATTGACGCCGTGCTCTGCGATCGGAGGGCCAACGCATGCTCCGCGGATCACGGGTTGCAGCCGGCGGGCGGGACGGGGGAGAGGGAAGCAGAGGGACGAAGAAAAGATCGAACCTTGGGGGCGCGAATGCGAGGAAGGGCAGGCGCCGAAGCCGGTCTTCGGGACCTCCAAGCTGCGAAAGAGAGCGCGGCGATTCCGAGCGCAAAGCGTGCTCGAATTCTCCCTCCTCCTCCTCCTCTTCCTTTTGTCTTCCCCTGAAATCCTCGTCTTTCTTCTTCCTCTTCTTCTTCTTCTTCTTCTTCTTCTTCTTCGCTCCGTTGGCTCTTGACGACTTCGTCTCCCTTCTCTCGCGCGACGGTGTCGAATTGGATTGTTCGAATGACTCCTTTCGATCACGGCGGAGGCAAAGCAAAAGGAAGAAAAAAAAGGGAAGCGAAGAGAAAAAATAGAACACTTCCGCTCTCCTCTCTCCTCTCTCTTCTTCCTCTTCGTCTTTTGATAATTACTTTAATTTGATAGATACTAAAATGAAATATAATTTTTCCGAAAAATTATTTCTTATTTTATGTAAATGCTGTGCGCTTGTGATAATAATGTCTCAAACCATAGAGGGGTGAGTCAGAATGTAGCCACGGAAGTCACTATGATCTATCTTGTGATATGACATGAGTACACAAACAAACATGGCAAGGATTAGCTATAAGAATCAAATTATAAGGATTGATTTCATCAAATCCTATGTATGATTACTTGTTTTTGTTCTTCTGATGAATCTTCTTCTGAATTGACTTTTCTTCTCTCACTATTGGATTAAGATTAAATGTCTGGATTTTTCCTTGTGATGTTCTCAAACTTACCTCTTATACATCAATCAATGTGAATGTTATACTAAATTTTCCTTTAGTGGTCACCATCTATCTCAAAATAATCATCTCTCCACACTAACATTTTGGATATATGGTTCAAAAAGCATGACATGACATCTCAGTAAGTTTTTTAAGATAATTTTTTTTATTTATATTTTAGTTGTTTTTTAAAAGATATTTTTTTTTTCTTTCTCTAAATAATATCTCTAATTTATAAAATATTCAAAGTAGCTATACTGTTTGACTCTCACATGCTTTAAACGACAACTAGCATGTCGATAATAGAAGTATAAATAATTTATATATGTTATTCTTAATGATATAATTTATGATATCTATGTATCATAAATATGATAAATGATATATTTATATTTTTAGACTTTAAGATTGAAATGCATGCTTTCCAAAATGTTCTATAAAATATTGGTTGAGCATGCATAAAAAGTATGGTTCTTCAACACCACAGACTAAAATATACTAACGGATTTGTATATGAGGTTTAGTTATGATAATAAATATACATATAGTATCCGGAAGTGACAATTAAATTTTAATCAACCTCAAGTGAATCTAATGAGTTTGATCATGATTAACATAAGAAACTATGAATTTTAAATATTATATATATATATGAAGGATCATAAGCTAACTAGGCATGGATGGTGTAATAAAAAACTAAATTAAAATATAAATTAAAAAAAAGTGTTATACTAAATGTTGAGATATATGGGACTAAAAATATCATTTTTGTTAAATTTAATTAAACTCATAATATTAAAATTATATTAGTAAAAGAAGAAAAAAAATTAAAAGAAAAAGAAAACTTAAAATGAGGCCTCATGAGATTGAACATTTAACCTCTTGAGCACCTATATTTTATTTTAAAATCATTCTCTTTACCAACTTTATTTTTAGTTATTTTATTAGGTTTTCTCATGAAGCAAGGAAACCTAAGCTCTTAAGAAAGATTGAGGTAAAAAAATTTTAATTCTTCTGTTACTATACCTTGATTTTTAGTTTTATACATTATAGGCAAATTTTTTTTAGTTACTTTTGATTAACCTAAACTTTGAATTTATCTTTCATTTTTTGATATGCTTTATATGAATTTTTTATGATTATAAATCCTCTATTATGACTTTAATCTAAGATTAGTACATAAAGTTATTTCTATCCTAATCTAAGGTACTTAAAATTTTTTATTTTTTGAGAAGGGATTCTATTCGAGCTAAATTGATCCCTTATATATATTGTTAGGATCAAGAGCACTAAAAGAGGGGAGGGGGGTGAATTAGTGCAGCGAAAAACTTTCGACGATTTAAAACGACGTTCGTACGATAAAAACGATTTCGGTAAGAAAGTCGATTCGGAAAATCACTTTAAGTTGTAATCAAGCGAGATGTGGTTAAAGTAAAGATATAGAGGTAGTTTACAGTTAAGATAGAAAACAGAATATAATTACAAACCGAAATATGACGTTCGTACGATAAAAGTGATTTTGGTATGAAAGCCGATTCGGAAGTTGCTTTAACTTATATTAGGCGAAGTGCAGTTAAAATAAAGCTATGGAGGTAGTTTGCAGTTAAGATAGAGAATAGAAAATAAATACAAATCGAGATTTAGAGTGGTTCGGTCAATCTTGAACTACATCCACTTTTGGCTTCCTCCTTCGATGAGGTCACTAACGTCCACTAGATGCCTTCCTTCAATAGGCGTAGGCCAACCACTCTTTTATAGTTTCACTTCTTTTGATGGGCTTAGGAGACAACCCTTACAAACTTTTTTCTCCTCTTTTGAAAGATCAAAACTTGGAAGAAAAGACGGAGGAGAACTTCTAGCCTTTACAATACTTTTGAGCTCTAAAAATCACAGAGTAAAATTGGATTTTCGGTACCCTTTCATTGCTGAAAGGGTGGGGTATTTATAGGCCCCAATCCAGTTTGAATTCCGAGCTCAAAACTATCATTTCCCGAAATTTCGGGGTCTGGCGGTTCCACTGCCTGACTGGGGCGGTTGCATCGCCTAGCAGAGCTCGAAGACTGAGTCTTTGGGCGGTGCCACCTCTTGTCAGGGGCGGTTGCACCTCCTGGCAGAGCTCGGAGATCGAGCTCAAGCAGTGCCACCGCCTAACTAGGGCGATTCAACCACCTGGCAGAGCTCAGAGACCGAGCTCCTAGGCGGTGCCACCTCTTGTCAGGGGCGGTTGCACCTCCTGGAAGAGCTTGGAGACCGAGCTCAGGCGGTGCCACTGCTTGACTGGGGCGGTTCAACCACCTGGAAGAGCTCGGAGACCGAGCTCCTAGGCGGTGCCACCGTTGGCCAAGAAATCTGGGTCCGAATGGGCTGATCCATTTGGCCCAATCTGGGTCCATCAAGGGCCCAATTGCCCCCATATTAAGTTAATGGAATCAACTCCCATTCTTAACTTAATTTACATGCTAACTACGATATTTCTTAAGACATTTACTACAACTTGCTCCGGTGCGTCAATCGCTTTTTCCGGCGAACATCCGACGAACATTTGGCGATGCTCCAGTGGACTTCCGGCAAACTCTTGGACTTGCGATGATCCACTTGGCAATTTCCGATGAGCTTCTTTGGCAAGCTCTTGGACTTCTCGGATTTGTTCCCGTAGAACCTCTAACGACCGTACGAACTTCCGTCGAACTCTCGAACCCCCAACGTGACCATAGTCTTGACTCCGGCGTAACTCCTGCTGCATATCTTACTTCCATTGTAGTTAATCATACATATGTAAAACAAAACTTCGATCGAGACAATTAATCCTAAGCAATTAACCAAGTTATCCGGCATGTCATTGGTCCCTCGACGCTTATTCTGATTCTTCGGCGCATCGTCCTCTCCTGCGGCCTATTGCCCAATCGGCCAGTTGACTCCGCAACTCCGATATCCTTGGCACAATACCCGCTCTTCTTGGCTCGATGCCCGAGTCTACGGCCCGAAGCCTTCTGTCGATACGTCGACCGATCCATCGGCCCGACGTCCAATCTTCTGACATGTTCCTCCGACCCAACATGATTTTTCCTGATTTAATTATCTCATCCTGGTCGAAGCATCCTACGTCACTCAAAACGCAGATTAAATTATATACATATATCAAGTGGTTTCATCATCAAAATATAAAATTCAATAGATATGATTAAACTCTTTTCTTTTATATATTTTAAAATATTTCCTGTGAGATTTAGAATTAGAATAGGTGTTGATAGTTGAATTAGGAGAATACTTTAATCTCCAAATAATTTTGTTCTAAGCTAAAATTTGGTGTGTTTTTAGTTTTATATGTCTCTTAATTTTCTATGAAGTTTCATGATAATTCAAGATTGTTTAGTTAGCTAGAATAAGAAAAATTATATGATGGTTTAATTGATACTAACTAGTTTCTTTGATTATAGTATGAATTATTAAAAATATTTATGGTGAAATCTAGATAAATTTTTAGGTTAAGTATAGTTTATTTTATGAGAAATTTTATCAAATGAATTATCATTATGAATTATTAAAAATAATAATTTAAGATATATGATTCTTAGTTAAGATATCTCATGACTCTATGCTCCGAATTTGATAGGTGTATTACCCCCTAGCACACTCGATAATTAAGAAATACGATCTTTCACTAGCATCTTTATTTTGAGTTAAATCATGTAAATATTGTTGAATCTCGTATTTTGATGATGAAACTACTTGATATATGTTTATGATTTAATCTGCGTTTTGAGTGACGCAGGATGCTTTGATCATGATGAGACAATTAAAGCAGGAAAATCATGTTGTGCCGAAGGAACATGTCAGAAGATTGGACGTCGGGCCGGTGGATCGGTCGACGTATCGACAGAAGGCTTCGGGCTGTGGACTCGGGCATCGGGCCAAGAAGAGCGGGTATTGTGCCAAGGATATCGGAGTTGCGGAGTCAACTGGCCGATTGGGCAATAGGCTGCAGGAAAGGACGATGCGCCGAAGAATCGGACGAAGCGTCGAGGGACCAATGACATGCCGGACAACTTGGTTAATTGCTTAGGATTAATTGTCTCGATCGAAGTTTTGTTTTAATTGTGCAGGATTAACTATGATAACGATGAAGACATAAAGCGAAACAAAGTGTCGGAGTCAAGCGCGATAGATTTGTTGCGAGTTCGAGAGTTCGACGGAAGTCCGAAGGTTCGTTGGGAGTTCGCGGAGCTCGCCGAGAAAGATCGGAGCTTGCCGAAGAAGCTCGTTGGAACTCGCTAAGAACAAATCGTGAAGTCTAGGAGCTTGCCGGGAGTCCGCAGAATGGTTTCCGAGAGTTCATCGGAAGACCGCCGGAAGTTTGTCGAAAGCTCGCCAGAAGAAGTCTTGACTTGCAGACTTTGTAATAGCTTATAAAATGTCTTTAAAATCATAGTTAGCACATTAATTAGGGTTAGGATTAGGTGTTAATCCTATAACCCAAGTAGGGGCCAATTAGGCCCAAGTTCGGACTGGTTTGGGCCAAGTTTGGAGCCAAACCAAGTGAGCTGAAATAGTGAAAGAGGTAGCACCGCCCCAGCCAGGAGGTAGCACCGCCCAGGCTATGTCTCCCAGCGAGACTGGGAGGTGCAACCGCCCCAGCCAGGAGGTGGCACCGCCTGGGGCTCAGTCTTCGAGCAAGACTGGGCGGTGTAACCTCCCTGACAGAGAGGTAGCACCGCCTGAGCTCAGTCTTCGAGCAAGACTGGGCGGTGCAACCTCCCTGACAGAGAGGTGGCACCGCCTGAGCTCGGTCTTCGAGCTCTGCCAGGCGGTGCAACCTCTCCAGTCAGGAGGTGCAACCGCCTGATCCCGAAAGTCCGGGATTTGATCGTTTTGAGCTCCAAATTTGAATTGGGTTGGGGCCTATAAATACCCCACCCATTCAGCACTGAGACAGCAAGAACTTACCCAAAATCTTGATCTTTTCAGTGGTTCTTAGAGCTCAAAACTGCTAGTTTTCCTCCTCCTTCTGTTCTTCAAGTTTGAGTTGTAAAGAGAGGAGAGAAAACATCTGTTAGGGTTGTCTCCTAAGCCCATCAAAAGGAGTGAATCTGTAAGAGGGTAGTTGGCCTTCGCCTATTGAAGGAAGGCTTCTAGTTGACGTCGGTAACCTCATCGGTGGAGGAAGCCAAAAGTGGAGTAGGCCAAGACTGACCGAACCACTCTAAATCTCTGGTTTGCGTTTATTTTGAGCACTTTATCATTACTGCAAACCTCCTACATAGCTACTGCTCTCTGCGCTTTTACGAACGAGTTCTGTGCAGTTTACGTTCACGTCTTAATTCCATTTACAAACTGCAAACTGCTCTCTGCGCTTTTACGAATGAATTCTGTGCAATTTACGTTTACGTCTTGATTCCATCTACAAACTGCAAACTGTCTCTCTGCGCTTTTACGAATGAATTATGTGCAGCTAACGTTTACGTCTTGATTTCATTTACAACTGCAAACTGTCTTCTGCGCTTTTACGAACAAGGTTCTGTGCAGTTTACGTTTACGTCTTGATTTCATTTACAACTGCAAACTGTCTTCTGCGCTTTTACGAACAAGGTTCTGTGCAGTTTACGTTTACGTCTTGATTTCATTTACAACTGCAAACTGTCTTCTGCGCTTTTACGAACAAGGTTCTGTGCAGTTTACGTTTACGTCTTGATTTCATTTACAACTGCAAACTGTCTTCTGCGTTTTTACGAACAAGGTTCTGTGCAGTTTTCGTTTACGTCTTGATTCCACTTAGACGCAAACTGCGTTTAGACGTAAAACTACGTTTAGACGTAAATCTGCGTTTAGACGTAAAACTGCGTTTAGACGTAAATCTGCGTTTAGACGTAAATCTACGTTTAGACGTAAAACTGCGTTTAGACGTAAAACTGCGTTTAGACGTAAATCTGAGTTTAGACGTAAATCTGCGTTTAGACGTAAATCTGCGTTTAGACGTAAAACTGCGCTTAGACGCAAAACTGCGCTTAGACGCAAACTGTGTTTAGACGCAAACTGCGCTTAGACGCAAACTGCGCTTAGACGCAAACTGTGTTTAGACGCAAACTGCGCTTAGACGCAATCTACGCTTAGACGCAAACTGCACTTAGATATAAACTGAGAATTAGCTTTTGCATCATAATAGTTTTTATTGAACGAACGCAGCTTTTGGTTTTAATCGCTATAAGATTTCCGCTGCACTAATTCACCCCCCCCCCTCTTAGTGCTCTCGATCCTAACAATTGGTATTAGAGCGGGGTATTTCTCATTTCGGATTTACACCCGAGAGAAATGGCTCTTCAAGAGGGCTTTTCGATCTTTCGTCCACCGTTCTTTAACGGATTGGACTACACTTATTGGAAAACTCGAATGAGAGTTTTCTTGATTTCTCTAAATCTGGATTTATGGAATATCGTTGAAAACGGTTTTCAACTTCCCTCTAAACCGATGAACGAATGGTCGGATTTAGAGAAGAAGTATTTTTCTTTAAACGCAAAGGCTATGAATGCCTTATTTTGCGCTTTGGACAAAAATGAGTTCAATCGGGTTTCTTTGTGCGAAATGGCTTTCGATATTTGGCGTGCTCTTGAAATCACGCACGAAGGAACTAGTAGAGTCAAAGACTCGAAAGTTAATATTTTACTGCATGATTTCGAGCTTTTTCATATGAAACCAAGCGAAACCGTTGTTGACATGTACACCCGTTTTACGGATGTCGTCAATGGTTTAAAATCACTTGGTAAAAGCTTTTCGAATTTTGAACTCGTTAACAAAGTTTTGCGCTCACTTTCTAAAACTTGGGATTCAAAAGTAACTGCTATTCAAGAATCGAAAAACTTGAACCAATTTCTACTTGAAGAACTAATTGGTTCATTGATCACATATGAAATGACGTGCAATGCACGTGAAGAACTTGAGAACCACCTTCCAAAGAACAGGAAGGATTTGGGACATAGAACATTTGAAGACCACTCGAGCATAAGCTCAAGTGATGGTGAACTTAAACTACAAGTGAAACAAAAATTAAAAAGTAAAAAGAATGGAACTACTTGCTTTGAACGCAAGAAGAAGAACAAAAATTGGGATGAATCGAGCTCCTCTGAAGACGAGGAGAAAATCAACAAAGGCAAGGTGGCAAACTACGCCTTTACGCCTTTCGACGCTAAGGTAATCAAAATGCCTTTAATTTACTTCGAAATTACATGATGTTTTAAATGATGCATTTTTCTTTTTCTTTAAATTTTCTTGAAAATTACATTTTTAATTTAATAATGAAAATGCAAAAATATGATCATGCTTGTAATTTTGAAAATGATAATGAAAATTGCATGTCTTATGTTAATGCAAGATCAAAATCTAATGATTGTACACCTAGTGAGATTAAATCCTATTTATGTGCTTGAGAAGCAAGAATGTATATTTTGATGATTTTCATATTGCTTTTCAATGACGATACATGGCTTTTGTCTGGAAGGCTTGATATTTTTCATTGTCTTTGTTGGTTAAATATGATGTATGATTTTGACATAAGAATAAAGATTTGAGATTTTAAAGTTATACATGATGATTTTTGTGATTGATGGTTTTATGATGAAATCCATTTCACGATCCTAAACGTTAATGCATGTTTTCATTTGACATAAATGAAAAGGCATGCTAACATGAAATCGATCACTTAAGATGAAACACTTAAAAAAAGGGGAGAAATATATGAATTGATGCTATAAACACTATGCTATGATTATCCCATGCTTGCATCACCAAGAAATATATGATTGCTATCATTGCTATATGCCCTGTATCAAGATATCAAACAAAATCTTGCTTCACAGTTTTACGCATTGATATCTTACCTTATGATGAAATGCTACAATTGATGAACACTTGAAATGTAATCCTCTATCTTATTGATTTTTCAATAAATCTATGCTTGTCATACATGAATTTATTGAACGTAATTTTGAGGATGATTTCAGATTTGACAAAAGCTTGATTCGTATTTACGACATAAGATACACTTTAAATATGAATCATGCATTAATGCTTCAATCATTTTCTATCTCTAGAGTTCTCGATTTTGATAAAATACAAGTGATAAATTCATTTATGATATCTTGTAAATCACTTGAATTATGAATGAGTTTTTTATGATGTGTTAAAAGAATCACTTAAAAAGAAAATGCTTTTCCCATCTTATCGAGATTAATGATTTCATAATATTGTGTGAATCTCGAAATTGATTTTGATGAAATAGTAATAACGTTATTCATGTTATGAATCTCAAAAATGATAATATGCTTCATGTGATAATATGAATACACGAAACACTTATGATATGATTTTTATACAATTCCGTGTATTCATAAAATATTTATCTCCTCATCCAATAACTTTTCTTGATATTCCTTATGAGATGAAATGAAATAATGCATGAAATACAAATGAGAAGTTATTGATCATGCATGGTAGGATATAATTTGACAAAATTGATACCATCATGATATGAAACATTTATGATTTATGCATGCAATACTTGTGCTTTCTAATTATGATGTGATGTATTGCAAATCATGATTTAAAATGCTATGAGTGCTAAGTTACACATTTTGAGAAGAAATTGCTATATTGAAACATTAATGTAATTATGAATGGTGATATGAAATTATGCATGTAATACTTCAACCTATGATAACGATGCATGCAATGATAAAATATTCATGATTAAAAATTGTCTTGACATTCTAACTTGATTATTCATCCTTTGTCATGATTTTGAAATCGTTGTAAAAGGAAAAAGAACTACAAAACTGTATTCTTCCTTTCTTTTTGACAATGACAAAGGGGGAGATAGCTAGCTTGCACAAGTCAAGAAGATGCAAAAACTTGATTGCTAACTTGCTTATTTCAAGAAGCAAAAATTGTCTTCTTGAAAATCACTATCTTGAATATCTCAAGAAGCAAAACATGCTAACTTGCGCATCTAGCAAAGTGGACAAAATTTTCATATTTCAAGAAGCAAGAGTTGCCTTCTTGAACATCTCTAATTTGCTAGCTTGCATGATGTAGAACTTGCTATCTTGAACATCTCTAATTTTCATACCAAGTGCTATCTTGTATGCTATAAAACTTGCATATCTAAAACTTGATAGCTTGAATATTCTAAGCATGATTCAAAACTTGCTATATTTTCTAGCAAAATTGCATGATGATAAAACTTGATATTATGTTTTTCATGCAATAAGTTGAACCAATATCACAAACACTTGATTGTGATACTTCTCCTTTTTGTTGATGACAAAGGGGGAGAAGTATGTTGATGAAAGTATGTTGATGACATGACATGTTATGCATAAGTTTATGCATATGTTCATGTTGACGTGTTGCAAGTATTCATGATGAATATTGCAATGACTTGAATTCAGTTTGAATTCAAGGTTCTATCAATATGGCATATTGATAGGGGGAGTTTGTTTAAACTCTGGGAGTTAAGGTTAACTCCGTTTATGATGACATGTTGCTTAGATTTTTGAATCTAAGAGTTTCTATCAATAAGGTATATTGATAGGGGGAGTTTGTTTAAACTCCGGGAGTTAAGTTTAACTCCGTCATCAAGTAGTTGTCATCATCAAAAAGGGGGAGATTGTTGAATCTCGTATTTTGATGATGAAACTACTTGATATATGTTTATGATTTAATCTGCGTTTTGAGTGACGCAGGATGCTTTGATCATGATGAGACAATTAAAGCAGGAAAATCATGTTGTGCCGAAGGAACATGTCAGAAGATTGGACGTCGGGCCGGTGGATCGGTCGACGTATCGACAGAAGGCTTCGGGCCGTGGACTCGGGCATCGGGCCAAGAAGAGCGGGTATTGTGCCAAGGATATCGGAGTTGCGGAGTCAACTGGCCGATTGGGCAATAGGCTGCAGGAAAGGACGATGCGCCGAAGAATCGGACGAAGCGTCGAGGGACCAATGACATGCCGGACAACTTGGTTAATTGCTTAGGATTAATTGTCTCGATCGAAGTTTTGTTTTAATTGTGCAGGATTAACTATGATAACGATGAAGACATAAAGCGAAACAAAGTGTCGGAGTCAAGCGCGATAGATTTGTTGCGAGTTCGAGAGTTCGACGGAAGTCCGAAGGTTCGTTGGGAGTTCGCGGAGCTCGCCGAGAAAGATCGGAGCTTGCCGAAGAAGCTCGTTGGAACTCGCTAAGAACAAATCGTGAAGTCTAGGAGTTTGCCGGGAGTCCGCAGAATGGTTTCCGAGAGTTCATCGGAAGACCGCCGGAAGTTTGCCGAAAGCTCGCTAGAAGAAGTCTTGACTTGCAGACTTTGTAATAGCTTATAAAATGTCTTTAAAATCATAGTTAGCACATTAATTAGGGTTAGGATTAGGTGTTAATCCTATAACCCAAGTAGGGGCCAATTAGGCCCAAGTTCGGACTGGTTTGGGCCAAGTTTGGAGCCAAACCAAGTGAGCTGAAATAGTGAAAGAGGTAGCACCGCCCCAGCTAGGAGGTAGCACCGCCCAGGCTATGTCTCCCAGCGAGACTGGGAGGTGCAACCACCCCAGCCAGGAGGTGGCACCGCCTGGGGCTCAGTCTTCGAGCAAGATTGGGCGGTGCAACCTCCCTGACAGAGAGGTAGCACCGCCTGAGCTCAGTCTTCGAGCAAGACTGGGCGGTGCAACCTCCCTGACAGAGAGGTGGCACCGCCTGAGCTCGGTCTTCGAGCTCTGCCAGGCGGTGCAACCTCTCCAGTCAGGAGGTGCAACCGCCTGATCCCGAAAGTCCGGGATTTGATCGTTTTGAGCTCCAAATTTGAATTGGGTTGGGGCCTATAAATACCCCACCCATTCAGCACTGAGACAGCAAGAACTTACCCAAAATCTTGATCTTTTCAGTGGTTCTTAGAGCTCAAAACTGCTAGTTTTCCTCCTCCTTCTATTCTTCAAGTTTGAGTTGTAAAGAGAGGAGAGAAAACATCTGTAAGGGTTGTCTCCTAAGCCCATCAAAAGGAGTGAATCTGTAAGAGGGTAGTTGGCCTTCGCCTATTGAAGGAAGGCTTCTAGTTGACGTCGGTAACCTCATCGGTGGAGGAAGCCAAAAGTGGAGTAGGTCAAGACTGACCGAACCACTCTAAATCTCTGGTTTGCGTTTATTTTGAGCACTTTATCATTACTGCAAACCTCCTACATAGCTACTGCTCTCTGCGCTTTTACGAACGAGTTCTGTGCAGTTTACGTTCACGTCTTAATTCCATTTACAAACTGCAAACTGCTCTCTGCGCTTTTACGAATGAATTCTGTGCAATTTACGTTTACGTCTTGATTCCATCTACAAACTGCAAACTGTCTCTCTGCACTTTTACGAATGAATTATGTGCAGCTAACGTTTACGTCTTGATTTCATTTACAACTGCAAACTGTCTTCTGCGCTTTTACGAACAAGGTTCTGTGCAGTTTACGTTTACGTCTTGATTTCATTTACAACTGCAAACTGTCTTCTGCGCTTTTACGAACAAGGTTCTGTGCAGTTTACGTTTACGTCTTGATTTCATTTACAACTGCAAACTGTCTTCTGCGTTTTTACGAACAAGGTTCTGTGCAGTTTTCGTTTACGTCTTGATTCCACTTAGACGCAAACTGCGTTTAGACGTAAAACTGCGTTTAGACGTAAATCTGCGTTTAGACGTAAAACTGCGTTTAGACGTAAATCTGCGTTTAGACGTAAAACTGCGTTTAGACGTAAATCTGAGTTTAGACGTAAATCTGCGTTTAGACGTAAATCTGCGTTTAGACGTAAAACTGCGCTTAGACGCAAAACTACGCTTAGACGCAAACTGTGTTTAGACGCAAACTGCGCTTAGACGCAAACTGCGCTTAGACGCAAACTGTGTTTAGACGCAAACTGCGCTTAGACGCAATCTGCGCTTAGACGCAAACTGCACTTAGATACAAACTGAGAATTAGCTTTTGCATCATAATAGTTTTTATTGAACGAACGCAGCTTTTGGTTTTAATCGCTATAAGATTTCCGCTGCACTAATTCACCCCCCCCTCTTAGTGCTCTCGATCCTAACAAATATAAGTTTAATTCACTGTAAAATAGTGATCGTATACATTATCTTATTCATAATAAATTTTTAAAAGTATACTTTGAATAATATAAATATCATTAGTTAGATAATAGTTGAATATAAATGTATATATTTGTAAGTATAAAAATATATGAATTAAAATAAAAATATCTTGTATGCGTGCTTATATGATAACATGGAGTGTGAGAGTGCACAAATATGTTATAACATATAATACACATTATATGATTATAACATACGATGTGAGAGTGCACATATGTATTTATAACATACGATGTAAGAGTACATTATAATATGAGACATAAAATTCAAGAATTTGCTATGCTTCTTACTTATGTATATAAGCATTTCGAATTATTTTGATATAAAATTTTATCTCTTTATTTTGTATATATTATGTTGTCGGGTTGTGCTTGCTAAAAAAGTCATAGGATAAGTGGTTTACAATTAATATATTATACAAATAATTTTGAAATATTATATACATAACTTGATATATGCTTAACTAAATAAATTTTACTAAGTGATTACTCACTATAAATCATATTTTGTAGGTAAGGATACTAGTACTCTACCCAAGTAATTGGATAGGGAAGTGAGCACATGTAAGCCCATGCCAACATAGATATAAGCGATGACCCGTAGGCATTTTGTATATATAAATTTTAGACATGTTATATTAGTGTTTTTCTTTGGTTAGATATTATAATCATATACAAGTGTCAAAAACAATATTCATAGGGGAAACTCTATCATTTTATCTAATATGTTCGAATGTTTTAATTTTAAGATTATCTATTTTTCGTTGCACTTCTATCGATAATAGTAATGACAATTGAAATGTGACATCCTATTTTAGTCAAGCATATAAAATATGAGTGGAACTATCAGTAAGGTGTTATAGTACCTCCCAAAAGTCTTGCTAAAATTTTCTACTCATTATTTTACCATTTTTCATATTTTCATTTGACTCATTTACAATATTTTTCAATAACATTTAAAATATATTATTAATATACTAAAAATATTATTGAAAAATATAATAAATGATATCATATCGTGCGATTATTATTACTCAAAGACTACTATAATGTCATATTTTTAGGTTTACAGTTAGTTTGATTAAGATTATGACTCTATTTAAATCATTTACAATGATTTCAAGTAAACTTTACTATATTTTTATTATAGTGACCAAAATATTGTAGGAGACTAAAACACTGTAACAAACAAACAAAAAAATTTGAAGGTCAATTTAAGTATTTTTTAAAATTAAAAAAATAAAATGAGGATACCGATTGAAAAATATTCAAAATGTAGATATTTTCTAGGGAAATCATCAATATATATATATATATATATATATATATATATATATATATATATATATATATATATATATATATATATATATATATATAATTTGTCGACTTAATGTCTTGTGCACTTTGCATGGCTCAATCAAAAAGGTGTAACTCATGGAGAAAAGGATATTCACGCTACATTTCGATTATCTTTTTGTTTTAATCGAATCTACTTTATGATAATTTATGCTTTTATTCAGAAGACAAGAAATGTCATTTGGAATTTTGTTTTCATGGATTCAATATGTTTCAAAATACACAAGTAGTCGCATGGATTGAGGCTTTCGAAGAGGTGATGCATGTGAGTCCATTATATCAGCTACGTGATGGTCAACAAATCATGCTGTGAAGGATCCTTACAACGTCGTTCGTGAAACTCGAACTCTAGAATGGAAGAAATCATTAAAACCATCGGTCACCTTTCGCCAAAAGTCACAGAGAGAGAGAGAGAGAGTAGTGAGAGAAGGTGGAAGAAGGTTATGTTGGGAGAAGATGGTCTGTTGCTGCTGTCACGGCATCTCCTCCGATGCTGCACCAAAGTGTTCTTGACTTCGGTACACAGAGTAAGAGACAGCTGCTGGAAGAGATAAAGCTTGTCCAACCTTCAACTGGGACGTAGCCGCGGCGTTGCTGTTAATGGAGGTGATTCGAAGCACGAGAAGAGGATATCGTTCGCAAAGCAAGCGAGCAAGTTTCTTTAGACGTCTGCATGATGACTGAGCTCTTCGATGGAGTTGACTGTGGAACTTTGGGTATTGTTGTTGGGAGTTGAGACTTCCTCCTCCTCCTCCTGCGGTTGTGGTCGGCCAGCTTCTTCCTGCAGCTTCTTTTGGCCTCGTCAAACTCAGCTAGCACATGAAACCTGTCCACCATTTTGGAGAAGATCGAGCAGCAAACGACCAAAACTTGAACTCAGTTTGCATCTACGGTCTCTCTCTCTCTCTCTCTCTCTCTCTCTCTCTCTCTCTAACATGAGGAAAAGAAGCATCAAATGCAAGCAACAAAGAAGAAAGAGAGAGACAGAGAGAGAGAGCAGCACTGACTCCAGAAAAGAACTGTGATTTACTAGCTTACATTCCTATGATTCACAAGGAAGGAAAGCAGAAGAAGATAGAGCAACACAAAATAATAAAAGGGAACAGAAGATGAAGAAAGATGAGATCTTTTGGACGGAATACAATGAATGGAGTAAATGCCGAGCTGTCATGTGGGATTTCTTGTTCCGACAAGAGCAACCAAGCGGATATTACCTGCTGCATTGCTGGCAGAACCTCTGGTGCAATCCATGGGCGACGACGACGGCGGCCTTGAAGTGGAACTCGCACACCTTGTGGCGGCGGTGGTAGTACTTTGCACTGGAGAGGTCGGCACTGCACCCGTCAGCCTGGCAGCGAGGCGGCGTGTGGCTCGGCGAGTGCGCACCTACCGACCTTAATGCGAAGAGGTGGGCTGTCTCGAGGCCGTCGCCGGGAGGAAAGTAGGTCCTGTGGCCCCACAGATTTAGTCCGATTCGGCCTCCGGGGACCGGTTCCACCGCGTTCTTCGGCACGGTGGGTGGTGGCCAACAGAAGGGGAGGTTGTTCATGGGGAGGAGAGGAGGTCGGCAATCCGGAATGGGAGTGTTGGGGAAGAAGGTGTGGTTGGTGTCATGGTGGTGGGAGCTGGCCTCGCAGTCCCAAAGATGACGCTTTCGGCTGCTGCCTTCCAGCCCAGCAAAGGACGCCGTGGAAAGGACGTAGGCCTCACCGGAGCTGGACCAGTTCATCCTCTTCTCATCAACAGACTCCTAGAGAGAGAAAGAGAGGATAAAGAAGAGATCACTCAGAAGTAGAAGTAAGCCTCCGGCCTCTGCCGTTTCTCCCAACTTTCTTCTCTGTGGTTTGTTTTGGACTCAGGGAAGTGTGGAGTGAAAGAGATGAAAGCAGTAGTGATGGCTATATAAGAGAGACGAAAGCAGTAGTGACGTCTACATGAGAGAGAGAGAGAGAGAGATGGGTCACTGTTATTATTACAGCTGCTGCTTGTAACTCCAAATGCTCCTCTCTTGCAGGTGGGATTATGAGGAAGGAGACATGGCTCTGGTGCTTCCGTAGGTCAGAAAGAAGGCAGGAGGCCGTTCACGTGGAGAGACGAGAGCCATGAAGCATTCGAAGGACCATTCCACCGGTTCCTCTCTCGTTTCACGATTCTTGGCTATCGGCATGCAACACTGTGAGAGAAACTGATGGTGATTGGGGTACTGTGCGAAGTGAAGGAAACCCTTATGCTTCTCATGTTCCTTTTGTTGAACTTTGGCTTCTCTTGCTTCTTCCAAGTTCGGTTGCTTTGACATTTGGAGCGAGGTTGCCTCATCCCACTCCTCGTTTTCTCCATGCCCTGTAAGCTTTGTCTGGATCCAAGACTTGCCAAGTAATGTTCACCATGCAAGTTGGTACCAAGCAGCTCAAGGTTGCACTTGATTCCTTAGTATGCCACGTTTCAGAGCTTCATGTTACTCTCATGGATGCAAGGGCAAGTGATCGAAGCCTAACTTCCCATCATCTTTTCTTCTGAAGAGGAAGAGGAATTGCGTCGTATGGAAGGCACAAAAAGAGAGACCGGGGAACAAAGAGTTCGTTCTCCACACCAATCACACCATGGACTAGAGGAAAAGACAAGGCACACCGATCATGCCTGTTCGACGTAATGTCACAGTGAAAGAACAGCTTGTCACTTTGCGCATGTGCGTCAGAAATTAGAACAGCAGAACTATTTCGTCGGTAAGCATACTTCAACACATGTTAAGACCGCATTCTTTTTGTGCTGTCTATATTTGAGGCCGATATGATCACTTGTTTTGCATGAACTCGCTGTAGATTCGTTATTCGGTATTAATGTATTGATATGGTGTAGCCACGTTGGTTAGGGATTGGCCCACATTATGTCATGACGTCGGTAATGCCGGCTAACGTTCTCATAGACGGTGCTTTCCATTGCTTTCTCGTTTCCAACTATTAGCCGTGAAAAAGATGATGATATCATTTGAGATAATATATATTTATATAAATTTTAAGAAAGAGATATTTTCATATATTTTATAGTGATTGATGTTTTAAATTATAAATTGATTAAGGATTAAAAAATATGAGGAATAAAAAGTTGATATTTCATATTTATCTATATCGTGATCTTTTATCATGCTCACTTAAGATTGAAATTCTATTAACGATGCAAGAAACTATACAAGCGAGTTAGTTAATTAGTCAGAAGTATAGACATAAGAAACACGTAGTTTACATCTTATATCTTCATCTCTAACAAAGTAAAAGTTGACGATAATATGTTTCATGTGAGAGTGGAATATCAGGTTGGAGCATAGATAGGCAGTGTTGGAAAATCTGGGGTAGTATTATATGTACAACGAAAAGATAGAAAACAAAAATATCATATTTTTACAAAAAATAGTTTCTTATCGTCGTGCGAAGATTGGTGTGTAAAAGCCCACAAAACCGAAAAACTACATGTGTGAAGAGATATGTGTCACCTAGAGAAATCGTATATTTCTAAAATCCTACAGATCTATGGGAGAGGATGAAGAAGGTTAATTATCATCCTCTTTAGTGGTGATCCACATGGTAGGAGCTACGAAGATACTCCTTAAATCACCACATGATCCTCCTTTCCATGCGCACCATGGGATCAAGAAGGGGCTAGCCCTTCTTGTTGTCCACACACCCCAACTAGGGGCTGCTAGCTGAGGAGGAGAGGAGAGGAGTATAGGAGATGATATGACAGCCAAAAGGGGTCTAGCCTATGGCCCCTTTGGTTCCTTAATATTTATATAGGCTCATTGTCAACTTAACCATAATGGATTCTATCCTATTGGGTACTAGATCTATATCCAATTACCTAAGTCACTTGGATTAGTGGATCTCTACTCAATAATCTCTCATTAGCTTTTATTGGATATTATCCATAAAATCCAATAATTCATGGGCTTACTATATATCCAATAAGATAGGGGCTCCAACGGATATCTCATATCCGAATCTCTACTCGTTATAACACCTACCATATGTGTGTGACCCTCTAGGCCTAATATCGAGCTAGCCGTGAGTCATACTTATTAGAACACCTTCTAGCTTAGTTAATTATTATCTACATAATGCTAGTTATAGATGCCCTACAAGTTAATTATTATCTCTATAATTCTAGTTAATCACATGAGTGATATCACGTGTGATATTATACGTATTATTTTTTCTCATTATATTATTTAGTATTTTATCACTTTATATATATATATATATATATATATATATATATATATAGTGATGTATTTGGATCTATGTAATGAGAATCATATCATGATGAGATCACGATAATGAGACTGATTCGCCTTTAAACATAGATTCTAAATTATTTCGGTCATATGTTACTCAAGAAAGACATCGAGATAATTGGACAGATTGGTGTGTCGTATACCCGTCCATATGATGGATGCAATTTGTCTCACAACTGCTCATGTGGAGACATTAGGAATACAATACAAGTGCTCAATGGGGAATGAGTTTACTTATTGATCCACTTACAGAATGTAAAATGGTTGATGATGCCTTATTGTCAAACAACAATTCCGTAATCCTAGTGGTATATATAGTCCTTAGACTTGAGACACCAAGAATGTCCTACATGAGTGCTCCACTCTTTAATACTGAACTTAGTTTAGATGTCTCAGATCTAGCATAGCCGATCATTGGGAGTGGTAGTCAACCTTACGAGGGCTATTTAGTATCGATAGAGGATCATCTACTCTCGGTGTCATGAGAGAAATGTCTCATATATCATTGCTCAAATAAATCCCTAGCTAGGGTCATTCGAATTGAGAGAGAAAGAGTTCACTAGGAGAATCCGATTAGAGCGAGACTCGAGTAGAAACTATATGGGTCTGATAGCATCATGCCCGGTATATGGTCTCTTGGATATTAGATAGATGAGAGACTTTAGGTAAATGGTAACTAAGGACAAACAAGTCCAATGGATTGGATTCCCCTGTATCGTTTGGGGATTACAGTGTAGTGGCCCAATAGGTCCGTAGTCGATGAGTTGAGTGAATTATTATGGAGATAATAATTTATTGAGCCAGAAAGAGTTCTGACATGTATGACTCACGGCTAGCTTGATATTGGGCCTAGAGAGTCATACATATATGGTAGGTGTTGCGATGAGTAGAGGTTCGGATATTAAATATTTGTCGAAGCCCCTATCTTATTGGATATCCAATAAGCCCTTAATTTATTAGATCCTATGAATGAGATCCAATAAGAGCTCATAAGAGATTATTAGATAAAGATCCACTAATCTAAAATACTTGGGTAGTTGGATGAAAATCAAATACCCAATTGGGCTGGATCCATGTACTCCAACAAAATTTAGAACATAATTGATGCACTCAAGGATATTGTACCCATCGATTGCAAGTGGATCTTCAAGAAGAAAATCGGATTATATAGAAAGGTAGAGACACATAAAATAAGGCTAGTGATAAGGGGTATCGTCAAAGATAATATGTTGACTATGACGAAACATTCTCACTCATAGCCATGCTAAAATCCATCCAAATTCTATTAGCTATTATCGTATACTATGATTATGTGATCTGATAGATGAATGTGAAAATTACGTTCCTCAATGGCAACATCGAAGAGGAGGTATATATGATATAGCTTGAGGGATTCGTGTCCAAGGATTGCCTAGATAGGGAGTGTAGGTTGCTTGGGTCCATTTCTGAACTGAAGCAAACTTTTTAAAATTAAAACATAAGATTTGATGAGACGATCAAATCTTATAACTTTGTTAAGAACGAAAATGAGCCTTGTGTGTACAGGAAGGTAAGTGGGAGCACTATCACCTTCTTATTATTATATGTTGATGACATCCTGATCATTGGGAATGATGTAGGAATTTTATCCACAGTAAATACTTAGTTATCTAGACACTTCTCTATGAATGACTTAGAGGAAGCATCTTATATTATGGGGATTCAGATCTATAAAGATATATCTAAGAGGATGCTTGACTTGTTCCAATCTAGGTATATACACACTATTGTCAAAAGGTTTAGCATAAAAAATTCCAAGAGATGTCTCATATCGATGAGACCTAAAATATCGCTTTCTAAGAGTATGTCCCCAAATACTCTTGAAAAAAGGGTGAACATAGAAATGATACTTTATACCTCAGCGATATGGTCTATCATGTATGTCATGCAATGTAACAAGCCTGATATAATGCATGCTCCGAGTGTCACGAGTAAGTATTAGGCAGATCTAGGCTTGGAGTATTGGAAAATAGTACAATATATCTTTAAGTACTTGCGAAGGACTAAGGATCTTTTATTGGTATATGAAGATAGTAGCCTTAGGGTTGAAGGCTATACAGACTCAAGTTTTCAGTTCGATGTCGATGATAATAAGTTAAATTCAGGGTATATGTATACCTTGAATAGAGAAGCAGTATGCTGGAAGAGTTCCAAGCAAGATACTACTACTGACTCGACCATAAAGACGGAGTACATTGCTGCAGGAGAGGTAGTAGAGGCAGCGAGGAGCTGATTCCCTTATATTACGACGATAATAGGGCGATTGCTTAAACAAAGGAATCCAGGTCTCACCAGGTCTCATCAGAAATCTAAGCACATTCTGAGGAGGTTTCACTGGATCAGAGAGATCGTGACTCGAGGAGATGTAGCAATGAAAAGAGTTCCACTCGGAGATAATATCACAGATCCACTAATAAAGCCATTGTCTCAAATTGTCTTTAAGCGTCATAGGGGTTGAGGATCAAACACATAGGTGATTGACATTATAGAGTGAGTTAATGGAGTGGTAGATGGAGAAGTTGTAGATGGTGGTGCTATTAAATTGGAATAAGAGATGTGCTCAAGAAGATTTAAGATGTACTCGTATGAATATAGTTATAAATGAGTATCGTAATGTATCTCGTTATCGAAGAAACAAGATTTAGAAGAGAAAAGTAAATTCAATAAAAATAACATAACATGATATAAAGATCTTATGAGTTTGAGAATCAAAGTATCAAAATACATTATTATGTTCAAGTGAGTATCCGATGAAGATGTATTGTCTGAATCTTGGTGTTAATTTATGTGAAGCGTAGGGGTATTGTTAGGGATACCATAAATAACTAAACACTTTAAGCTTTTTAAGATTATAATTTTATGAAATAGTTTTTTAAATAGTCATTAGTGTTATAAATTAAGACGAACATGTGATTAATGAGGTAAATCATAATTTGAAATATTATTAATAAAAGATTAATGATATAAAAAATTAGTGTAGGAGCGTAATACTATGTATCACTGCTTTTGTTTGACATAGCCAACTAGTTAAAGTATATGAGATAATATCTTGATATGTTGCATACCACGTGATGACATATAATTATTATAGTTTAATATTCATAGATTATTTTAATAATAGATTATTTTTTTTTATTTTTAAAATAAATAAATAATATGTTAACTTCAAGTTTATATTTGAGAGGATAGATTCATATATATTTTATCAATTAATTTATAAAATAATATAAAATCTAAAATTATCAAAAAAATATATAAAATATATAAAAAATATAAAATTATCATTCTTATATAAAGAGTGCTCTTTTTATTCGCCTTCTCAACCATTTCGTTGTTCGCCACCTGCTACGGGTGTCGTGGAATATATATATATATATATATATATATATATATATATATATATATATATATATATATATATATATATATATATATATATATATATATATATATATATATATATATATATATATATATATATATATATATATATATCAGACTGGAGCAGGTGACCTAGTCGCCTTCCGTCTCCTCTCTCGTAGTAATCTAATCTGACAGTTTCCGTGGCCATCATACATTGAGTGTGATGTATACACGCGTTTCCGTGATGCAAGCAGTAAAATAATAATAATAATAATAATAATAATAATAATAATAATAATAATATCAATCCAACAAGTACATATTTTTGTAACTGACTTTCACTAAATCATACACCCACAATAAAAGAAATCACCGAAACGTCAACTCCTAAGAAGAGCTGCTCGTTTGGGAATCGACACTTTGGGCTTCCCTTTCATGAGAGTTCCAGTGATTGGATACTTGATCGACGACGATTTTCTTGAACACGGAGGTGCAATCGGCGAAGGAATGATGAAGCCTGCATCGCTTGCATCAGCCTTTACGCGACGGAAGTAACTCCACGGCGACACCGGGGCCATGCATGGGCTGCCTCCTCCTCTTCCTCCGCCGGAGTGACGGACAGGAAGCTCCTCCTGCAGCAGCCGCCGCCGGAAGTTTTCGATGAAGCTCTACGCCCTCTCGTCGACGTCGGGCGACCGTAATCCGCGGGCGCTCGGCGTCGAGCGCGCGCTGGCGAAGCTCGTGCATTGGCTAAGCAGGCTCCGCTGCCGCTCCAAGCTCAGACGCCGCCGGCAGCCCGGACTGGGACTACTCCCGGGGTCGCGTACATACCACACAACCCACGCCATGGGTTTCAGCCTCAGTAGAAGCCGCAGGGCGTTCGCCATCTTCCTGAGGCGAGCGAGCATGGAGGCATCAGTGATAGAAGATAAGATTTCCCCAATGATAGAAGATAAGATTTCTCTATACAAGGATATCTCTCTATTCTGTTGAGAAAGATCCTCTATTCTGTTGAGGGAAATCCTTTCTCCTAATCTATATAAATAGGAGAGGGAACATGTTAATGTATGAAGCTAAAGCTATTTCATTTCTACAATAAAGCTTCATTCAATATTTGTTCTTATCTTCTATTATTTCTATCATGGTATCAGAGCCACTTGCCTAGAGCAAGCTCTCTTCTCACTGCCAATTCATCATTGGTGTTGCCACTCTGCGCCAACGTCCGTTCCCTTCTGCCACGGCATCTCTAGTGCTGCTTATCAGCATTGCCCCACCTTTCTTCCTCGTTGTAGCTATTTTCCTTCCTCTTCTGCTACAGCTTCCTCCTCTGTTGCAGTTTCCTCCTTTGCTGTAGTAGCATCACTGCAACATTGCTGTAGATTTCTTCTCTACCGTCGCAGCCGTCGTAATCGCAACCACGACCAACGTCGTTGAGAAAAACGAAGTTTCGCTCTTACCTTCGGCCAGCGACCAACGTCGCTGAGAAAAGTGAAGCTTCACCCTTCGGCCAGCGACCAACGCCGTTGCATTCCTAAGAGGCTCCGTGGTCAATCCTCATCTTCCTCACCACGGTAGTCTTCGCTGATCTGTCAACATTCGGCAAACTTAAGGAGAATGAAGGGAACGCCTGTGCCATCACAACAACAACAATCACAGCAGCAGCAACGATCTACACTTATCTTACTCATGAAGCCTCTCGCTTGTAAACCATTCTTTGCATCGATCCAAGATTGGTATCCTTGTCAGGAGCACCATCTTGCGGGGGCATGATAGAATATAAGATTTCCCCAATGATAGAAGATAAGATTTCTCTATACAAGGATATCTCTCTATTCTGTTGAGAAAGATCCTCTATTCTGTTGAGGGAAATCCTTTCTCCTAATCTATATAAATAGGAGAGGGAACATGTTAATGTATGAAGCTAAAGCTATTTCATTTCTACAATAAAGCTTCTTATATTATATTATTCTTATCTTTTATTATTTCTATCAATCAGAACCCATGAAGACAGCTCAGAATAGCTCGATGCAAATGCTTCGTCCAATCTCAATGGCAACAGATGGAATCTGTAGACACTTATATATGCATCATAATGTCCTCAAGTCAGAAGCTTCATCCAATCCCATGCAGCTGATGATCTCATCTGAAGCATGCATGTCACTATTTTGCTCTTCCTGTGAGCTTCCTCAGGACAAATCCATTGGTTGACTCAGTCAATCCAAACATGTGGTTCATGTATCAAGATTTCAACATTGCATGGAAACCATGGTCAAGAATAGCACTACTTTGAACATTGATTTCTACATGAGTAGGTCTAATATATAGTTAGCCCATATCTTGTCCTGTATGATGAATCCCAATGCTGTGCCACTCATAAGAGCAGCATGTTCATGCATTTGTTGACCTGTGAGTGCTGGACTGGCTTATAGCCTATCCATACTCCTGCCTTCAGTATGTATCTAACGGATCCATACTTTCTTTCATGATTGATTAGAACATAAAACGGATCGATCTTTGTGTAGATCATCATCATCTCCTGGACTCTATCTATGCTTATTGCACAAGCGGACTTGAACCGAGTCATCAGGGTCGATCATTGCTGTGGATCAAACTATCCACAACAACGAGAACTTGAGGTGGCCTAATACTACTAGTCATGGCCATGCATGGCTTACATAAAAGGTTCGTCTCCACCATCCGATGAATGTCATCATTTGCCATACTGACACGCCTTCTTCCTCCTTTTATAGCTTTCATCCTCTCTGATCTCCAGCCATCCCCACTTCTCCCTTGTGATATATACTTCCATGGAGTTTGAGAAGAAGAAGGACGATGGTGTGAGTCTGGAACTCGGGTTGAAGCCGTCGATGCCGGCGGAGCCAGCGCGGGTCTTCGCATGCACCTACTGTCGCCGGAGGTTCGTCAGTTCGCAGGCGTTGGGCGGCCACCAGAACGCACATAAGCTGGAGAGAAGCCTGGCGAAGCGTGGGAGTTTGGCGGCTTGGCATCGCCATGTGCTCGGTATGAGCAGCAGCTTCCAGTGCCATGAAGGTCCGAAGAGAAGAGAGATAGATGATGTCGTCGATGAGATCGACTTGTCGCTGAAGCTGTGAGAGCAACCACTCGTTCCTTAGACTACTATCAGAACTTGATCTCTTGATATAACATTCGGAAGTCATAAAATAGTACTGTCATTAGCATAATCAGCTGCTGGTATTATATTTGATGTGTTGCAATTTGCATATCCGAAAGTAAATCATAGTTTCTGTGGTTTTCTTCTCTTAAATGATATTTTAGTGTAATTGGAAGTGTACATTAAATTAGTGTAGCAGATCTACTGCAAACCAGTTGTGAAGAACAGAAAAGGAAAAGCTTCATATATATTCAACTCAATGATCAATGAGTCAACTCTCTCTCTCTCTCTCTCTCTCTCAATGTAATAAACCTCAGAAGCAATGAAGGATGAGTTAGTGCTACTCCTTTGCTCTTATTCTGGGAGACATTTCATCTTTCATCTCTAGTTTAGATCAGGAAGGTTGCCAAAGGGAAGAGACACTTGACATGCAATTCCTTGAAGTCATTCACACAGAGAGCAAGTTCTTTGGAGAACTACAAGAATTATTAATGCATGCTGACTTCTATGTCTACCAGATTGACCATTTCACCACAATCTTGGATGACATAAACTGGGTTTCTTCTCCCTTTGATTTTACTTTACTGCCAACAAGTGGTAAGAGTGCAATGAGGCATATATTGATTGATATTTGCAATATATGTATTTGCTTCGATGAACTCAGAACACTAATTTGCATAAACCGTGGATTATCCAAAAATAATGATCCAAAAAGTTGCATGCTAAAACATGAAAGTAAGTATCAATTGCTTGACCTGCTGGTTCAGTGTGTTCTTCAGGTATCCATTGGCACGGCACTCAGCAAAACCTAATCACCCTTTTCCACTCTTTCATCATTGCACCCGAACATGGTGGTATCTGAGAACAGCACATCAACGTGGTGCTTTCTCCCCCGGTGGAAAACGCCACTACGTCTTCATGCTTCACAACTGCATCGACGACCTGTGAATGCTTCCTGCGCTGTCTCTTCCCGTAGAATCTAAGACACCATATCTAATCATGTTCGACCATTGCCCGGAAAACGACAACCCACCACAGTCTTTGGACTCGATCCACCCTTCTCTCCGGACATGCAACACCGGAGATCGTCTACGTGATCCATGCTAAGGGAGGTCCTCGCTGAGGCCCCAGGGATCCTCCAGTCACCTGGTGAAACGTGCCACGGAAGCTGGAAGACAAGTTTGGCATGGATATGATGGCTGCAAGATGAACATCAAATCATATAATTGATTGCCCGAGGAACAATGGCATCAAGAGTTCTTGACCATGAAGGAAGGTTAAGCGAGGCCAGACAAAATTGCAGTTGTCTTCGGATCAAGCATCTCCATGAACAGGCTTTTCAGATCAATTCAAGCTACGAGATTCGCTCTTCAGCTTGCAGATAAGCCGATGAAGTATCATTCATCGACTATCACGTGAGAGCAGCAGCGCGTCCATCACAATCCAATGTTTGAATTTACGATCTCAACAACTTCTAGCTCGAGATTTGAATCATGCTCTTCGTGAACTCCAGTTATGAACTCATCTCATACATTTTTTACTTTTAATAGATTTACAAGGGATCAACAACTTAATCAATTGAGAGAGTCTTTTTGGATTCTCATTGTTTATCCTAATTCAATCAATCAAGTGTCTATAATATTAAAGAACATTAAGGGGATCATGTTAACTAAGGGTGGAGAGAGTTGGACGAGAAGCCTTTTTGGTGAGGCTTCCATCTCAAAGCCTGCTTGATTGGCTATCAAAGATGAGGCTTGTTATGCATCATTATCAGAGAGAAAGAGTGGAAGGAGAATGCATTGTGCTTCAGTTGGGAAAGATTAACTTCAATATCATATATATATATATATATTATTCATCAATCGAATTTGGGAGGGATATGGGCAGAAATCAAGTAATAGCTTAATCGAGTCGATCAACGAGTCAAAAACCTGCAGCCAAAAAGATGAGCCAGATCGTGATCACGGGTTGGCACAGTGCATGAGATGGCTGTCAGAGCCCCACCGCACTCCACTTGTCGTCAAAGACAGGTCAACATGTTAGCCCACTTGTCCTAAGCGACGCGGTTGCCATGTCCAAGTATCATCTTACATGACGCAAGCACTGATCCAATGTCTCATCATCTCTAAGTACCGTGCGACACGACCGTCATCGTTCGCGTCATGTGATATTTATACTTTCCAGCATGTCAGTGGGCCCCACATAATGCTCGCCAGTCATCTTACGGGTTGATGTCTGGGCCGAGTCGGGGGGAATTCGACTCCGGGTTCCATGCGGGCCCCGTGTCATTCCGCACTTGGGATGGGGTCGTGGGGTTTGCGGCTTGCCCGTCTCTTTCCGTGGAGGGTAAAGAAGTGGGTGGGATGGGAAGTCTGAGTGGAACGGAAGGTTATTGGAAGGACCATTACAACCTTATAATATATATATTTATTTGAAATTGACGTATGATTAAGATGAAAAGACACAAAATTCTAAATGGTTTATCGCTTTTATTATATGGTGTTTCCTGACATGGCCGAGACAGGTGAGCCGCATCTTCCCCAATATAAAAGGCTACCACCATTCGGCACTCGGTCAAAAGGAGAGAAGACCATGGCCTCGGTCGCGGCGAAACCCCTCCACCTCCCCGCCGCCACTACCGCTGAGCTCTCCTCCCTCGCCCCCTACTCCACTGCGGCATCCGTGTCCTTCTCCTCGGCACGCTCGCAGTCGTCCTTCCTCGGCCTGCGGCTCGCCCTGCCCCTCAAGACCCCCTGTTTCCGCAAGCGGACGGAAGGGCGGGGCCTCCGGATCGAGGCGGCGGCCGCGGCACGGCCGACGGTGCTGGTGGCGGAGAAGCTTGGGGACGCTGGGTTGGAGCTGCTGCGGGGGTTCGCCAACGTGGACTGCTCCTACAACCTCGCACCGGAGGAGCTCTGCGCCAAGATCTCGCTCTGCGACGCCCTGATCGTGCGCAGCGGGACGAAGGTGACGCGGGAGGTGTTCGAGGCTGCCAAGGGGCGGCTCAAGGTGGTGGGAAGGGCCGGGGTCGGAATCGATAATGTGGACCTGCAGGCCGCTACCGAGCACGGGTGTCTCGTTGTTAATGCGCCCACCGCCAACACCGTCGCGGCAGCGGAGCATGGGATCGCACTGCTCGCCTCCATGGCGAGGAACGTCGCCCAGGCGGATGCCTCCATGAAGGCCGGTGAGCTCCTATTTCCCTCTCCCTTTCTTCCTCGTCGTATTCGTTTGATGTGATGCTCGCGGTTTGGCTCCGATGGACAAGTGAAGAGAAGAGGATGATGAGACAGATCTACATAGATCCGTCTTCTATTCTTAGACTGGTTGAATCACCCCAAGGTTTCAATCTTGCCATCACTAGCTTTACTGGGATGAATTCCCAAAGTGTTTCTGTTGACAGAGCCGGTAAATTAGGGTCGATGGTTATATACTAAGATCCTTTTCCTTTCTTCAAATGAAACGAACAGGTGGGTTAGAGCAGGAGATGCTTTGTCGATTCAAACAGAGTTTTCTCACGAATTAATTATGCATTATCACACCTTTAAGATTCTGATTTTATCATGATAGATGGCATATTTCTTCTTGAAGCTGTGTTCCTGAGGCAGTTTATTATGCTGATGCTGCAATAATTTGAACAATTGACTTATTTGATAGAATTGTCCTTATGGTTTTATTTTTTTGAAACGTTCGAGACATGTAATTGGCCTAAAGCAATAACTTGCTGCACTGAGGTAATCAACTCACTTCATTTACATTTAGTTGATTTCATCCTGGTGCAAACATGAAGTTATTAATTTGTATAATAACTATCTGGTGTAAACCTGCTTCTTTTTTTTTTTTCTGAAGAATTTGAATGCACATTGCTGTATGCTTGAGGAATTGATCTATTGATTCATATGAACATCGCCAGATCAGTTGCCTCTTTTTTGTTTTTGCTTGCTATTCTATTCAAGCATGTCAAAATATAATTCACAGAAAAAACTCTTCTTCAGATGGTAGTTTAAGGAGAATACTTTTCCCTTTCCGTTTATTGTAATCCATGTCATAATTGGTTGAGTACTTTGATATCTTGAGTTAATCTTGAGCTTTTGTGGACATTTTTATTAAATATTCTACTACTCTGACATTTGCATTGTCTTATATCTTTTTGAATTTATATCTCTGGAATCGATAGCTCTATTTAAGTATTTATGAAATATATTGAAACTTACCAAACGATTTACTCCAGCCTGCATATTACAAAAATTCTGACAAGATGAAAAAGAGTTTCTGGCCAGATGTAAGCTGGCGGAGAACCACAACATGTCAAACAAATAAGAATTGAATAGTGAAATCTAGCAGAAAAGAGAAAGACAAGCATGTTCATATTTTATTGTGAAGTGGCCCATCTTTGAGTAATTCACATGTTTTGAAGTTTTAGAAAAATGAAAATATCATGAATGTCCGCCTAAGTGTTATTGTGTGTGTCAGACGCTTGTTCATGGTTTTTCTTTTACATACTTCTGCATCGTATTCAATGGTGCAGCCCATGTAGGTTTGGATAAATATTTGATGCTCATGAGGTTTTTTCTCTAATTTTGTACTATTATTAGCTCAGAGCATGTCTAGAACTTCTTCATAAGCATGTGGTATTTTCTTTTCGAATGACTTGACAATCTTATCAATTTTTTATTATGATGATCTGTTTTGGCATGTTATGATAAAACAAATCCAGAGTGCTAAGAGAGTAACAAGCTGATGAGATTGTGATATTCAGGAAAATGGCAACGCAACAAGTATGTAGGTGTCTCCCTGGTTGGAAAGACACTGGCTGTGATGGGATTTGGCAAAGTTGGTTCAGAAGTTGCTAGACGTGCGAAAGGACTAGGAATGCATGTCATCGCTCATGATCCTTATGCTCCTGCTGATAGAGCCCGTGCCATTGGTGTAGAACTTGTGTCATTTGATGAAGCCATTTCTGCTGCAGATTTTATATCACTCCACATGCCACTGACTCCTAGCACTGCTAAGCTTTTCAATGATGAAACATTTGCAAAAGTGAAAAAAGGAGTTAGGATCATTAACGTTGCAAGGGGTGGAGTTATTGATGAAGATGCTTTGGTCAGAGCACTCGATGATGGAACAGTTGCTCAGGTAGTCTCTCGACACAAATATTCAAAATTGTTCTAGCTGCCAATTTTATAAAATTGTGTATGTCATCTGTCTTGTTTCATCTTGGTCTACTATTTGATCATATGACCTGATTTTTGGGCTCAGATTTAAAATCTGGGAACAAATATCTAAACATTTTATAATCAAATCCGTGAGATAGTAGACGGTTATCCAATGCTCATTTAAATCCATGATCGTTTTACTATGTTTCAATTGCTGCTTGAGAGAGGAAGTATTGTGGAACTGTTTTTCTCTTAATATCACAGCTCTTCGCTCCAATCAATTTTCTTTTATGATCTGAAACAGGCAGCACTTGATGTGTTTACCGTGGAGCCCCCACCAAAAGACAGCAAGTTGGTGATGCATGAGAAAGTAACTGTAACTCCACACCTTGGAGCTAGCACTGTGGAGGCTCAGGTATGTCTTCTCCAGAGCATTGTCTTTAGACCCTCCACGGGGCATTTACTGAAATATTTATCATAACATTATCAGGAAGGTGTAGCCATTGAAATAGCAGAGGCTGTGATCGGAGCACTGAAAGGTGAACTTGCTGCCACTGCTGTGAATGCCCCCATGGTTCCTGCTGAGGTGAGTATTTCTAAAAGATGGACACTCCGATCGAAACTCATTTCACGTTCCTACTGATCATGACTATACTCTTTTCATGCCAGGTTCTCTCTGAGCTAGCCCCTTATGTTATCCTTGCGGAGAAACTAGGAAGGCTGGCTGTCCAACTAGTAGCTGGTGGAAGTGGAATCAAGGGGGTCAAGGTTGTGTATAAATCTGCTAGAGATCCCGATGACTTGGACACAAGAATTCTTCGTGCCATGATCACAAAAGGAATAATAGAGCCGATATCCAGTGTATTTGTCAACATTGTTAATGCAGATTATACCGCCAAGCAAAGAGGACTTCGCATTAGCGAGGAGAGGATTTTTCACGACGACACTCCTGAGATCCCTCTGGATTCCATCCAGGTTCAACTGTCCAATGTGGAGTCAAAATTTGCCAGTGCGTTGTCTGATGCCGGTGATATACGAGTGGAGGGGAGAGTGAAGGATGGCATCCCACATCTCACCCTTGTGGGGTCTTTCAGTGTGGATGTGAGTCTTGAAGGGAACCTGATACTCTGCAGGCAGGTTGATCAGCCTGGCATGATTGGGCATGTGGGCAGAATACTTGGAAATCAGAATGTGAACATCAACTTCATGAGTGTAGGTAGAACTGCACCAAGGAAGCATGCCATAATGGCCATTGGTGTCGATGAGGAGCCCGACAAGGAAACGCTCAAGGAGATCGGTGAGATACCAGCCATCGAAGAGTTTGTGTTCCTTGGATTATAGCCTGAGTGCCTCCATTGTCACATCTTTAAGAGGCACAACAATTTCTAAGACAGTATCAGCTTCTTGGTACTGTGAAACCTTGTATCGATCTCAATAAACTAGGTCCTGTGGGAGAGAGTAGAGTATTAAGGCTTTTTGCTGTTGTAGGTGATGCTGCTGTGGTAGATCTGTTGATCTTGTTGTTGTGTTCAAAATAATTTGGACAATTGCTGTGGTGTGCAATCAGATTGCTAAGTTTGATAACCCATTCTGCAATGCTGAATCTTTTTTTCTTTATAATGATATAAATATATATATGTATATATATGTATATATATATATGTGTATATATATGTATGTATATATATGTATATGTATATATATATGTATGTATATATGTGTATATATATATATGTGTGTATATATATATATGTATATGTATGTATGTATATGTATATATGTATATGTATGTTTGTGTATATATATATATATATGTATATATTTATTTATTTATGTATATATATATATATATTTATTTATTTATTTATCTTTATATAAAGCGCGTCTACTTACCAGGACAGCAGGGTAACAACCACCGACCTGGGCGAGCTGTGGGAACTGAGGTCTCCTCGCTCCGATCTCTTCAACCCTTCACGATTCGTCGCAGGATTAGGGTTCCGCTGCTTGGATCTGGTCTCTTTAGGGCGGAATTCGAGCATCTCGATCTGATCGATCGATTGAGATGGGGATTCTGTTCACTCGCATGTTCTCGTCCCTCTTCGGCAATCGGGAGGCTCGGATCCTCGTGCTCGGCCTCGACAATGCCGGGAAAACCACCATCCTCTGTAACACCCCGTAAACCCTATTTGTTCTCCTTCGGTTCTCCCTCTGGTTCGGATCTGGTGGTTTGATTCGGTTCCCTTTCTTTGTCAGATCGGCTTCAGATGGGGGAAGTGGTCTCGACCATCCCAAGTTGGTGCTCCCCTCTCTCTGATGCTTAGTTTCTATTTTGGTTTTCTATGTTCGGTACGTGAGTTTGGCTGATTGATATCGATTCATTTCTTTCGTTTTTGCTCTGCTTCAGCGATCGGGTTCAATGTGGAGACCGTGCAGTACAATAATATTAAGTTTCAAGTTTGGGATCTCGGTACGTTGATTCGCCAATTGTATGAAGTATATGTAGTCTTCTACTTATGTTGTTTCGTATGTTGGAAGATCTATTCGTACGCTCCTAATTATGATATTTCAGTTCGTTTTTGCTATGCAATTTCTTCTTGGGGTCTTTTTCTCGTTGTTTTTGTTCGCTGCATATGTCAATCATTTTAACCAGCCGCAAGAACTTGAGCAACAAATGTGTCTAACCAGCTGAGTTTGAATATAAATCTACTTAATGATCCATATTTACTGCTTCACCTTCTTGTCCACAATGAAATAGAGAAGATTCGTGGTCCATGTAAAAAATTAACATTTTTAAGGGATCTTTTTTGGGTACTGAATAGTGTTTACTAATCATAACATGTTACTTCAGTTGCCTATACGCAGCACTTTATCTTCAATGACTAGTCAGTTTTGGTGACACTTTTTCCTTGAACATGAAATTCTTTATGTAAGCATCTTTTGATGTTGCTATGTTGGCATTTTACAAGGAAAGATTTCAAGTTGTCAACCTTAAGAAGAAGGAAATAACTACAAATAACCTTTTTATAGTAACACACTATATGTCAGAGTCCAAATTTACGGAATGCTCACAGCTTGTGGGAACTGAGTGCTTTTGGCCAATTTTGCTTTAGATAATGTTGAACCGATGCAATGATGGATATGAGTAATGTATTGTTATATGACTCATGTCCCCGACCCAAATGCATGAACAGTGACATGACCACAGCCACTTTTCATAGAGACTAGAGACTAACTTGAGTAAGAAGGATTTCACATGTTTTATTTAAGATCTGAATACCAAATAGAGTCCTTCAGAACAGACTCCATACGTGGTGATATACATTAGAGTTATATAAGTTATAAAATTCAAAGCAATTATTAATGTTATCCTCAAAACATAACCAAATTGCTATTCTTACAGTGAAAGGTCTTTTTGTAGTAAGAAATGACCTAGTACCAACACAAAATCTCTAACCTCATATAAGTGAGAGCCAAGGATTATCTTCTTAAATCATAGCCTTGAGCCTACTTTTGGCAGGCATGGTATGGTATATCCTGCTTTGCTTAAGCATGTTGGCAGTACCAAAAAGAAGAAAAATAGGAGTAGAAAACTAATGCCACTTCCTTGGTAAGATTCTTTTGTAGGAGGCTAGCTATCATGGCTCAGTTCTTTGCCATTGCATTTAGTAGGATCCTAGAAATGTGGGGATTAGGGATTATATATTTTTTGTTAAGTTCATGGATGTCAAGGGAGAAAGGAGGGTTTAGATGCATTTCTCTATCGTCTATTGCGTTGAGAGAAATCAAGGGAGGCAAGTGATTAATTTGGTTGTCATGGGAAGCTAGGATTTAGAATTTCATTTGTTGTTGAGAACATCATGCATGCTAAAAGTTTTGACCTGAGTATATGAAATTATGACCAATGTTTAACTCCCATTGACACATTCACAACCAACGAGTAAACCCCACTTGTGGAGGTTAGTTCTTGTGCTTCTGCTTCGAATAAGGCTTCATCTATTGGAACTTCTTTAATTGCATCTGGTCAAAAGATTATGAACCTTTGTCCATTTACCACTTTGTTCAGGTTCTGTCTTAAATCACTTATAGTGACGTTAATGTACTATCCTGTCTTTTTTAAAGTAACTGGATGGTATAGTAGTTGCACATCATTTTGAAGCAATGACCTAGCTAGTTAGTGTCTAGAAGTGATACAAATTCATATTTGCAATGATAAATTTTATGCTTGCCATCTACGTCATGCTACCGAATGCAATCATCCTCGTTTCACTGAGCTTAAGGCTGTGAAACTGATATGAAACTATGTTGAGATGGGGAAGTTACTCTTTTGTGAAAGCTGTTTGGTTTTTTTGTGGTACAATGTTAAATATGTTGATATGAAAATATTTCTATGGAGATGTAAGTTCTCTAGTCCGTAGTATTTACAATTAGCTGTATATAATGTGATGAGATACAATGAGTATCAATGTTCAAGCATGTTATGGAAAGGTTTGATTATTCTGGACTTGTATAATCACTAATGCGGTGTAGTCTGCATGAAGGACTTTATTCTCTAGCTTATAAGCAGTCTAATTATATTGAACTTTATATTTACCAGCTTTTTTTTTTTTTTGTAATTTCTGATTATTTTGTTTGTTGCATCACTTGACTTAATATTCTCTGTCTGATACAAGCCCTATGTTTGCTGAAACAGGTGGGCAGACAAGCATTCGGTACTTCTCTATTTCTTAATTTATTATTGCATTATACCTTGGATTTCTTTATTCACTTACATGAATAGATTTCATGCAAGATGTTAATCTTCATGTTATAAAAGGCTAGCTTTGTTTTGGTATCTTAACTTTTAGACGATAACTTAGATTTCTTATATATGGCATTTTGGTAGGTCAATTTAAAAAAGTTTTTAAAATATTAGACCCTTTGGTTGTAAATAAGTGGAACTCCATTCCTATTGAAATTTTCTCTCTTCTTTTGAATTTAATGTGTGACATGGCATAAGAGAAGGGAAAGATCAAAATTAAAATGATATATGTATTTAAAGCTGTTATAAACCCAAAAGGGTGATGGTTATAGCCAAAGTTTCTAGACTCTGTTTATGAGAAAAACTAGCTGTAATCAATAACCTAATATGCACCTCACTTGAGTAAGGTTATAAAAGAACCTAATTTTGTATTAACATTTGATGGTGCAGCAAGAATAAACTCAAATTACAGGAAACATTTAGTAGGCAATAGTGACTTCTGTATTTGCATACAACTTTCTTTTGTCTACTACTGTTTTCCTATACTCCCCAATAAACATTTGCATATAGACGCATAAAAGTATGAGGCTCTTAAATATATGCTTACTGAGATGATAGAATGTGAGTGTTCTACATTTTGAGAATATACATGCCAGTACAAGTCATATGTTCAAACAGTAAACTATTAAGAAGCATATGTACAAAGTTCTTTATATTTTCTTCCATTATGATGCCTTATGAAACAACTCCTATTTTTTGTATAAGGGGATGAATGGCATTAAGAACAGCTTAGTAATATATAGAAAGTCTGAGGAAATTTTCAACTTATTTAATAAGTGAACCACATAATGTTACTGACTTACTGTAATACTTGTTTGAACCATAATTTGACATTCTGGTGTAAAAGAATTGATCTATTCAAGACTTAAATGAGTGTTGAAGTTCAATTGGTTTGCTAGTTTCTGCCAGTTCTGGTCAAGTTTGGCTGAGACCAATTTAAGTTTCAATTTAATTTGACTTATTTAAACCGATTCTCTCAATTAAGCCGAAAGTATTTTTTTTTTATTCGGTAACTGTAGAATATTAAGCTATTATTTTATATTCGCTTTTTCTGTTTCTGACTAGTATTGTTTAAATTGTTACAAGGCTTTACTTTTAAGTTTTTCGCCAATTGGGTCTGTGGGCAAGAGATTTAGTGAATCTGAACCTTTGTTTAGCAACTTAAGGATATATGAAAGTAAATAAGTAAATGTAAGAAAAGCTTTTGTACTCTATTTTGAAAACCAAAATACACGCATATTACCATAGGAATGCATGGTTGTAGAATATGTATTTTCTGGCGATATAACTAAGATGACTTTATATAAAAATATATACTTATTTGTTCAACTCTTTATCTTTTTTATATTTTTTATCTGTCCAGCCTAAAACCATTGTAATATTCTTTAGAACAACATGCCTATTCTTTAATGTTTTCTATATTTTATTCTTTTGGCATTAATCTCTTTGGCTGAAACCATGAAGACTCAGTCAAAAGCAGCCATCTCCAACGACAAGGTCAAAATTGAAACCAAGACCTTTACAAAGCGTGATTCAACTATTCGTGGAGAAGGTTGAAGCAGTAATTTTAAGATGATATGGGCAGTAGATGCATGGGAAATATAGTATAGGAGAGTCATGATTATCTTAACTACTGGGATGGTTATGAAAACCTTCTACTTTACAAAGTGCAATTTTAGTTCCTTTTTTCTCCCCTTTTGTGTATCATTTTTCTTTTAATAAAAGAAATAATTTTTGAACAAACCATTTCAGCAATCTGTGTTTTCTGCAGACCATACTGGCGGTGCTACTTTCCAAACACTCAAGCAGTAATATATGTTGTTGATTCCAGTGACACAGATAGACTTGTAACTGCTAAGGATGAATTTCATGCTATCCTAGAGGTATGTTGCACAATATGTGTTCATCTATTTCTCTTATATTATGTTATTCTTAGGCATATTTGTTCTCTGTCTGAAAGTAAGATCTAGAAGTCTGCCGAAATGTTGAGTATCACTTTTTTTTTTTTTTTACTTCATCCTTTTGCTGATCTTTGCACATATTGACTAATTCATTGCTTGTTGTCTGTTGGTTGTGTTCTGTATGAGCAAGTTCCCTTTTCAATTAGTAGTATGTTCCAATATCTCACAACATCAAAGATCTCAATGTTCGTTTTTTTTTGTGCCTATGGTTATAGATTTGGGTGATTGGGTAGCTTGATGTGGATGACATCCTATCAATCTTTATCAATTTAATCCATACAACAAATTTTAAAGGGGATGTAGTGGAACATGGTAGAAGGATTGTCCTTTTCATGTAGGAAATGCCACCAGATAATTGTCTTCCCTGTTAATTACTTGTCCTATAACAAACAGTAAATGGGGGATTAATTATGATAGTTAAAATTTGGACATAATCTTCTATCCTTGCATAGTAGGTCTGCAGGAAGCAACGGGTTTAGAAAAAAATCTTTAGGAATAAAGATATATGCTCTAACAATACTGTAAAGCAAAATGCTCTCAGTTCGGTTCAGCAGAATCCAAAATAAGTTTATGTAAATTTAAGACAGCACATTTCATCTAAATTTAGCTACTAAATTTTTTGGAGTTTTGCGTTCAACGTTAATCATTAATGGAATGTATGTTTGTGATGCAAAACGTAACACATAAAGTTGTCCAGCATTTTACATAATTTCATATTAACTACTGCTATTTCTATATCTATGGCAGGAGGAGGAGCTGAAGGGTGCTGTTGTCCTCGTATTTGCAAACAAGCAGGTGAAGCTTCTAGGCCACTAAATTAGACTGTTTAAGCAAGTTCTCTTCATGTGAATTTTGCAACTATCTTAGTCATGCACATCCAAGTATGATTTACTGTTGAATCCGAAAATGTTCATTGTTGGAAGGCTGAAACTTGGCTTAACTTTTCCTGGTCCCGTAATATTTTGATTTGGCGGCTTCTGTGATTGAATGTGTCAGACACCATCAGTCTTGTCTATGCAATTGATACACACAAATTTATAAAAAAGATGTTAGAACTTTTTAAATTGTGAAAACTAGAATCTCTTCTCTTGAGGGATTGGAAGTTGCCAAAAGATGACAAAAAGATATAGGATGGCATGTTTGTGAAATTATATTTGTTATCAGAATCTTAAACACGAAATATAGATAGTTGTTTAAGGATGAAAAATATTTTTGTTGCTTTATTTTAAATCATAATTTTCCTTGCTTCTTCAATCTTGGTCATTTTTCCTTGCAGGATCTCCCTGGTGCACTTGATGATGCTGCAATAACTGAAGCCTTAGAACTACATAAGATAAAAAGCCGTCAGTGGGCAATTTTTAAAACCTCAGCAATTAAAGGAGAAGGGCTTTTTGAGGGGCTGGATTGGTAAGTTCAACTTATGGTTTTAAGACTCCCTCCCTGAAATTTTAAACTTGAGGACTGAATCACCACACTTACTCTTCCTAATGTACATTGCCTATATGCAACTACAACAAAAATTGCAACACAAAGCTCGAATCTTAAGGGGTTAAAAGGCCTAGTTCTGTCTGGTACCAAGGAATTTTATCGCCAACATCATTTTGAACTTTGAGCCATATCATCCATCTTTGGCTAACTGCTCATTGATCAATCTTCTTACCAAATTGTAGAAGACTGATGCAGCAGAAGTGTAGATATTTCTTATTTTCTCATCAACCTTGCTCCTCGTTGGTCATTACTTTGCTGATCTTAGGATAATTCATTGGCCTATTCATGCTTATAGCGAGTGCTTCATTTCGTCCTAATTGTTTGATTTAGAAGCGCACTTTGGCATAGGCCATCGGAACTTAGTTCGTATGTTTGATTTTAGCATAGGATATAATTTACTGCATAAATATGGATATGATTTATTGTATAGATATAACCTTCATAGGAACCAATGTTTCATGTTGCAGGCTCAGTAACACGCTTAAGCCGGGTGGAAGCTAAGCTTTGGGACGAGCATAACTGGGACCCAGGTTCGGGGACACATGAACTACAACTCGAGGAAAGGATTAAACGTGAGCTTTTTCTTTTCTTTCTTCTCACACATTTGATGCTATAACATGCCCAGTTTAATCTCTCGTTGTCCTGAAGTTTGATTATTCATATCTACATGTAGAGTAGTGGTTCAATGACTGGATCATGATTCTTTTAGGTTTTATTATTTTAAGCTGGAGGTGTAGGATTTTCGTAAGAGATGTGTCAACTTCTTCGTTCTTTAGTTTCCCCGTTCTTTATACACGCGAGAAAAAAGGCTAATAATACCTCTTTCTCTTCAAGGCCTTGATTTTTCTAGCATAGCACAAAATTTGAACAACACGTGTAACCTGAGAGTGTTCGATTTAAGCATCGTTGGATGGTGACCTGCATAGAAGGTCGGAAATCCTCGTGATTTATTTTGGTTTTGATGATATTTATCTTAGAAAAACTTCAATAGGTCTCTCATAAATTAAATTTCTCTTTAGTTTTCTATGTTTTGAACTCTGCTTCAATAATAATATCGTTTCCTTTATTTAACCTCAACTTTTTTTTTTGTTTCCCTCGGCTGTTGAGTTCCTACTTTCCAAGCAAGCATTCCTGTGGGCCTGCCAACCTTTTTTTCTATTTTGTTGCTTTCTTTGGATATAAGTCCCAATTCTTTGTCTTTTTTTGTTTGACCCACTCTTGGTTAAAGTACCTTTTTTTTAGCTTTTAATTCATCTGACTTCTTTTCTTATCTGCTCTTCCCCCTTTTTATCCCTTTGACGGCACCCTTCCTTGTCACCACCTATCTTTAAATTTTTCATGCATTCAATGAAGAAAGTAGAGTCACTAATTAGTACTCAACAGATCACCGCAGGATTTACTTTTTATTTATAGGTAATAAATACTATTACTTTTTCTTTTGAAAAAAGTCAAATAGAAAATCTCCTTTCAATGATGTGTGAACAGAGTAACTTTTGAAATCCTATTGTGATTCATTATAACAATCAAGTTTTCTCTAAAACGATATCTTTATTCAAATTAAGAATATTTAATTAAAAAAAAATCTTTGACGGTCGGCTTTGAGATTCCCGAAAGGCATTTCTGGAGCGTTCCTGATCTTGGAGCGATTGCGCGTGGCATATGAATCCCTTGTCGACGTGTTATCTGGTGGTTAGATAACTGCATGAGACTTTTGTTCTCACACACTGTTCATGCAAGTCTGTAACGTAAACATAAATGTCAAGAGCTCATCATCATCTCACTTCCAAAGCCTTTTGATGAGCTCAACCGTTGAAGGGAGGTGTGTCTTGTAGCTCATCAAGAAACCGAGTGCTGACACACGCGTCTTACTCTCTTCTTCTACCTCTTCCTTCCCTTCTCCTCATCCTCGTACTCAGTTTTTTCCTCTTCTTCTTTCTGGGTCAAACATCTCAAATTGTTACTTGTTGTGATATGAATTTATAATTAAGATCCTTCTTTTCCTCTAAAAGTACAAGAAACAAAGAAGACCGAGACTACTACTGCGGGTTTCCGCTTTCTTCTCTGTTGCGGTCCAATTCACGTTGGATTGGGATCGCGTCACGTCGGGGTGAGCTCACCGCGGCTTCCATCTTCCTCCCACTCGCTGCGGCGTGCCAGGCGACGGGAGTGGCAAGGAAGCTGGGCTTGCAATCGCCGGCCATGACGACGACGACGCTCTTGTCGCAGAGCGGCGGGGGCTTCGCGGCGTCTCCCGAGGCCTCCCCCCCGTCAGCGTCGGCGCCGTCGGTGCTCAGGTAGTCGGAGAGCTTCCAATAGGAGCAGGCGAGGATGAGGAGGGCGAAGGCGACGAGGCCGAGCATCGCCGCCAGCCCGCCGAAGAGGTAGGTGACCGGAGAGCGCCATGCCGAGTGCGGCACGGCCGAGGCGGCGGTGTTGCTTGTGTTCGACCCGACTCCGGGCCTCGTCATCTGCCTATGTACTCACTCCTTCAAGAGAGAGAGAGAGAGAGAGGAGAGTTGAAGTTGTCCTTGGAGTGTCACAATGGCGAGGAAACGAAGGGATATTTATAACGGTGGGTTTTGTACGGAAGTAAATTATATTAAGCTTATAGCATTTTATGTCAATATTAAAGAGTTTTTAGATTTGAGCTATACAAAAAGAAAGAAAAGTAGGTTTAACATCTAAGATATTAATCTCATAGGGTTAAAAAACCCTTACTCATTTGCATAAGTTGGAAGTACTTGCGATTGGATTGTTAAGAAAAGATGCACCCAAAACATGAGTGTGTTGAAGATTCAAGATATCAATCAATGGTACAGGCCTCGTAAGCAAAGCAAAGATTATGTATGATATAAAAATAAAGAAAAATACTTATTTTTCATAAGCATAATGAATGAATGATGGATGCATTCATTTTAGGAAATGGAAATGTCATGATCCCAACACACACACACACACATATATATATATATATATATTCTACAAGATTTCCCGCAAAAGTATCTCTCCGCTTGGCGAGGAATCAATACTTGTGGATGCGGTTGCGTAGTGGGGTGCCTCCCATTAGATGATGCATGTGTTGCTTAACCAAGGAGGAGGTCCCACTTCTACACACACTCCCCAGCCCATGAGGAGGACCGCACTAGCAAACGAAGATGGAAGGAACACACAACTCTCGAAAGCTACATCAATATGATTCAAGGAACGGGGTGTGGTGAGAGGTAAACAAAGGTGGTGGGCTCTCTTCTCCTTTGTGATTTGATACCAAGGGAGGGAGTGCAGTAGGAATCAAGCATATTACTACTACCTCTTCCCTGACATTATATTTGCCATGGGGGCCGCCATGGAAGTCTCGAGTTTCATCTCTCTCTACAACAGCATCGATCATCAATGCTTATGGGTTGGGTTATTAATGGCTCTTTACAAACATGAGACGAGGTGATGGAAAAAAGGGAAATGAATCATTTGGCCAGCCAGCTTCGGCTGCTTCATGTCGAGTGCAGCAGCAGCAGCAGCAGCAGCTCGAGATTCCCATGTTCATGAATGCCGAGCATATGATACTATTAGCTACGTTTCCACTTCGACCATCCCATCATCACCCCGCTCCCCCTCGTTCATCAATCGGATCTCAGATGATGGGTGGCTGGAAATCAAAAAAAAGGCAACACTGCAACTCCATGTTGTTGATGACTCCATAGTAGTGCTTCCATGGTTTCTACCGACCGTGAAGTCAGTCGACTCAACGCTTCATTCCTCTTTGAAGCTTTGGCTTCTTTGTTCTTTCGTTGTTGGGATATATCAGAACACCTTTCGCGGAGGATTCATCTGCACACAAGTTGCAGGTGGGTTATGATTTTTTAAGACTAGAAATCAAAGTAAGTAATTTTGATTCGATTTGAAATCAAACAAACCGATGGACCAGTTGGATCAGAGCAACCATGAAGCCGCATTCCCTACGTAAGCTACTTGTTTCAATCAAAGGCATGACATAAAGTGGTGAGGCAAAGCAATGAACATGACACATAAAAGAAGTAGGAAAGAGGCAGAGTGTTTGAAGTCAGCGAGGGAGTCACGGATAGAATACTAGTCGACCACTCTCAGAATGCATGACCAGTCCCCCATCTTCTCTCTCTCTCTCTCTCTCACTCTCTCACGCATACGTACACACGCAGACACACGGAGAAAGACGAGTGTTGCTCAGCCGTGCGGAGTATGTATTCCTTTCCTGTGGAGGACGGGGAAGACTACTGCGATGGTGACAGGGGAGAGGTATTGGAATCCACCATTGGTCATCGGTAAGCCGGGATGCCATCCAGCGTACATGCATCAGAATAGCCGATAATTGATGCATGCATCGAAGGAAGTGGTAATTGATGCACAACAATGATTGTTGTTCATCTCATTCTGTCTTCCCCTCTTCTTAGAGTTGGTATTGTTTCAACAATGTGCGAGTTATAAAAGTATTTTTTTATGCTTATTAATCGATGCTAAATTCAATTACTTACTTTGATGACAAATATAAAAAGAGGCTTCTTTAGTAAAAAAACAAAAAAAATGGTAAATCTTTAAGATTTACGTAAGAAGATTTAAGAAAGATTGATTTATAGGTGAATTCATGACACAAAAAAAAACCTCCTTTTTGAGCTTTTATTGTGAGATGTCTCTTTTTCATATTTTCTAAAGGGACACTAATAATTGAAGTAAAAAAAAACTATTGTACGAAATAAACGAAGTCAAAGTTTAATTAAAAACTATTGAATCTCGAATTTTGATGATGAAACCAATTGATAGTGTTTATTTTATCTATGTTTTGAGTGACGCGGGAAGCTTCGATCAAGGAGAGACAATTAAAGTAGAAAGAATCATGTTGGGCCGGAGAGAAACATGTCACAAGATTGGATATCGAGCCGAAGGATCGATCAACGTATTGACAGAAGACTTCGGGTCATGAGTTCGAGCATCAGGCCAAGAAGAGTGAAAATTATGCTAAGAAAATCGAAATTACAGAAGTCAATTGGCCGATTGGACAATAGGCCGCAAAAGAGGACAATGCGTCGAAGAATCGGACGAAGCGTCGATGAACCAATGACATGCCAAACAACATAATTCAAGCTTTGTAATAATTATCTAGATGGAAGTAGGTTTTAATTATGCAGGATTAACTACGATAGTGATCAAGGCATAAAACATATGTTGGGCTGGAGATAAAATCGAGACTTCGTTGGGAGTTCGAGAGTTCGTCGAAAGTTTTGATGTATTTATTGATTTAGGAATATATGAATATACGATTTCAAATAGGTGTACTTATTGATTTAGGAAGAACAATAATCAAACATAAGACTTCTATGTAAGTATATTAATAGTACACTATAATCTGAGAAATTAAATTGATTCATCCAATTGGTACCAAAGTATTGCTTTAATTATCTTGTTAAGATGTTTCATGAAAAATAAGAGATACCCTAAATATTATGGTCTCTCAAAGAAATGTAAAAATGATGTTTTTTAAAAAATTAATCCAAATATTTTTATTTATTTTTCTTATATTTGTGAAGGTGTTAAGAGAAACTCGAGTGATATCCTAGTCGACTAGCTCGACAAAGTTCTATAAGAGGGCAGTCGATAGCTATCAGATTTACGTCGAGAAGACAAAAAGAGACAAGTCTTGTCCTCTATGTCGCTTTTATTGGTGCAAATATTTCCCCTACCAAAAAGATTTATGACAAAAGGTAGATCTTATATGCATTAATTCAAAATTATTATTTTTTTGCTGTTGATTCACTCAATTATTCTTTTGGTATCAAAATATTCTTCTTCTAACATTTCCACTCCCCAAAAAATAAAAATATAATAAAAATAGCACCAGAGGATAAACCATTATATTCGGTGGAATATATTGTGATGAATCTTTGTTTTCGACAACGAAGTTGGAATATTTCCTCCCACTGTCATGGGAAGCACAAGAAGACACAATATATTTGGAGGTCTCATCTCAAGTGCTTTAACCATCCATGATTCCCTGCATCCATGGAGAAGCAAGTTGAGAGATGCCAAAGACATTAGGAGTGCAGTGTAATCGTCGAGATTTGCATTACAGTGGCACAGATTTTTGTGCAAGTCATTTTATGGGTATATGATTCTGTGCACAATTAGCTCATTGGGGGCTATTCTATGGTCATACACAATAGTGAACAATATGCAAATTGAATGAACTTTGCTGGCAAACATGTTCCCATCACTATCTATATATATATATGACCACCACCTTAGATCTCATCCTCATTTTGTAAACGGAGATTTAGTCCCCCTGGTGCTAACCATGCAGGTCTGAGAAGTGACTGTGTAGCTTATGTGACTGCATCATAACATAATTGGCAGTAGCTTTGCAAGAGATTAACCATGAAAGACTATCTTTCTAAGGATCTCATAGTGGCTGTGCTCATGAAGACAGAAAAAGAACATGAGCCTTTGAATCATTTGTTTGGATTTGGAATTTTATTAGTGAGACAACCACTTCTTATTCCTACAGTTTATGATTCCTTTTTGTTCTAGTCATTGTTATTTGCAGCTTCCATTGTTCCTGCTCCATAAAAGTGTTCTATCCCTTATTTCTTTTAACTAGTAGAGCATTTAGAGAGTAGATTTATATGTTGTAATGATGTTGTTTGATAAGATGGGGGAGAGAACTGATTTGAGTTGTTCACCAACCATAGGGCCCAAAATATTATAAGAAATGATAAGCACAAAGAACTATAGAAAGCTTAAAATGCTTACAATAGATTGGATATAAACAAAGCTTGAAATGCTTACAGAGGATAGATTTCTGCTCAAGGTTGCGGTTTTCTTCAAGCAAAAGTTTGAAGTTTCTAAGATTTACTCTGCTTGATAGGCAAGTTCGGTCGTAAATAACAGAGATGTTGTGAGCTAGTTCTTTCTTAGTGGGTTTTGAAGTCTCCGCTAGATTTAGGTAGTCCAGATGGGAGGTATGGGAGTCTGTATACCATTTTTGAATAGCTTCTTCCCAAAGCTTAGACATATGCTAAATATGCATTGTTTTAGATCTACTTACGTTCTTAACTTCGAGGGCTTGCGTCAAAGGTCTTACTGTGGTTCCCTGACCTGGCTGCCTTCCTCGGGCTCCTCACAAGTTTTAAATCGTAAGTGATGTTTTACAAAGCAAACTTAGCATAAATATCATAGCAATTCGGTTAGAGACTATATCAAAACAGAATACAATTGGCTCTGATACCAGAAAGGTCACGGAAGCGGGATCCAAAATATTATAAGAAATGATAAGCACAAAGAACTATAGAAAGCTTAAAATGCTTACAATAGATTGGATATAAACAAAGCTTGAAATGCTTACAGAGGATAGATTTCTGCTCAAGTAAGACTTTGATTTTTAGACCGATGTCTTGCAAGAGACTAAGCTAGAGAATATATAGAGGAAGAGGATAGAACCGGGTGCTCATTGGGCCCCATCGCATTCTTATCCTTTCGTCAGATATTTCTCTAACTTCTTAACGAAGGAAAGCATATTCCGCATATTCCTTGGCACAATTATTGATGATACTATGAGCGGCTCCCCGGGGCTCAACTCATTTTCCTTAGTAGCTAAGAAAAGCAGATATTTTGTCCCACACCATTTGTCTTTACTTGGCGGCTTAAGCAAAGTATATTTTCCAGCTGTTTAAAGGCTGAAGCTGGTTGTCCTTTGTGAGACGTCTTTTACCAGAGATAGGGCCTCCTCCAGTTGTCGTTGTTGTTGAAGAACGACTGGTAACCAGTCCCTGTACCAGTTGTCTTTTCCACCGCTCCTTCTCTGATACTCTTTAGTCTTGATTAAGTGGATGTCGAAGAATTGTTGCAATGCCTCAAGTGCTTGTCGGGAGGCTTCCTTTTGAATTGATCCAAGTCTTCTTTCAGATAATCCCACTTCATTAAATGAGAGTCCTTCACGTGTCCCGGTTCTGAGCTTATCCATTTCCTGTTGGTATTGCAGGAGGAGGTCACCTGGTTTATTAGTTGATTCAGGTGTGTAGCAGCCTTGAGGTTTGGCTTGGCTTGAACTTCCTGAGTGGCTTCCAGGATTAGGAGTAATGATTCGCTTGGCCATCCTGCAACCAAAATATTTATTAGTCTGGATAAAGAGTCAGCTAGAATGTTACTTTCTCCTTCGATGTGCTCAAATTTTACTTCCACGCCGCTCCGAGTGATATAGTCTACGAAGGCCATCCATCTGACTCTAGATGGCTTGTTCTGAGCTGATTTGTTGAAGAAGCTTATTATTGCTTGGCAATCTGTTCTGATAATGATTTCCCTTTTGTCAAGAAAGTAAATCTTTAATGCCTCCAGGGTTTTCATAACTGCATGCATTTCAGCGTCTATAGTAGACTTGATGGGATTGTACTTTCCGCTGGCGTAGGCACATATCTTTCCGCTGGCGTAGGCACATATCTTTTCAGCATTAACCTCGAAAGGAGCAATATTTATAATCCCATCCCAATTGGGAATGTTTGATGAGGTGTTTATGAGGTGGGAATCAATAACAAAGAATCTAGTATCTTTACAAGGGTTCACAGATCCTCTAGCAAAAATGGAATTTATCAAAAATCTGCTCGGAGAAGCAGAGAAACTAGCGTGGATCCAATGGCGGATGGCTTACCCAGAAGAATATCAACTACTTCTAGCCAATGCGGATGGAATGGGAGGAACACAAAATATCCTCTCACAACTGAGGACGATCTTTATACTAGAAGACCCATTTCAAGGATCTACGACAACACAAGAAGAAGCTTACAGAGATCTCGAAAGGTTATCTTGTACTAACCTTAAACATATTATTCAATTCTTAAATGACTATATGAGGTTGGCATCCAAAACAGGAAGGATGTTCCTAGGACCAGAATTATCCGAAAAGTTGTGGTCCAAAATGCCAGGGGAGCTAGGAAAAAGGATCAAAGAGGCATTTGAAGCAAAATATAGGGGAAACACCATAGGGGTAATCCCAAGGATTCTCTTCTCCTACAAATATTTGGAAGCGGAATGCAAGGATGCTGCATTCAGGAGAGCATTAAAAGACCTATCCTTTTGCAGTGAGATTCCTATCCCAGGATATTACAACAAACCCGAAAGAAAATATGGGGTAAGGAGATCAACCACCTACAAGGGCAAACCCCATTCATCTCATGCAAGAATTGAAAAGAGAAAGCACTTGATGAGAAATAAGAAATGCAAGTGCTACCTGTGTGGAGAAGAAGGGCATTTTGCAAGGGAATGCCCTAACGACCGAAAAAATATCAAAAGAGTAGCAATATTCGAACAATTGGACATTCCGGAAGAATACGAAATACTATCAGTACAAGAAGGAGAAAACCAAAGCGACGCAATTTATTCAATATCTGAAGGAGAAGATACAGAAGACCTGCAGCATGGTATTCACTCCTTTACTCATAAAATCTTTGCTTTAATAGAAGATAGTAGAACTTGGTGGATAGGACCTGAGACGGGATACCGAGCAAGAGTACAAGTTTCCCAAGAACAAGCTGAGTGCAGACATATATGAGAAATCAACACGGAGCTACCACCAGTATTTGAAGGATGCAAGTGCTGCAAGAGAAAGTCACAAAGAAGGCATAGGAGACACTGTCCCTTATGCAAGATCACTTCGTGCGGGATGTGCAGCATATATTACTTTGATAAAAGAACCCCCGTAATGATGGAGGAACCACCAAGGTATGAACCTAAAAACTTGCTTCAAACACAACAAGATTTCATTAATCATTGTGAAGCAGAAATAAGAAGGCTCAAAATGGCGGTTGAATTTGAACAACAAAAAACCAAGGAGCTTGAAGAAATGCATGCTCAATCCATAGCCACAGCCAAAGAAAATCTCCGTTTACAAAATGAGGTGGCAGAACTAAAAGCAAAATATGATAAATTGGAAGGAGAAGTACTGGAAGTGGATCGGTTGAGGCTGGAAAAGGCAGATCTCCTGAAAGAGATACAAAGACTGGGAAAAAGAAAAATTGAGGAGAGCGAAGAAGAAGAAAGTGAAGGGGCTCTTGTTCTCTTAGAAGAAGAAACTCAGAAGATCCTTTCTATGGAAACAAAGGAAACAGGAGGATCAAGAAAATCTAAGAATATGCTCTTCAACCTAAAGGTAACTATGGAAATTCTAAATATTCCCCCTTTCGAGGTTAATGCTATACTAGATACAGGTGCGACCACTTGTTGCATAGATGAAAAGGCTGTACCAAAAGCAGCAATGGAGGAAAATCCTTATGTTGTACATTTCAGCGGGATTACCTCCAAAACAACAGCGAATAAAAAATTAAGAGGAGGCAAGATGACTATTGGAAACAACATCTTCAGAATCCCTTACACCTATGCATTCTCAATGAAGTTAGGGGATGATATTCAGATGATAATAGGATGCAATTTCATAAGGGCAATGCAAGGAGGGGTTAGGATCGAAGGTAACACGGTTACATTCTACAAAAAATTGACAACTATTATTACTCTGCCCTATATCTCGACAGCCGCAGCAATAGAGGAACTAGACCTGGAAGAAGATGACTATATTCAAATCCAGGAGTCAGTATTTTACTCGGCAGAAGCTCAACAAAGCAATGAAAGAATAAGAGCCAAGTTCGGAAGCCTACTAGACCAGCTAAAGGCCCAAGGTTATATTGGGGAGGACCCTCTCAAGCATTGGAGAAAGAATGAAATAACATGCAAGTTGGAAATCAAGAATCAAGATTTTGTGGTGGAGGACAAGCCTCTCAGACATTTAACACCACAAGCAAAGGAAGCTTTTTCCAAACATATAAAAGCACTACTGGAAATAGGGGTTATCAGACCAAGCAAAAGCAAGCACCGTACCACTACTATAATTGTTAACTCAGGAACAACGGTGGACCCCATAACAGGAGCGGAAAGAAAAGGGAAGGAAAGGATGGTTTTTAACTACAAAAGGCTCAATGACATCACGGAGAAGGATCAATATAGCCTCCATGGTATCAATACCATCCTCAAAAAGGTCAGCAATAGTAAAATTTACTCAAAGTTTGATTTAAAATCTGGCTTTCATCAAGTCGCCATGCACCCTGATTCCATCGAATGGACTGCATTCTGGGTACCTGAAGGATTGTATGAATGGCTTGCAATGCCATTTGGTCTCAAAAATGCCCCTGCTGTATTCCAAAGGAAAATGGATAATTGCTTCAAAGGTACGGAACAATTCATTGCAGTCTACATTGATGATATCCTTGTTTTCTTAGAAAACGAAAAGGAGCATGAGCAACACCTCACCAAGATGTTAAAAATATGCCAAGAGAATGGCCTTGTTTTAAGCCCGACAAAGATGAAAATTGCAGTAAAGGAAATTGAATTTCTTGGAGCAGTCCTGGGGAATTCCAAAATCAAATTGCAACCCCATATCATTAAAAAAATTACTGATTATCGGGAAGAAGACCTCACTACCAAGAAAGGCCTCAGATCATGGCTAGGGATCATAAACTATGCAAGGAGCTACATACCCAACCTTGGCAGACTCTTAGGCCCGTTATATTAAAAAACAAGCCCAACAGGCGAGAAAAGGATGAACAAGCAAGATTGGGAACTGATCAAGAAAATCAAGGGCTTAGTACAAAATCTTCCTGACCTAGAAGTACCTCCTGAAGATTGTTTCATAATACTGGAAACAGACGGATGCATGGAAGGGTGGGGAGGAATTTGTAAATGGAAAAAACAAAAATACGACCCCAAAAATACTGAAAAGATATGTGCCTACGCCAGCGGAAAGTACAATCCCATCAAGTCTACTATAGACGCTGAAATGCATGCAGTTATGAAAACCCTGGAGGCATTAAAGATTTACTTTCTTGACAAAAGGGAAATCATTATCAGAACAGATTGCCAAGCAATAATAAGCTTCTTCAACAAATCAGCTCAGAACAAGCCATCTAGAGTCAGATGGATGGCCTTCGTAGACTATATCACAGGGAGCGGCGTGGAAGTAAAATTTGAGCACATCGAAGGAGAAAGTAACATTCTAGCTGACTCTTTATCCAGAATAATAAATATTTTGGTTGCAGGATGGCCAAGCGAATCATTACTCCTAATCCTGGAAGCCACTCAGGAAGTTCAAGCCAAGCCAAACCTCAAGGCTGCTACACACCTGAATCAACTAATAAACCAGGTGACCTCCTCCTGCAATACCAACAGGAAATGGATAAGCTCAGAACCGGGACACGTGAAGGACTCTCATTTAATGAAGTGAGATTATCTGAAAGAAGACTTGGATCAATTCAAAAGGAAGCCTCCCGACAAGCACTTGAGGCATTGCAACAATTCTTCGACATCCACTTAATCAAGACTAAAGAGTATCAGAGAAGGAGCGGTGGAAAAGACAACTGGTACAGGGACTGGTTACCAGTCGTTCTTCAACAACAACGACAACTGGAGGAGGCCCTATCTCTGGTAAAAGACGTCTCACAAAGGACAACCAGCTTCAGCCTTTAAACAGCTGAAAAATATACTTTGCTTAAGCCGCCAAGTAAAGACAAATGGTGTGGGACAAAATATCTGCTTTTCTTAGCTACTAAGGAAAAGGAGTTGAGCCCCGGGGAGCCGCTCATAGTATCATCAATAATTGTGCCAAGGAATATGCGGAATATGCTTTCCTTCGTTAAGAAGTTAGAGAAATATCTGACGAAAGGATAAGAATGCGATGGGGCCCAATGAGCACCCGGTTCTATCCTCTTCCTCTATATATTCTCTAGCTTAGTCCTATGGTTGAGGCTGGAAAAAGCAGATCTCCTGAAAATCTATGATAAACGGAAGATTTAGCCCAAGAAAATCTATGATAAACGGAGATTTAGCCCAAGAAAATCTCCGTTTACAAAATGAGGTGGCAGAACTAAAAGCAAAATATGATAAATTGGAAGGAGAAATACTGGAAGTGGATCGGTTGAGGCTGGAAAAGGCAGATCTCCTGAAAGAGATACAAAGGCTGGGAAAAAGAAAAATTGAGGAGAGCGAAGAAGAAGAAAGTGAAGGGGCTCTTGTTCTCTTAGAAGAAGAAACTCAGAAGATCCTTTCTATGGAAACAAAGGAAACAGGAGGATCAAGAAAATCTAAGAATATGCTCTTCAACCTAAAGGTAACTATGGAAATTCTAAATATTCCCCCTTTCGAGGTTAATGCTATACTAGATACAGGTGCGACCATTTGTTGCATAGATGAAAAGGCTGTACCAAAAGCAGCAATGGAGGAAAATCCTTATGTTGTACATTTCAGCGGGATTACCTCCAAAACAACAGCGAATAAAAAATTAAGAGGAGGCAAGATGACTATTGGAAACAACATCTTCAGAATCCCTTACACCTATGCATTCTCAATGAAGTTAGGGGATGATATTCAGATGATAATAGGATGCAATTTCATAAGGGCAATGCAAGGAGGGGTTAGGATCGAAGGTAACACGGTTACATTCTACAAAAATTTGACAACTATTATTACTCTGCCCTATATCTCGACAGCCGCAGCAATAGAGGAACTAGACCTGGAAGAAGATGACTATATTCAAATCCAGGAGTCAGTATTTTACTCGGCAGAAGCTCAACAAAGCAATGAAAGAATAAGAGCCAAGTTCGGAAGCCTACTAGACCAGCTAAAGGCCCAAGGTTATATTGGGGAGGACCCTCTCAAGCATTGGAGAAAGAATGAAATAACATGCAAGTTGGAAATCAAGAATCAAGATTTTGTGGTGGAGGACAAGCCTCTCAGACATTTAACACCACAAGCAAAGGAAGCTTTTTCCAAACATATAAAAGCACTACTGGAAATAGGGGTTATTAGACCAAGCAAAAGCAAGCACCGTACCACTGCTATAATTGTTAACTCAGGAACCACGGTGGACCCCATAATAGGAGCGAAAAGAAAAGGGAAGGAAAGGATGGTTTTTAACTACAAAAGGCTCAATTACATCACGGAGAAGGATCAATATAGCCTCCCTGGTATCAATACCATCCTCAAAAAGGTCAGCAATAGTAAAATTTACTCAAAGTTTGATCTAAAATCTGGCTTTCATCAAGTCGCCATGCACCCTGATTCCATCGAATGGACTGCATTCTGGGTACCTGAAGGATTGTATGAATGGCTTGCAATGCCATTTGGTCTCAAAAATGCCCCTGCTGTATTCCAAAGGAAAATGGATAATTGCTTCAAAGGTACGGAACAATTCATTGCAGTCTACATTGATGATATCCTTGTTTTCTCATAAAACGAAAAGGAGCATGAGCAACACCTCACCAAGATGTTAAAAATATGCCAAGAGAATGGCCTTGTTTTAAGCCCGACAAAGATGAAAATTGCAGTAAAGGAAATTGAATTTCTTGGAGCAGTCCTGGGGAATTCCAAAATCAAATTGCAACCCCATATCATTAAAAAAATTACTGATTATCGGGAAGAAGACCTCACTACCAAGAAAGGCCTCAGATCATGGCTAGGGATCCTAAACTATGCAAGGAGCTACATACCCAACCTTGGCAGACTCTAAGGCCCGTTATATTCAAAAACAAGCCCAACAGGCGAGAAAAGGATGAACAAGCAAGATTGGGAACTGATCAAGAAAATCAAGGGCTTAGTACAAAATCTTCCTGACCTAGAAGTACCTCCTGAAGATTGTTTCATAATACTGGAAACAGACGGATGCATGGAAGGGTGGGGAAGAATTTGTAAATGGAAAAAACAAAAATACGACCCCAAAAATACTGAAAAGATATGTGCCTACGCCAGCGGAAAGTACAATCCCATCAAGTCTACTATAGACGCTGAAATGCATGCAGTTATGAAAACCCTGGAGGCATTAAAGATTTACTTTCCTGACAAAAGGGAAATCATTATCAGAACAGATTGCCAAGCAATAATAAGCTTCTTCAACAAATCAGCTCAGAACAAGCCATCTAGAGTCAGATGGATGGCCTTCGTAGACTATATCACTGGGAGCGGCGTGGAAGTAAAATTTGAGCACATCGAAGGAGAAAGTAACATTCTAGCTGACTCTTTATCCAGAATAATAAATATTTTGGTTGCAGGATGGCCAAGCGAATCATTACTCCTAATCCTGGAAGCCACTCAGGAAGTTCAAGCCAAGCCAAACCTCAAGGCTGCTACACACCTGAATCAACTAATAAACCAGGTGACCTCCTCCTGCAATACCAACAGGAAATGGATAAGCTCAGAACCGGGACACGTGAAGGACTCTCATTTAATGAAGTGAGATTATCTGAAAGAAGACGTGGATCAATTCAAAAAGAAGCCTCCCGACAAGCACTTGAGGCATTGCAACAATTCTTCGACATCCACTTAATCAAGACTAAAGAGTATCAGAGAAGGAGCGGTGGAAAAGACAACTGGTACAGGGACTGGTTACCAGTCGTTCTTCAACAACAACGACAACTGGAGGAGGCCCTATCTCTGGTAAAAGACGTCTCACAAAGGACAACCAGCTTCAGCCTTTAAACAGCTGAAAAATATACTTTGCTTAAGCCGCCAAGTAAAGACAAATGGTGTGGGACAAAATATCTGCTTTTCTTAGCTACTAAGGAAAATGAGTTGAGCCCCGGGGAGCCGCTCATAGTATCATCAATAATTGTGCCAAGGAATATGCGGAATATGCTTTCCTTCGTTAAGAAGTTAGAGAAATATCTGACGAAAGGATAAGAATGCGATGGGGCCCAATGAGCACCTGGTTCTATCCTCTTCCTCTATATATTCTCTAGCTTAGTCCTATGGTTGAGGCTGGAAAAGGCAGATCTCCTGAAAATCTATGATAAACGGAAGATTTAGCACAAGAAAATCTATGATAATCGGAGATTTAGCCCAAGAAAATCTCCGTTTACAAAATGAGGTGGCAGAACTAAAAGCAAAATATGATAAATTGGAAGGAGAAGTACTGGAAGTGGATCGGTTGAGGATGGAAAAGGCAGATCTCCTGAAAGAGATACAAAGGCTGGGAAAAAGAAAAATTGAGGAGAGCGAAGAAGAAGAAAGTGAAGGGGCTCTTGTTCTCTTAGAAGAAGAAACTCAGAAGATCCTTTCTATGGAAACAAAGGAAACAGGAGGATCAAGAAAATCTAAGAATATGCTCTTCAACCTAAAGGTAACTATGGAAATTCTAAATATTCCCCCTTTCGAGGTTAATGCTATACTAGATACAGGTGCGACCACTTGTTGCATAGATGAAAAGGCTGTACCAAAAGCAGCAATGGAGGAAAATCCTTATGTTGTACATTTCAGCGGGATTACCTCCAAAACAACAGCGAATAAAAAATTAAGAGGAGGCAAGATGACTATTGGAAACATCTTCAGAATCCCTTACACCTATGCATTCTCAATGAAGTTAGGGTACGATATTCAGATGATAATAGGATGCAATTTCATAAGGGCAATGCAAGGAGGGGTTAGGATCGAAGGTAACACGGTTACATTCTACAAAAATTTGACAACTATTATTACTCTGCCCTATATCTCGACAGCCGCAGCAATAGAGGAACTAGACCTGGAAGAAGATGACTATATTCAAATCCAGGAGTCAGTATTTTACTCGGCAGAAGCTCAACAAAGCAATGAAAGAATAAGAGCCAAGTTCGGAAGCCTACTAGACCAGCTAAAGGCCCAAGGTTATATTTGGGAGGACCCTCTCAAGCATTGGAGAAAGAATGAAATAACATGCAAGTTGGAAATCAAGAATCAAGATTTTGTGGTGGAGGACAAGCCTCTCAGACATTTAACACCACAAGCAAAGGAAGCTTTTTCCAAACATATAAAAGCACTACTGGAAATAGGGGTTATCAGACCAAGCAAAAGCAAGCACCGTACCACTGCTATAATTGTTAACTCAGGAACCACGGTGGACCCCATAACAGGAGCGGAAAGAAAAGGGAAGGAAAGGATGGTTTTTAACTACAAAAGGCTCAATGACATCACGGAGAAGGATCAATATAGCCTCCCTGGTATCAATACCATCCTCAAAAAGGTCAGCAATAGTAAAATTTACTCAAAGTTTGATCTAAAATCTGGCTTTCATCAAGTCGCCATGCACCCTGATTCCATCGAATGGACTGCATTCTGGGTACCTGAAGGATTGTATGAATGGCTTGCAATGCCATTTGGTCTCAAAAATGCCCCTGCTGTATTCCAAAGGAAAATGGATAATTGCTTCAAAGGTACGAAACAATTCATTGCAGTCTACATTGATGATATCCTTGTTTTCTCAGAAAACGAAAAGGAGCATGAGCAACACCTCACCAAGATGTTAAAAATATGCCAAGAGAATGACCTTGTTTTAAGCCCGACAAAGATGAAAATTGCAGTAAAGGAAATTGAATTTCTTGGAGCAGTCCTGGGGAATTCCAAAATCAAATTGCAACCCCATATCATTAAAAAAATTACTGATTATCGGGAAGAAGACCTCACTACCAAGAAAGGCCTCAGATCATGGCTAGGGATCCTAAACTATGCAAGGAGCTACATACCCAACCTTGGCAGACTCTTAGGCCCGTTATATTAAAAAACAAGCCCAACAGGCGAGAAAAGGATGAACAAGCAAGATTGGGAACTGATCAAGAAAATCAAGGGCTTAGTACAAAATCTTCCTGACCTAGAAGTATCTCCTGAAGATTGTTTCATAATACTGGAAACAGACGGATGCATGGAAGGGTGGGGAGGAATTTGTAAATGAAAAAAACAAAAATACGACCCCAAAAATACTGAAAAGATATGTGCCTACGCTAGCGGAAAGTACAATCCCATCAAGTCTACTATAGACGCTGAAATGCATGCAGTTATGAAAACCCTGGAGGCATTAAAGATTTACTTTCTTGACAAAAGGGAAATCATTATCAGAACAGATTGCCAAGCAATAATAAGCTTCTTCAACAAATCAGCTCAGAACAAGCCATCTAGAGTCAGATGGATGGCCTTCGTAGACTATATCACTGGGAGCGGCGTGGAAGTAAAATTTGAGCACATCGAAGGAGAAAGTAACATTCTAGCTGACTCTTTATCCAGACTAATAAATATTTTGGTTGCAGGATGGCCAAGCGAATCATTACTCCTAATCCTGGAAGCCACTCAGGAAGTTCAAGCCAAGCCAAACCTCAAGGCTGCTACACACCTGAATCAACTAATAAACCAGGTGACCTCCTCCTGCAATACCAACAGGAAATGGATAAGCTCAGAACCGGGACACATGAAGGACTCTCATTTAATGAAGTGGGATTATCTGAAAGAAGACTTGGATCAATTCAAAAGGAAGCCTCCCGACAAGCACTTGAGGCATTGCAACAATTCTTCGACATCCACTTAATCAAAGACTAAAGAGTATCAGAGAAGGAGCGGTGGAAAAGACAACTGGTACAGGGACTGGTTACCAGTCGTTCTTCAACAACAACGACAACTGGAGGAGGCCCTATCTCTGGTAAAAGACGTCTCACAAAGGACAACCAGCTTCAGCCTTTAAACAGCTGAAAAATATACTTTGCTTAAGCCGCCAAGTAAAGACAAATGGTGTGGGACAAAATATCTGCTTTTCTTAGCTACTAAGGAAAATGAGTTGAGCCCCGGGGAGCCGCTCATAGTATCATCAATAATTGTGCCAAGGAATATGCGGAATATGCTTTCCTTCGTTAAGAAGTTAGAGAAATATTTGACGAAAGGATAAGAATGCGATGGGGCCCAATGAGCACCCGGTTCTATCCTCTTCCTCTATATATTCTCTAGCTTAGTCTCTTGCAAGTCATCGGTCTAAAAACCAGAGTCTTACTTGAGCAGAAATCTATCCTCTGTAAGCATTTCAAGCTTTGTTAATCTCTTGCCAAGCTACAGCGAATTATGTTATGTCACATAAGTGGTTCCTCAATCTGGTTACTGAAACACATCTTTGATGTGATGCAATTGCATATATCATAGAAACTTTTTATCATCAAAAATGTTTGATCAGTGGATATAATGGCCTCTGAAGGAAAAGCTATACTGATCGATCCGGCCAAACAACCTGAGTATTGTGGAACAATCATTTACCCCTGAAAAGTAAACTAGAACACTAATCTCAGAGACACCATGGGATTGGATGATTCCAAAATATGGAGAAGCTATGATTTATAGTTGTGTGTTCATCATCAAGGTTATGTTGTCACCTTTCAACAGAATTCTCCCTATAAAGAAGCATAGGTCTGATGGACAAATAAAAAGGAACAGAGAACACACAGAGCAACAAATCAAAAGTATCAAATAACATGACTAACCCAATGGTTCTCTGGATTTTCTTTTTTTTCTGTTTGACATTGAGTTCTTCAGCTTCATCCTAGACCAAATTCATGTATTCATCAAAACCCTGCACAACAATCGTGAGAAAGGCGTTCAACACTTAGTAACCTGAGAATGTGTTACATTATAAATATATTTTCCTATATTGCAGACAATAGCAAACTTTTTTCATTAGGATTATGATTTGCATTATTCACTATGTGGAATGATCTGTTGACTGCTAAAGCAGATTAACACAGCATGCCAAACATGCACATATATGTGCATCAATGTAATCAGAGAAAACCAGTGGACCCAAAACAACAACCAACAAGCATTAATTTATACTTCAATATCAAACATTAAAGTGCAGAAAGGATACATTAGCCAGACATCAACGTACTTAGGAGTAGTTTGCCTGACAAAAGAGCATGACAATTGAATGGGGGGAGATAAACAATGTCCCAGGTTTCTCTTGTGATATGTGTGCTGATAAAAAAAATCTAAGATGGTACAAAGATTATTTAGTTGGGACTGTCTAAAACCCATTACCAGGAGGATATTACTCCAAGATAAAGCTCAACATTCACACTACAAATGAAGTTGCATTTAGCAACACTCAGAAAGCTTCTATGCTTCAGCTATAAGAAGTTCTCAGTCTCTACATAATCGAAGAATAGAATACTCCTTCCAAAATTCCTTAATAAATTATATATTTATGCATTCAAACTTAAATGAAGAACAACAAACTCCTCTTAGATTCCTTAATACATCAATATGCATAGCTTACAATACAAAAGTAAGAAGAAAAAAGAAATACTTCGTTTTAGCAACTCGTGCCAGTGCAAAAGGGCAATGCTACAAGTTCACAGAGGTAAGCCTAAATCAGAAGCAAGAGCTGACAACCTTAATCCCCAACGTCAAAGAATGGGGCAAAAGAAAGGCGAACTACTTACAATGATGCGCCCCTCAATCCTCAAATCCTTCTGCTCGTAAAGCCACATTTAGATGCGAACTTTCTGAAGCATCCACCAAAAACACCAACGAAATAAGCAATTCCAACATACGAAAACCACAGGGAAACGAAATAAAAGGAAAGAAATCAGAGATACGCATCAGAACTTACGCTTTGGAGGAGCCTGAAAATTAGATTCTGCAACAAGATCACCAACACCCGCCCGTATCAAATCTAAAGCACCACAGAAGGAACCAATAAGAAGACTGGAAATTAAGGTTTCCAAGAGAAAAAGCGAGCGAGCGAGTACGATGGGCTGTGTCATGATCCGCTGGACTTTTGGTGGTCGCCATCGTTGATTCTCCGTTTGTTAGTAAATAAAAATATCGTGGTCGATGGGTCCACATGGTTAGGTCCGCGGGTCGATGTCGGGAGTTTCTTACGGGGTGAGTAATATGATGAGGCGATCGTGCCATGTTGGTCGGCGTTGGTCGGGATCCGGGTCGGCTCACTACTCTCCTTTGTGCGATGGAAGGTATCTCTTGGGTTGGAACGCTCGTCGCTAGGAGGTGGTCGTTTCGGAGCGACTCGGGTAAGAGTCAGGCTGGCAGAGTCGACTGGGCCCTCGTGGGAGGATGTTGATCAGCGTTTCTCAGTTTATCAACCCGGGTGCCTTTTGTGGTGAGATACGTCTCTCCGACTCCGGGATGAATGGCAACGCGTCCTCGTGTACTGGATGGCAATTCCCGGGTTGAGGCGTTCACCGTTCGGGGGTGTTTGCCTTCCTCGGGTGCTTCCCGATTTTGACCCCTCCGACAAGCAAATCAGTGGAGTATTTGATATCGAGTTTTTTCTCCCCCTTGGCGGCCAAGGGTTTGTATACTATTGTGCGAGGTTTGGTTGTGCCTCAGTTCGGTGTGGCCACTAACCCTTGTGGGATGGGATAGCTTTTCTGACGAGCTGGCATCTTAGGGAGTGCTTGAGCGGCGTCAGACGGCATCGCCCCGAGCCCTCGGGACAATCGTGTCGCATAGTGTCTCGATACGGAACCTGGCTTGACATGCGTCACGAGGTTCTGATGGCGTGCGGCGTCGGATTCTGATATTGGTGGGGATGTGGTGTGTGACATCGGTGATGACTCATCTGGAGACCAAAATATGCCCCCCCCCCCCCCCTAGTTGTCCGTGCAGGGAAGTCGGATTGACTCATTGGGGGGCGATTTTAGAGGGGCGACACCCCGTGATTTAGATAGGACTAATCCTGCTGATCGAACGATGGGGGCCTGATGAGGTGATACCTAAACGTCAAAATCGGCCAGACAAGACCTGCGGAGCGAACCCGACGTGTCTCGATTCAGATGACGGGTTTCACATGGCTCGGAGCTATGGCTGTCGAGTTTGCAAGTCAGCAAGCGAATCGAGGCGGCTCGATTTAAAGACTTGTCTGGCGACGAATCAGAGTTGACGTGAAGCGAATCGGAGTCGACGTGAAGCGACTTGGATAACGGGCTAGGCCGATGATTCGGGCGCTTGATTGACCGAGATGTGACTCAGGCATAAGATTGGCCGCGAGGTGTAGCTCGGGCTTGTGGGCCAAGTGACCGAATCCGGTTATGGTTTTGGTGCCGACGGGTCACAAGTTGGGAGCGATCGGGAGTGACCCGGGCAGGAAACGAACCTGGGGACCGAGTGACATCGCTCGGCTCTGAATTGAACCTGGGGATCGAGTGAGTGAGCTCGGCTCCAGTTTGAACCTAGGGGCCACGTTAGTGAGCTCGGCTCCGAATCGAACCTGGGGACCGAGTGAGTGAGCTCAGCTCCGGATTGAACCTAAGGACCGAGTGAGTAAACTTGGCTCCGAATTGAATCTGGGGACTAAGTGAGTGAGCTCAACTCCGAATCGAACCTGGGGACCGAGTGAGTGAGCTCGGCTCCGGATTGAACCTAGGGACCGAGTGAGTAAGCTTAGCTCCGAATTGAATCTGGGGACCGAGTGACTAAGCTCGGTTGCGAATCGAACCTGGGGACCAAGTGAGTGAGTTCGGCTCCGAATCGAACCTGGGGGCCGAGTGATTGAGCTCGGCTCCGAATCGAACCCAGGGACCAAGTGAGTAAGCTTGGCTGCAAATCGAACTTGGGGACCGCGTGAGTGAGCTCGGCTCCAGATTGAACCTGGGGACTAAGTGAGTAAGCTCGGCTCCAAATTGAATCTAGGGACCGAGTGAGTGAGCTCGGCTCCGGATTGAACCTGGGTACTGAGTGAGTAAGCTCGGCTCCGGATTAAACCTGGGGACCGAGTGAGTGAGCTCGGCTCCGGATTGAACCTGGGGACTGAATGAGTAAGCTCGGCTCTAAATCGAACATGGGGACCGAGTGATTAAGCTCGGCTCCGAATCGAACCTGGGGACCGAGTGAGTGAGCTCGGCTCCGAATCGAACTTGGGGACCGAGTGAGTAAGCTCGGCTTCGGATTAAACCTCGGGACCGAGTGAGTGAGCTCGGCTCCGAATCGAATCTGGGGGCCGAGTGATTGAGCTCGATTCCGAATCGAACCTGGGGACCGAGTGAGTAAGCTCGGCTCCGAGTCGAACCTAGGGATCGAGTGAGTGAGCTCGGCTCCGAATCGAACTTGGGGATCGAGTGAGTGAGCTCGGCTCCGAATCGAACCTGGGGGCCGAGTGATTGAGCGCGGTTCCGAATTGAACCTGGGGACCGAGTGAGTAAGCTCGGCTCCGAGTCGAACCTGGGGACTGAGTGAGTAAGCTCGACTCCGAATTGAACCTTGGGACCGAGTGAGTGAGCTCGGCTCTAGATTGAACCTGGGGACCGAGTGAGTAAGCTCAGCTCCGAATTGAATCTAGGGATCGAGTGATTAAGCTCGATTCTGATTTTGGTGCTGCGAGTCGCCAGTCGGAAGTGATCTAGAGTGACCCAGGTAGGAATCGAACTTGGGGCCAAGTGATTAAGCTCGGTTCTGATTTTGATGCCAGCAGGTCGCTAATCGGGAGCGATATGGAGCGACCCGGGCAGGAATCGAACCTAGGGGCCAAGTGATTAAGCTCGGTTCCAATTTTGGTGCCAACGGGTCATGAGTCGGGAGCGACCTGGGCAGGAATCCAACCTAGGGGTCGATTCATACCTGAATGCCATCGTGCCACGTGGTGGGTCGGGTGGAGCGTCACAGGGCCTGACAGGAAACTTCATTTTGAACGGCCTTTCAGCGGGGGGTCTTGGGTGATGGGACGCCTCTAGCGGGAGCTCCGAGGCGGGCGAATCTGGCAGATCTGAGGGGTTGCAATGGGTCTTTAATGTCGCGATTGTCCCTCTCCTCGGGAAGCCCTAATCGTCGCCCCGACGTGGGTTATTCGCCTTTTATAATCCCCATTCTGGGCAGTTGCCATCACCTTCGCCATCAGTCTTTCATCCCGCACTTCGGCTCTTTCTTGCAACTCCGCCATCCTCCTTGCTTCAATCCCTCACCCCGGACCCTGGGCTTCTTCCTCGCAACTCTAAGGTTGGGATGTCTCCATCTTTATCTTTGTTTTCGTTTTCGTCTTTGTCTTCGTTTTCATCCCCTTCTCCCTCTCCTTCTCCTTCTTCTCCTTCTCCCACTGTAAATTCCCAGGATGAGGTAGTGAGCGTGTCTTTGGGTAGCGCCTCCTTGGAGGCCTCAGAGGGTTCAGTCGTGCTTGAGGCCCTCAAGTCATGGCATGACGTGGACTCGGTGGTGACCGAGGACCTTTTGAAAGTGTTCCAGGATCGCTACATCATCTCGGAGTGTTACGGCATGCACGCCCCTCGGCCTGGGCAGCGGCCGTACGATCGGTTTCCCGATGGATTTGGGTTAACCGTGAGGGCACTCGAGTCAGGGTTGCGGTTCCCGGTGCACCCTGTCATTAGGGACTATCTTCACTTTTGGAGGATCTGCCCCTCCTAGGTGTCGCCAAACTCCTGGCACTACTTGGTGGCTTTCATCTAGGAGTGTCGGGAGGCTGGGATCGAACCGTTCCAGCCCCTCTTTCTGGCTTGCTTCCGCCTGGGCAAGGGACCAGGCGGGTATTACTTGATCGCCCGTAGCGGTTTCAAGATCAGTGGTGCTCCCTCTAATAACAAAGGTTGGAAGAGGCGTTTCTTCTATATTAGTTATGATCGAGAGTGGGGCTCCAGTACCGGGTGGGCTTTTCGGACCATCGATAACATCCCCTATCGCCCTCTACAGGAGAAGCAACGGTCGTGGATCGTCTGAGGGGTATCCTGTCCTCTTCTCGGGCAATTAATGAAATGACCGAGGAGTGGATGGTCAAAGCAAAGCTGAGCCCTGCCACCGGGGGTATGGCCATTCGTATATAATGGATTGTTCGCTCGTCCCAAACCATTTGACCGCTGCCTATTTTGCAGAAATGGTGGATCTAAGATCGATGAAGAAGACGGCCAACGCCAAGGCCATGGAGACCTGTCTCGGGACGGGGAGGGCTTTGGAGGCGGGGTTGTCCCGTTAGAGGGCACATCGAAGAGGGCGCCAGCATCACCGGCATCGAAGCGCCCTCTTAAGAAGACAAAGATAGTGGCTCGGAAGATGCCCACGAGCCGGGCCACCCGCTCGAGCGCCTCCCTAGAATCGCCCAGGGCTACTGCCTAGGGGGAGGGCTCGGGGAGTGTGAAGGGGAAAGGGTCGGCCGGGTCGTCCGATAGCGACCCTTCCAAGAGGGCACTGACGCGCCCCGTTGTCAGTATGGGAAATGTGACGCATCTATTCCTGGGCCGAGGGTGGGTAGTACCAAGCCCAGCGTATGACCGATCTTCCGGTCGGGGAGCCCGGGGGCCCTTACACCGCTCGGTGGCTGACTCTCAAGGCCAACAGCCGTCTTTGGGGTGATGGGCTAACTGCCTAGGAGTTCGTCCAAGGGGCGTTGCACCCAGGCCTAGCTAAGGACCTCTGCAGCTCCACTTTTGAAGTGCTGGTAGAGCGGGCGGCTAAGTCGCTTATTTGGGTAAGTAATGGCTTCCTTCTCCTACCTGATCCCCTTTTTCTTGGGTGCTGACATCGATCCTCATGCAGAGCCAACACTACAGTATGGCGTTGATCGACTGGGTCCTCGATGCCGGGCGGGTGATCAAGCACCAGTTGGAGATCAATGTCGCCCTTCGGCTGGAGAACCTGGAGCTGCGAGCCAAGGGGGGTCTAGAGGCCGTTGCCACGGCCGAAGAGTGTGCCACGGCACTGGGTGAGGAGGTGGCTCGTTTGAAGTGTTGAATCTCGGATTTTGATGATGAAATCAATTGATGGGTTAATTGATCTAATCCATATTATTGAGTTAAGTGTGCAGGATTAACTACGATAACCAGAAAACACAAAGCAAGAATACCGGAGTCAAGATCGATGGACGTTTAAGAGTCCGAAGAATCGTCGGAGATGCTGCCGGAACCAACCGAGAAGAAATCGGGAACCTATCGGAAGTTCGCCGAAGAGATCGTCGGAGGTTCACGGAGATCACCGAGAAGGCTCGGCTACTCGTTAAAGTCATCACAAGATCAGGAGCTTGATGGGAGTCCGTCGGAAGAAGTTCGTCGAAAAGCTCGCCGAAACAAGACTCGACGTTCGCGGTTGAAAGCTTGCTTAGGATGTGTTTTTGTTATGTAGTTCACTTATAATTAGGATTAGGATTAAGAGATAATCCTATATCCTGGTTAGGGGCCAACTGGGCCTAAAGTCAGATATGGTTTGGGCTTAAATTAAGCCAAACCAATGAAATCGGAGTGCCAGGCGGTGGCACCGCCCAGCACCCGAGAGCTGGGCGGTGACACCTCCTTGGCTGGGCGGTTGCACTGTCCAGCACCCGAGCGCTGGGCGGTGGCACCGCCTGGCTGGGCGGTGGCACCTCCAGCACCGGGAACCCTAAGAGAATTCAAATTTTGGAGCCCAAATTTGAATCCTCTTGAGGCCTATAAATACCCCTCAAATCTCAGCTAAGATAACAACTTTTAGAAGCATTTTGATTGAGAGAAAAGTCTTAGAAAGTCTTAGCAAGTCTTGTTTTTAATTTGCTAGAGAGTTCTCCTCCTTCTTTCTTATTGAAAATTTGTAAGAGGTTGAGCTGCTTGTAAAAGGTTGTAAGAGGGGTGTTTACCCTTCCATTTCAAGAGACTTGCTAGTGGAAGGTGGGAGCCTCAAGGTGGGAGCCTTATCGAAGAGGGGCCTCGCAAGTGGAGTAGGTCATTTGACCGAACCACTCTAAAAATCGGCGTAATCTCTGGTTTGCATTTTATTATTGTCATTTACATTACTGCAAATCTTCTTACTGCTTTAGTTCCTTATTACCCTTGCTGCGCAACTTTAAGAATACGCTTTCAAGTTAAACTTTTCAAGTTCCGTTCTTATCGTACGAAATATTTTGTTAAAATCGAAGTTTTAATCCGCTGCACTAATTCACCCCCCCCCCTCTTAGTGCCGCTCCGATCCTAACAAGTGGTATCAGAGCAAGGTTATCTCTCATATTTGGTTTAATATCCAAGAGAGATGGCTTACTCCGGCATGCAAGAGGGTCATTCTATTGCACGACCACCTTTGTTTAATGGGTCGGATTACACATATTGGAAGACTCGCATGAGAATCTTCCTCATTTCTATGGACTTTGAGCTTTGGTCTATTGTCGAGAATGGATTTCAAAAATCTTCTCTTCCGATGAGCGAATGGGATGAATCGGAGAAGAAGGTTTTTGCTTTAAATGCAAAGGCTATGAATGCCTTGTTTTGTGCACTAGACAAAAACGAATTTAATCATGTTTCAATGTGTGATTCGGCTTTTGATATTTGGAGAACTCTTGAGGTCACTCATGAAGGCACTAGCCGAGTGAAAGAGTCCAAAATCAACATCCTTGTGCACTCTTACGAACTTTTCCGAATGAAACCAAGTGAGTCCATCGGAGACATGTACACCCGGTTTACGGATGTCATCAATGGACTCAAAGCTCTTGGTAAAGATTTTACTAACTTTAAACTAGTAACTAAAATCTTAAGATCCATCCCTAAAAGTTGGGATCCAAAAGTTACGGTCATTCAAGAGGCCAAAGACCTTAAAGCATTCCCTCTTGAAGAACTCATTAGGTCTCTAATGACCTACGAAATGACATGTCAAGCTCATGACGAGCTCGAGAACCCCCTTCCAAAGAACAGGAAGGATATGACACTCAAATCACAAGAAGACCACTTGAAAGGAACATCAAGTGATGAGGACAGTGACAATGACATTGCACTTTTGACTCAAAAATTTAAAAAATATTTAAGAAAGAACAAATTTAAAAATAATACAAAAAATAAATTTGAATAAAAGAAGGACCAAGTGATTTGCTATGAATGCAAAAAACCGGGACACTATAAGAACGATTGTCCTCAAGCCAAAAAGAGAACATCAAAGAAGAAGGCGTTCAAGGCAACGTGGGATGATTCAAGCGCATCCGAAGAAGAGGAGTCCAACACCGAGCAAGTTGCTCATTACGCGCTAATGGCGTTAGGAGAAGAGGTATGTGATTTATTTAATGAAGATTTATCTTTTGAAGAACTATCTATCGCTTTTCATGAATTATTTGATGAATGTAGAACTGTTAGCAAGAAGTTAAGTATCTTAAAGAAAGAGCATGCTTTGCTACAAGATAAGTTTGATAGTCTTCAAACTCCTCCATGCTCTAAGTGTGAGCACTTAGAAGCAATAAAAAATGAAAATTTGCTTCTTAAGGAAACCTTAAACAAGTTTAAGGTTGGTAGCAAAGGATTAGATATGATCCTTGCACACAAGGGTCACATCGCAAATAGAAATGGAATTGGATTTGTAAAAGGATTACATCAAAATCCTACCACTTTCATAAAAGGACCTACATTACATGTTTCCTCTTATATGAAATGCAACTTTTGTTGCAAATCCGGACATATTGCCTACAAATGCCCATTTAGGAAAATTAGTTCACAAAAATTAATATGGGTTCCTAAAGGAACTATAAAGAATTCAATAATAAATAACAAAGTTAGTGGGTCAATTTTTGAGGCACCCAAAATCAAATGGGTACCTAAAAATCATCCTCTTTTGTAGACAAACCCACAAGCTAGGAGCAAGAGATGGTATCTCGATAGTGGATGCTCAAGACATATGACTGGAGATCCATCTCATTTCTCTATGCTCACTAGCAAAGAAGAAGGGTACGTTACCTTCGGAGACAACAACAAGGGCAAAATCATTGGCAAGGGAACTATTGGTAACAAATTTAATTTTTCCATTGATGATGTCTTACTAGTTGATGGATTAAAACATAATCTCTTGAGTATTAGTCAACTATGCGATAAAGGTTATATCGTTAGATTTGAATCAAATATGTGCATTATTGAAAAACCAAATCATAACATGACTATGATTGCTTTAAAACAAAATAATGTCTATACCATCAATCTTGATGAACTAGGTAATGAAATGTGTTTCTCCGTCGTAAATGATGATACTTGGCTTTGGCATAGGAGATTAGGTCATGCAAGCATGAAAACAATATCTAAAATCTCATCTCAAGAATTAGTACGAGGGATTCCGAATATGAAGTTTATTAAGGATAAGGTATGCGATGCATGTCAACTAGGCAAACAAATTAAAACAAGCTTCAAACCAAAAAATCAAATTAGCACCACTAAACCATTACAATTGATCCATTTGGACTTATTTGGACCAATTGATACAACAAGTCTAGGTGGAAGCAAATATGCTTTTGTGATTGTGGATGACTACTCTAGATACACTTGGACCTATTTCTTAGCTCACAAAAGTGATTGCTTCAAGTGTTTCTCTAAGTTTTGTAAACTCACTCAAAACGAAAAAGGCTTCATTATATCATCAATTCGGAGTGATCATTGTGGTGAATTCCAAAACCGTGACTTTCAAAATTTTTGCGAAGTTAATGGGTACAATCATAACTTCTCAACTCCAAGAAATCCTCAACAAAATGGAGTAGTTGAAAGGAAAAATAGAAGCCTACAAGAAATGGCAAGAACTATGTTAAATGAACATAGTTTACCCAAATATTTTTGGGCTGAAGCCGTAAATACGACTTGTTACATCATGAATAGGGTCCTAATAAGACCATCTCTATCAAAAACTCCCTATGAATTATGGAATAACAAAAAAACCAAATATTTCTTATTTTAAAGTTTTTGGTTGTAAATGCTTCATTTTAAATGAAAAGGATGCCCTAGGTAAATTTGATGCTAAATCCGATGAAGGCATTTTTCTTGGTTACTCCTCCGTTTCTAAGGCCTTTCGTGTCTTTAACAAAAGGACCTTAGTAATAGAAGAGTCTATTCATGTAGTTTTTAATGAAATTTCTGATTTAAAGAAAAATGATTTTGATGATGATCTTGATTTTGATAATTTGAATTTAAACGAACCCCCTCCTCAAAATAGCCATTTGAATGCATCTTCTTCCGAAATTTCTTTACCCAAAGAATGGAAGTATGTAGATGCTCATCCAAAGGAGCTAATTATAGGAGATACAACAAAAGGGGTTCAAACTCGTTCTTCTTTCAAGAATTTTTGTGCTTACGCCGCTTTCCTTTCTCAAATTGAACCTAAATGCATTGACGAAGCCTTAAAAGATGATTTTTGGGTCATTGCAATGCAAGAAGAATTGAACCAATTTGAGAGGAATGAGGTATGGAAGCTTGTTCCTAGACCAAGTGACCACTTAGTCATAGGTACTAAGTGGGTCTTTAGAAACAAGCAAGACGAAAATGGTATCGTGGTTAGAAACAAGGCTAGATTAGTGGCCAAAGGTTTCAACCAAGAAGAAGGTATCGATTATGAAGAAACCTTCGCTCCCGTGGCTCGATTAAAAGCCATAAGGATGCTCCTTGCCTATGCTAGTAGTAATAATTTTAAACTATTTCAAATGGATGTCAAAAGTGCTTTCTTGAATGGTTTTATTTCCAAAGAAGTATATGTCGAACAACCTCCCGGATTTGAAAATTCTCTTCTTCCTAATCATGTATTCAAATTGACTAAAGCTCTCTATGGCTTGAAACAAGCTCCTAGAGCTTGGTATGAAAGGCTTAGTTCCTTTCTTATTTTAAATAATTTTACCAAAGGCAAGGTTGATACTACATTGTTTATTAAACATTTTGAAAATAATTTTCTTATTGTGCAAATTTATGTTGACGATATTATTTTTGGCTCTTCGGATGAATCACTATGTGAATCATTTGCCAAATGTATGAGTCATGAATTTGAAATGAGTTTAATGGGTGAATTAACTTTCTTTTTAGGATTACAAATCAAACAACTTAATGATGATATATTTCTTAACCAATCCAAATATACATTAGAATTGTTAAAACGATTTAACATGGATAATTCAAAAGCAATAAACACCCCTATGAGTACTGCGACTAAGTTAGATATGGATGAAAATAGTGAAAATTTTGATAAAAAAACATATAGGGGAATGATAGGTAGTCTACTCTACCTCACCGCGACTAGACCAGATATTATGTTTAGTGTAGGACTTTGCGCTAGGTTTCAATCTAATCCTAAATTATCTCATCTAAAGAGTGTTAAAAGAATATTTAGGTATCTTGAAGGAACTCCAAATTTAGGATTGTGGTATCCAAAATCTGAAAAATTCGATCTAATAGCTTATGCAGATGCTGATTTTGGCGGATGCAGGATAGATAGAAAAAGTACATCCGGAACATGCCAATTTTTAGGACATGCACTTGTTTCTTGGACTTCCAAGAAACAAAATTCAGTTGCACTATCTACGGCGGAAGCCGAATACATTGCTGCAAGTGCATGTTGTGCACAAGTCATTTGGATGAAAAATACATTAGAAGACTATGGAATTCACTTTAAAAACATTCCCATAAAATGTGATAATACTAGTGCCATATGTCTTACTAAAAATCCAATTCAGCACTCTAGAACTAAGCACATCGACGTTAGGCATCATTTCATACACGATCATGTCCTTAACAATGATGTTGTTCTAGAATTCATTGACACAAAGCATCAATTAGCAGATATATTTACAAAAGCTTTGAATGAAGACCAATTTGAATTCATTAGAAGGGAATTAGGTATGTTAAATTGTCCCTAAGAATAAACTTATTTGAATGGATTTTTCGTAAAGTTTTTCATTCTCTCTCCGTTCCTCGGTGACTTGTTAAATTATCTTATCCTATCTTGAGTCAAACACCGCTTCCATCTGATCAAGATTAATGATTTTATGATATTTTGAATCTCGAAATTGATTTTGATGGCTTGATTATGAGTTTCAAGTTGACGAATTGAATTTGAATGGATTTGTATTCGAATTATGATCTTGACTTATTGGAGTTACTACTTAAATTTTTTTTATCCCAATCTCTTCTTTGTACATCTACAATTTTTGTTATTTATAAAAAGAAGAGATTTGATAATATGGATGAATGCTAAATTTTCCTTTAAGATGAACTCTGCGTAAATATTTTAGCATACTTAATTTTGAATGATAAAATCTTTGTATGATCAATGATAATATAGATGAGTGATGTATGATCAATGATAAAATCTTTGTATGATAAATTATGTGCTTCAAGTCTCATTCCCTTTTTGTTGATGACAAAGGGGGAGAAAAGTGATGACTTGTATCATTTTAATAGCATGACTTATATGAATTGCAAAAGCTTGTGTGATATGAATGTCTTATATGCCTTGCAAAATCCTTGAGAATATCACAAGATTGATTGATCATATTGAAAGCATGCCTTACATCGATATCATGAAATTCATGTTGAAAATCTTTATCTTCTATCGTAGTAAAAATTGTCCCATATCATTTGACTTATGATTTTCATCGAAGTTTCGCATTTACTATTGCTTAATGAGAATAACGATAAGCTCTACGGTTAGAACTTATCGGTTTATGCTTGAATTCAATGGATGAAATTCAAGTGTTTTCATCTTCTCATAATATGGCATATAGATAGGGGGAGTTATGTTTAACTCCGTCATCAATTGATTGTCATCATCAAAAAGGGGGAGATTGTTGAATCTCGGATTTTGATGATGAAATCAATTGATGGGTTAATTGATCTAATCCATATTATTGAGTTAAGTGTGTAGGATTAACTACGATAACCAGAAAACACAAAGCAAGAATACCGGAGTCAAGATCGATGGACGTTTACGAGTCCGAAGAATCGTCGGAGATGCTGCCGGAACCAACCGAGAAGAAATCGGGAACCTATCGGAAGTTCGCCGAAGAGATCGTCGGAGGTTCACGGAGATCACCGAGAAGGCTCGGCTACTCGTTAAAGTCATCACAAGATCGGGAGCTTGATGGGAGTCCGTCGGAAGAAGTTCGTCGGAAAGCTCGCCGAAACAAGACTCGACGTTCGCGGTTGAAAGCTTGCTTAGGATGTGTTTTTGTTATGTAGTTCACTTGTAATTAGGATTAGGATTAAGAGATAATCCTATATCCTGGTTAGGGGCTAACTGGGCCCAAAGTCAGATATGGTTTGGGCTTAAATTAAGCCAAACCAGTGAAATCGGAGTGCCAGGCGGTGGCACCGCCTGGCTGGGTGGTGGCACCACCCAGCACCCGAGAGCTGGGCGGTGACACCTCCTTGGCTAGGCGGTTGCACCGTCCAGCACCCGAGCGCTGGGCGGTGGCACCGCCTGGCTGGGCGGTGGCACCTCCAGCACCGGGAACCCTAAGAGAATTCAAATTTTAGAGCCCAAATTTGAATCCTCTTGAGGCCTATAAATACCCCTCAAATCTCAGCTGAGATAACAACTTTTAGAAGCATTTTGATTGAGAGAAAAGTCTTAGAAAGTCTTAGCAAGTCTTGTTTTTAATTTGCTAGAGAGTTCTCCTCCTTCTTTCTTATTGAAAATTTGTAAGAGGTTGAGCTGCTTGTAAAAGGTTGTAAGAGGGGTGTTTACCCTTCCATTTCAAGAGACTTGCTAGTGGAAGGTGGGAGCCTCATCGAAGAGGGGCCTCGCAAGTGGAGTAGGTCATTTGACCGAACCACTCTAAAAATCGGCGTAATCTCTGGTTTGCATTTTATTATTGTCATTTACATTACTGCAAATCTTCTTACTGCTTTAGTTCCTTATTACCCTTGCTGCGCAACTTTAAGAATACGCTTTCAAGTTAAACTTTTCAAGTTCCGTTCTTATCGTACGAAATATTTTGTTAAAATCGAAGTTTTAATCCGCTGCACTAATTCACCCCCCCTCTTAGTGCCGCTCCGATCTTAACATGAAGACCGAGCTGGAAGAAAGCTGGTCACACATCCATTCACTAGATGATGAGCTGCTGACCCTCTCCCAAGACTTCGAGACCACTAGGGCGACGGCTTGAGCTATTGAGGAGGCCCTGAAGGAGGAGCGGCTGGGGTTGCCCAAAAGGGTCGAGGAGGCGATCGTCGAGTATCAAGCGTCCACCGGGTTCGAGCGTGGCTTGGTGAGGTCGGGTCGGGTCACGTACGAGTATGGGTACCGGGTGGCCTGCACTTGCATCCAAGCGAAGCACTTGGACTTGGAGCTGGAGTCGGACCCGTTTGTCAACAACCCGACAGATCAGGACGTCGACATGTCGGCGAACGTCACTTTCGACGATGGGCCCGCGACTCCTCCCTCGAGCTAGGGGTTGCGCCCCCTCTCTTTTTGTCTTTTGCTCCGGTCGGGCTTGGGGTTGTGCTGCCCGATCGCCATGTGTATCTTCTCTATCATTAAGAAGCATTTTTATTTTGAAATTTTGACTTGCTATTTTCCCCAACCGTGGGTGCGCGGGCCCCATATATCTTTTCTGCATTTCGACCAATCTCCTTTATGGGTAGAATTTCTTTAGGTTTGCCGTATTCCACGTTCTCGGCAGGGGACTTCCCTCCATAGTCTCAAGTCGATAGGTCCCCTCTCGGACCATGTCATAGACTCGATAGGGGCCTTCCCAGTTGGGTGCGAGCTTTCCCCTTGCTCGGGTCGGGTTGCTCACTTCTACCCTTCGGAGGACGAGGTCCCTAACCTTGATTAGGCACGGGCAGACCCTTCGGTTGTAAATCCGAGCTGTCGCCTTCTTATATGCCAAGATACGCAGATGTGCCTTGGCTCTCCCTTCCTCAAGGAGATCCAGGTTTGCTCGGAGCCTCTCCTCGAAGTCTTCTTGCTCATAATTAGAGGTGCCCAAGGTCGGGAATAACATTTCGGGCGGTAGGACTACCTCGGTCATGAATGCCAGGCTGAACGGAGACTCCCCCGAGGCAGTTTTGGGAGTCGTTCGCATTTCCCATAGGACTCTAGGAAGCTCGTCCACCCAAGCACTATGTGCGCCTGAGATTCTCCTCTTGAGGCCTTCTAGAATCGCCCGGTTCATCACCTTAGTTTGGCCGTTGGTTTGGGAGAGCGCAACCGAGTTGAACTTCATGGATCCCGTATGACTAGCAATAGGCCTTGAACTTAGTATTGTTGAATTGAGTTCCATTGTTAGCGATGATAGCCTTCGGGATCCCGAACCGGGTGATGATATTCTTCCATGTGAAGCTCTGGACTTGCTTCTCGGTAATGGAGGCCAAGGGTTCGGCTTCCACCCACTTCATGAAGTAGTCGACCCCGACTACGAGAAAGCGTCGCTGACCCGATGCTAGAAGGAAGGGTCCAAGGAGGTCGAGCCCGCATTGGGCAAAGGGCCAGGCCATGTTTATCGAAGTAAGGGGAACGACTTGTTGGTGCGGCAATCGGGCGTGTCGTTGGCATTGTGAGCACTATTGCACGTATGACATGGCGTCCTGGCGCATGGTTGGCCAATAGTATCCTTGTCAGAGAATTTTGAAAGCCAAGGTTCGTCCCCCAATGTGCTCCCCACAAATCCCCTCATAAAGTTCGACGAGGATCTCCTCAGCTTCTGATGGTGCGAGGTAGCGTAGGAGGGGTTGAGAGAAGGCCCTTCGATATAACTTTCCGCCGATGATGTAGTATCAGGCTTGAGTTCACCTTAATCATCTCATAGCCACCGGGTCATCTCCACCCGCTTTGTATCGGAGGATCTCCTCCATCCAGCTCGGTGATTAACTCATTTCGGTGACCTCATGAGTCACTATTGTCGAGACCGCTACGGACTTAGTGGCTAGGGCCAACCCTAGGCCACGGGTGGGGGCTGATCTTGCCAGCGCATCGGCCCACGTGTTCTGTGCCCGAGGTATTCTGGTGACTGAAAGGCGGTTGAATCGGTGGGCGAATCGCTTTGCCTCCATTAGGTATGACACCATCATTGGGTCTCGGGCTTCGTAGCTTCCATTGACGTGTCCCTTTACTAGTTGGGAGTTGCTGAAGATTTCAAGGTCATCTACATGCATCTCTAGAACGAAGCGTAGGTCGTGGAGCAGCGCTTCGTACTCAGCCTCGTTGTTAGTGGCTCGGAATTATAATTTGTTGGGAAATCTTGGGGGCAACATCACATGCGCAACGGAAGAAAAAGAAAATAAAATCCCCGATTCCCAAAGAGATGTTCGTTGTCGTGTGAAGATTGGTGCGCAAAATCAACAAAACTGAAAAAACTGTGTATAGAGTAGATTGTGTTACCTAGGGGGATCGTATATCCCTGTTTCCTTACATATCCTTAGGAGAGAGTGAAGGAGATCAAGCGTCCTCCTCTCTAGCGGTGATCCACATAGCAGGGCTACGACGACGCTCCTCAAAACTCCAGGCCTGTTCTGAGGTGGAGAGGGGAAGGAGAATAGGAGAGGCAAGCAAAGGCTCTAGCTTATGAGACTTTGAATCCCTCCTATTTATAGAGGTCCCCTATCAAACCTTAATAGATCCTCCCCTAGTGGGTATTGGATCTGTATCCAATAACCCAAGCCTTTTAGATTAGTGGATCTCTATCCAATAATCTCTCATGGGCTCTTATTGGATCTCGTCTATGGGATCCAATAATTGAAGGGCTTATTGAATATCCAATAAGACAAGAGCTCCGTCGGATATCTCGTATCCGAACCTCTACTCATCGCAATGCCTACCATATGTGTGTGACCCTCTAGGCCCAATATCGAGCTGGCCGTGAGTCATACCTATCAGAACTCCTTCTAACTCAGTGAATTATTATCTCTATAATAATTCACTCGACTCATCGACTACGAACATACTAGGCCACTACACTATAGTCTCCAGACGATATAAAGGAATCCAATCCATTGGACCTGTCTGTCCTCAGTTACCATGTACCTATAGTCCCTCATCCATCTAATATCCCAGAGACAGTATATCGAGCATGGTGCTGTCAGACCTATACGGTTTCTACTCGAGTCTCACTCTAATCGGATTCTCCCGAAGAACTCTTTCTCTCTCAACCCGAATGATTCTAGCTAGGGATTTATCTGAGCAAGAACACATGGGATATTTCTCTCATGACGCCGAGAGTGGATGATCCTCTATCAATACTCAATAGCCCTCGTAAGGTCGATTACTACTCCCAATGACCAGCTGTACTAGATCTGGGACAGCCAAACTTATAAGTCTGGTATCAAAGAGTTGGAGCACTCATACAGGACATCCTTGGTGTCTCAAGTCTAAGGACCAGATATACCACTAGGACTACGGAATCGCTGTCTGACAATAAGGCATCATCAACCATCCAACATTTCGTAAGCAGATCAATTAGTGAACTCATTCTCCAATGAGCACATGTACTGTATCCCTAGTGTCCCTACACGAGCAGCTATAAGACCAACTGCATCCATCATATGGACGGGTATACAGCACACCAGTCTGTTCGATTATCACGATGTCCCTCTCGAGTAACCTAGGACCGGGATTATTTAGGATATATGTTTAAAGGTGAATCGATCTCATTTTCGTGATCTCATAACTATCCGATTCTCATTGCACAAATCCAAGGACATCACCATATATATATGCATTTATGCAATAGTTATAAAGTGATATATGTCAAAATATAATAAGTAAAAAGATTCTGTATCAAGTTACACGTGTCATCACTCACGTGATTGGCTTGCTGGGCACTTATGACTAGCACAATTGGAGTGACCTCTCGTAGGTTTCTCCCAATGGGTCTTTGAGGATAAGCCCAACCCCGGTCGCTCCGGAAGTGGATGAGCCATCTACATGCAGGGTCCACGTGTTCTGATTATTCTCCCGCCCCACAGCATGGTCCTCATGGGTTAGCTCGGAAATGAAATCTGCTAGTGCTTGAGCTTTAATGGCGGTCCTGGGGGAGTACTGAATGTCGAAGAATAAGACTGAGGATTGGCGTAGCCGGTTGAACCATATTTGTGCCGGCCCCCTCAGAGTGGTTGGAAATGCTTGGCACATCAATGCATCGGAGGTGCCGTAGAGGGCCATCTGGGCCCGGAATGCGGAGACGTGCTCCATGGGATCAGAGCCGCCATCATATGTCTCCAATGTCGGCAGCCTGAAGTTGAGGGGTACTGGCTTGTCCTGTACTTCCTGAGTGAAAGGGGACCCGCCCGAGCCGCCTTCGCTGGACTCACTCCGCGATTTTCGAAACTCGCGCTGGAACACGTCCAGGCGTTGGTTGACACGGGACAGCTAGGCCGTAAGCGAGTCGTCCGCCGAGTCGGACGATATGGTGTCAGGCTTGAGATGAGGTAGCATGACTTGGCAGGTGTTAGGACTCTAGCTAGGAGAGTCCTAATTGAGAAGGGCATTCATGTAAAACCTACCTAAGCCGACCCCTATTAAAGAGGTGAAGTGGCCGGCTAGGGTTAGGAGGTTATTTCTTAGAGAAGAATAAGGAGTTGTAAAGGAATAGGAGTCTTGAGTAGGAGTCCTATTAGGAGTTGGTTAAAAGTATGAGTCTTGAGTAGGAGTCCTATTATGAGTTTGTTAGAAGTATGAGTCTTAAGTAAGAGTCCCAATAGGAGTTAGGGTTTAGAAGCCCTATAAATAGTCATGTAATCCACCTCTTTTCATAAGCAATAGATGAATCTTTTCTGCAGCCTTTGAGCAGCAACTTGGAGGGAGGAACCCCTATAGAGTTCCAAGGAGGTCGATCCCCTAAAGAGATCAACCCCAAGTTTAGAATCTGCAAGGGATCTAACACCTGGTATCAGAGCAGCGTTCTTGGCGTCTCGCTGCCCTTCCACAGCCATCCATCAACCCTCCACAACCGTCCAAAGCAATTCCCACAATTGCTTAAAAGATCATCGTCGAATTCCGCCATCATCTCCACCACCACAGATCATCCTTTGATCTCCCCGTGAATTGCAATAGGTTCTGGTTTTCTACCTTACTGCTGCTGCAAGTTAGTTATCCTTATTTGAAAATCCCAAAAAAATTATTCCTATATTGCTGCATAAACTTTTCGTCATAAAGTTTTCATCTCTACGACGAAAGATACATTGCAGAATTCCAACCGTATAGCACTGTCTGTTTGATCTTGCTACTATGTTTTTTCTATCCAAATCTCCACGAAATTTTATGACATCTTTGACACTTCCTAACAGCAGATTTCCCTTTGGTTTTGTCAAAAAATTCTCAATATAAACTATTGATATTTTACATCTAATCTGCTATACTTGAAAATCTGCACCATAAAATTTCAACCGCATAGCATTGATTGTTTGATCTTGATACTACGTTGTTTCTATCCAAATCTCTACGAAATTTTTATGATAGCTTTGACACTTCCTAATAGTGGATTTCCCTTTGGTTTCATCAAAAAATTCTCAATATAAACTTTTGATCTTTTACGTCCAATCTGCTATACTTAAAAATCTATGCTGCAGAAAATTTCAGCCGCATATTGTTGCCTTGACCCATCTATTTGCAATCATTTTTTAATAAAATTTCTTATACACTTCATAGATCATCTTGGCTTCCATCTAAGATTGATCTATTGAGGAATTCATCTCTAAAACCTATTTTGTGTTGCTGTAAATTTTCATCGTAAACTGCTGAAATTTTTCGACGAGAATTCTGCTATCGCAACTTGCACCAATTTCCTTGCTGTTATACTGCCGAAATTTTCTTGATTAAATTAGTCATCTTTGCTGTCATATAAACTGTGATTTTACTATCAATTCCCTCCTCAATTCTCTCATGTTTTTGGTGGAAATTACGTCGAGAAACCGCTGTTTCTTCGACGACAATTCTGCTCTTACAAGACAGCACATACTTGCTGCAACTTCCACAGATTTCTATCAAACCTTTGCTGCCATCTACCACAGATCCAAAACTTTCATCCACAGCCCTAAAACTCCACCGAACTACACCCTCAAACTGCACCCAAAACAGCCACAAAACAAGCCTAAATCGTAGCCTACATCCACCGATCCACCAACCCTTTCGACCATCACTTCTCTCAACCTATATATGCCTTTAACCTGACAACAAAAGAGAGATCTTAATATCATAGATTTGGAGGCATATACTATAGCATCTAAGGAGGCAATCAATGCTAAATTCGAAGCCTTGGAGGCGCGAATGGAGGATAAGATTCGGACGCTCTTTACCGAACTCATATTGGGCCGACTACTAAGCCCGAAAAAATCATATCACGGAGAGAGCTTTGCCCAATCGCACCAGACCCGAAGAGATGAGTTCCAAGGGAGGGGAGGCTCTATGACTGACCCCAACTATCCATGCATGAGAGTGGACTTCCCTAGATGGGAAGAAGGAGACCCGATTGGTTGGATCTCGCGCGCGGAGCGATATTTTCGGTACCATAAAACCGCGGATGCATCTATGGTGAAAATTGCAGCTATACATCTTGAAGGGGATGCTATACAGTGGTTTGACTGGTTTGAACATACTTATGGAGTCCTTTCATGGCAACAATTCAAAGAAGGACTACTGATCCGCTTCAGACCAATCGATTACGAGAATATTGACAGACAACTAGCAAAGATCCAACAAACCTCCACCATTCAGGAGTACCAAACCAGGTTTGAAAGGTTATCTAATCAAACTCATGATTGGTCTCAAAAATAGCTATTGAGGACCTTCATTGAGGGCTTGAAGCCGAAGATCCGAGGAGAAGTTAAAGCGCGACAACCGTACACGCTTATGGCAGCCATCTCTTTCGCACGACATCAAGAGGAGCAATTGAACCATGAAGCTCGAAGGACTAGGGTCACTCCTCAACCAGCAATACTGATGCCCTTAGCCCCCCCTACTATTGACCAAGTCCCTGCACCAAAATGGTTGACAAGAGAAGTGCTTCAGGAGCGATCTGCGAAGGGGTTATGTTGGCATTGCGATGAGCCGTGGAGCCATGAGCATCGCTGTAGTAAAGGGAGACTTTTTATCATTGAACCAGTAGAAGAAGAGGTCATTGAACATCCAGAAGAGAGCATTGAACATAAAGAAGAAGATGCAGAAGAAGAGCCACAATCGACCGATGTTACGGTACATGCACTAGCCGACTACTCAAACTCGCAAACGATGAAAGTTGAAGGCCTTCTTAAACAACAACTGATCATTGTTTTCATCGACACGGGCACCACTAATAATATCCTAAATAGTAAGGTTGCTATCCGAATGGAATTACCTATCGAGAATCGTTGCAGGTTTGATATTAAGGTCACCGACAGACGGATTTTGAAGTGTGATCGTAGGCGCCCGCAGGAGAAACTATTGCCGTAGGTCCAAGAGATAAATGCAGATTTCTTCCTTCTCCCTCTTGATGATCATGAGGCCATGCTCAGAATTAAATGGTTGACAACATTAGGTGATTTTTCTTGGAATTTTATGAAACTAATTATGAAATTTTACAGTAAGGAGAAACAGGTGATACTGCACGGGAAACGTGGGGGCGACGTAACGATGATTTGCACACAACAAATGAAGAAGGTTTTGCATAAAGCATGCAGTGGCTTTTTGGTACAACTTGAGCAGCAAACTAAGGGAGAGCCAACAGAATTTGAAGATCCAAATCTACTTCCTTTACTTGCTGAATTTTCAAATATAATTGACGAACCGCGCAACCTACCTCTTACCCGCCGGCATGATTATTATATAACGATTCTTCCAAGCAAACCTCCAGCAAATGCTCAGCCATATCAGTATCCACATCTCCAGAAGGACGAAATAGAATGGATTGTAAAAGAGATGCTTGAAACATGAGTTATTCGGCCATGTTGCAGCCCCTACTCTTCACCGGTGCTCCCCATACGAAAGAAGGACGGAACATGGCGATTATGTGTTGACTACCGAGCTCTCAATGGCATAACCATCAAGGATAAATACTCTATTCCAGTAGTAGATGAATTGCTAGATGAAAGGGAGCACAAATCTTCACAAAGCTGGACCTTCGATCCGGGTATCATGAAATACGAGTATGCGAAGAAGACATACCGAAAACCACCTTTTGAACACACAACAACCACTATGAATTTTTGCTTTCTTCAAAAGAAGGTGGAATATCTTGGGCATATCATATCAGAGGAAGGTGTGGCAGTAGACCCCTTCAAAATTGGAGCAATGCAAAACTGGCTGACCCCGAGGAAAATAAAATTACTATATGACTTTCTGGGTTTAACAGGCTACTACTGCAAGTTCATGAAAAACTATGGAGAGATCAGTGCACCACTTACTTCCTTACTGAAAAAAGATGTATTTCAATGGTCGGACATAGCCTCCGCTGCCTTCGACAAACTTAAGGCAGCCATGACGATGACGCCAGTGCTAGTACTACCAGATTTCAGTCGACCATTCATTATTGAGGCTGATGCATCTGGAGTCAGAATTGGAGCTATTCTCATGCAAGATGGTCGACCATTCGCATACACTATCAAGGCATTGTCTCCCTCCCATCAAAATATATCAACATATGATAAGGAGATGCTCGCCATTGTGCACGCAGCAACGAGGTGGAGACCCTACTTGATTGGTCGACAATTTCAAATTAAAATTGACCATAAAAGCCTTAAGTACTTTTTGGAGCGAAAGATATCATCCCCTGAGCAGCAAAAATGAGTAACAAAACTTCTTAGATTTGATTATGAAATAACTTACAAAAAGAGGAAAGAGAATGTTCTTGCAGATGCGCTTTCGCAGCTACCCGAGCAAGCTGAAGTTTCGACCGTTTCACTTCCGACCAGCGACTTCCTTGAATATATTAAGATTGAATGGCTGGAAGATTCAGAGACTAGTAAGATTATAAAAAAATTGGAGGAAGCACCAAGCTTCGTGGCTCATTATAATTGGGACTCAAAAGAATTACACTATAAGGGACGCATTGTGCTTATGATAAATTCTACTTGCATCTTCACGAGCAGATTTTGGATAAAGTTATTCTATATGAAGGGTACTAAATTGAAAAGGAGTACGGCATATCACCTACAAATCAACGGCCATACAAAAGTGGTAAATAGGTGCTTGGAGACAGCCCAAAGCCACCCACCAAATATGACTATCTAAGGAGAACTCCAGACCCAGTCAAGTGCCATTATTGATCGACGAATCGTGACTCGACGACGACGACCCACTACTAAAGTGCTAATACAATGGGTGAACCTACCAACAGAAGATGCCACTTGGGAGAACTATGATGACTTGAAGATCAAATTCCCAAAATTCATGAATCGTCAGCCTCGAGGACAAGGCTGATTTGAAGAGGGCAGGTTTGTTAGGACTCTAGCTAGGAGAGTCCTAATTGAGAAGGGCATTCATGTAAAATCTACCTAAGCCGACCCCTATTAAAGAGGTGAAGTGGCCGGCTAGGGTTAGGAGGTTATTTCTTAGAGAAGAATAAGGAGTTGTAAAGGAATAGGAGTCTTGAGTAGGAGTCCTATTATGAGTTGGTTAAAAGTATGAGTCTTGAGTAGGAGTCCTATTAGGAGTTTGTTAGAAGTATGAGTCTTAAGTAAGAGTCCCAATAGGAGTTAGGGTTTAGAAGCCCTATAAATAGTCATGTAATCCACCTCTTTTCATAAGCAATAGATGAATCTTTTCTGCAGCCTTTGAGCAGCAACTTGGAGGGAGAAACCCCTATAGAGTTCCAAGGAGGCCGATCCCCTAAAGAGATCAACCCCAAGTTTAGAATCTGCTGTTGGGAAATCATTGGGGCGACATCATATGCGCAGCGGAAGAACAAGAAAACAAAATCCCCGATTCCCAAAAAGATGTTCGTCGTCGTGCATAGATTGGTGCGCAAAAATCCGCAAAACACAAAACTGCGTATAGAGATTGTGTTACCTAGGGAGATCGTATATCCCTGTTTCCTTGCAGATCCTTAGGAGAGGCTGAAGGAGGTCAAGCATCCTCCTCTCTAGCGGTGATCCACACGGCAGGGTTACGACGACGCTCCTCAAATCTCCAGGCCTGCTCTGAGGTGGAGAAGGAGAGGAGAATAGGAAAGGCAAGCAAAGACTCTAGCCTATGAGGCTGTGAATCCCTCCTATTTATAGAGATCCCGTGTCAAACCCTAATGGGTCCTTCCCTAGTGGGTATTGGATCTGCATCCAATAAGACAAGGGCTCCGTCGGATATCTCATATCCGAACCTCTACTCATCGCAATGCCTACCATATGTGTGTGACCCTCTAGGCCCAATATCGAGCTGGCCATGAGTCATACCTGTCAGAACTCCTTCTAACTGAGTGAATTATTATCTCTGTAATAATTCACTTGACTCATTGACTACGGACGTACTAGGCCACTACGCCGTAGTCCCCAAACGATACAGGGGAATCCAATCCATTGGACCTGTCTGTCTTCAGTTACTATGTACCTATAGTCCCTCATCCATCTAATATCCCAGAGACCGTATATCGAGCATGGTGCTGTCAGACCCATACGGTTTCTACTCGAGTCTCGCTCTAATCGGATTCTCCCGGAGAACTCTTTCTCTCTCAACCCGAATGACCCTGGCCAGGGATTTGTCTGAGCAAGAACACATAGGATATTCCTCTCATGACGCCGAGAGTGGATGATCCTCTATTGACACTCAATAGCCCTCGTAAGGTCGACTACCACTCCCAATGACCAACTGTACTAGATCTGGGGACAGCCAAACCTATAAGTCTAGTATCAAAGAGTGGAGCACTCATACAGGACATCCTTGGTGTCTCAAGTCTAAGGACCAGATACACCACTAGGACTACGGAATCGCTGTCTGACAATAAGGCATCATCAACCATCCAGCATTCCGTAAGCAGATCAATCAGTGAACTCATTCTCCAATGAGCACCTGTACTGTATCCCTAGTGTCCCTACACGAGCAGCTATGAGACCAGCTGCATCCATCATATGGACGGGTTTATAGCACACCAGTCTATCCGGTTATCACGATGTCCCTCTCGAGTAACCTATGACCGGGATTATTTAGGATATGTGTTTAAAGGTGAATCGATCTCATTATCGTGATCTCATCACGATCCGATTCCCATTGCACAAATCCAAGGACATCACAATATATATATGCATTTATGCAATAGTTATAAAGTGATATACGCCAAAATATAATAAGCAAAAAGATTCTGTATCAAGTCACACGTGCCATCACTCACGTGATTGGCTTGCTGGGCACCTATGACTAACAATCTCCCACTTGACCTAAAGCCAATCACCTATGTGTCTGATCCCCATCAGACTCCTGTGACGCTCAAAGACAACCTGAGACAACGGCTTTGTCAGTGGATCTGCAATGTTATCTTCGGATGGAACTCTTTCCACTGCTACATCTCCTCGGGTTACGATCTCTCTTATAAGCTGGAACCTCCTCAGAACACTTCTGATGAGACCCGGGTTCCCTTATTTGAGTAATCACCCCATAGTTGTCGCAATATAAGGAAGTCGACTTGTCGCTATCTGTATCGACTCCCAAATCTGTGATGAACTTCTTCACCCAGACTCCCTCCTTTGCTGCATCTAATGCAGCAATGTACTCCGCCTCTGTGGTCGAGTCAGCAGTGGTATCTTGCTTGGAACTCTTCCAGCACACTGCTCCTCCATTCAAGGTGTACACATACCCTGAATTCGACTTGCTATCATCGACATCAGACTGAAAACTTGAGTCAGTGAAGCCTTCAACCTTAAGGCTATTACCTTCATATACTAGTAAAAGATCCTTAGTCCTTCTCAAGTATTTAAGGATACACTTTACTGCTTTCCAGTGCTCCAAGCCTGGATCCGCCTGATACCTGCTCGTGACACTCAGAGCATGCGCTATATCAGGCCTAGTACATAGCATGGCATACATGATATACCATATTGCTGAGGGATAAGGTATCATATTCATGTTTGCCCTTTCTTCTGGAGTTTTCCATGTCAAACCTTTTGACAATGGTTTCTATGTACCTGGACTGGGACAAGCCAAGCATCCTCTTGGATCTATCTCTGTAGATTCTAATCCCCAAGATATAGGATGCTTCCCCTAAGTCCTTTTATGGAGAAGTGTCTAGATAACCAAGTCTTTACTGTGGATAGCATTCCTACGCCATTCCCAATGATGAGGATGTCATCCACATATAACACCAAAAAGGTGATAACGCTCCCACTTACATTCCTGTACACACAAGGCTCATCTTCGTTCTTAACGAAGTCATAAGATCTGATTGACTCATCAAATCTTATGTTCCAACTTCGGGAAGCTTGCTTTAGTCCATAAATGGATTTAAGCAACCTACACACTTTATCTGGGCAGTTCTTGGACACGAATCCCTCAGGTTGCATCATATACACCTCCTCCTCGAGGTTCCCATTGAGGAATGCGGTTTTCACATCCATCTGCCAGATCTCATAATCATAGTGTGCTGCAATAGCCAATAGAATTCTGATGGATTTTAGCATTGCTACGGGTGAGAAAGTTTCGTCGTAGTCAACACCTTGTCTTTGACGATACCCCTTAGCCACTAGCCTTGCTTTATAGGTCTCTACCTTTCCATCTACTCCGATCTTTTTCTTAAAGATCCACTTGCAACCGATGGGTACAATACCTTCGGGCGCATCAACTAGGTTCCAAACCTTATTGGAGTACATAGAATCCATCTCAGAATTCATGGCTTCTTGCCACTTCCCGGAGTCTATACTCATAATAGCCTCCTCGTAGGTCTGAGGATCAATATCCTCTACATCCTCTGCTCTAATATGTCCCACATATCTCTCAGGAGGATGGGATACTCTATCAGACCTGCGTAAAGTTGATACTTGTGTATTAGGTACCTGAACAGACTCGGGCTGTAGAGTGGTGCTTGAGCTTGGTTCTCCAACCTCGTTCAATTCTATCATTCTCCCACTGTCTCCGTCAAGAATGTGTTCCTTCTCAAGGAACACTGCTCTCTTAGCTACAAAGACCTTTTGGTCCTCGAGATGATAGAAATAATACCCACAAGTTTCCTTGGGGTATCCCACAAATTTGCATCGCTCTGTCCTTGATTCTAACTTATCGGGGTTGTGTCTTTTAACGTGGGCTAGGCAGCCCCAAATCTTAACAACCTTAAGATCAGGCTTCTTCCCTTTCCATATCTCATATGGTGTAGACACTACCGACTTAATTGGAACTCTGTTCAGAAGGTAAGCTGCGATTTCTAGGGCATATCCCCAGAATGAGATGGGTAGGTCAGCGAAACTCATCATGGACCGTACCATATCTAATAAAGTACGATTTCTCCTTTCAGAGACACCATTGAGCTGAGGTGTGTAAGGAGGTGTTCATTGGGATAATATCCCATGGTCCTTGAGGAACTGAGTAAACTCTGTACTTAAGTACTCACCTCCTCGATCTGATCGAAGAGTTTTGATACTCTTTCCAGTCTGGTTCTCCACCTCATTCTTATACTTTCTGAATTTCTCAAAGGCCTCGGACTTGTACTTCATTAAGTACACATATCCATACCTTGAGAAATCATCAGTAAATATAATGAAGTAGGAGTAACCTCCAATGGCATGAGTTGACATGGGTCCACATACATCACTATGTATGAGTTCCAACAACTCAGTGGCTCTCTCTCTAGTTCCACTAAATGGAGAGTTGGTCAATTTTCCACGAATGCAAGGCTCACAAGTTACATAAGACATATAGTCGAATGGATCTAGATATCCATCATTTAGCAACTTTTGAATCCTTCTTTCATGGATGTGACCTAGCCTACAATGCCACAGGTATGCACTGTTCAACTCATCTCGTTTCCTTTTGGACACATTTACATTCATGATATGTGGAGTGGTGTCTAACATAAATAAACCATTATGCAATGTTCCTTTCGTGATGATCTTATCATCTAATAATATCGAACAACCATTGTTCTCAAAAACAAATTTATATCCACTAACTGTTAAACATGAAATGAAGATAATGTTTTTGATAATAGAAGGAACAAAATAACATGCATCTAATGCAATAAAAGCTCCACTAGGCAGATGTAGGGCGACCTCGCCAACAGCTAATACAGCAACTTTTGCTCCATTACCCATCTTGAGGTCCATCTCGCCTCTCTCTAGTCTCCTAGGCCTTGCCAGAACCTGCAACGAATTGCATATATGATAAGCACTACCGGTATCCAATACCCATGTGTTATCATAAGAGTTTGACAAATGGAGACTGATCATGAATGTACATGAAGCTTCATCAAGCTTTTGTTTCGCCCTTTCTGCAAGGTACTCTTTGCAGTTTCTCTTCCAATGCCCATCTTTACCACAGTGGAAGCACTAGCCTTTGTCCTTTGTTGGGTCTTTCTTAGCAACCTTTGCTTTACCTTGTTTGCCCTTGCCCTTTCCCTTCTTAAGGGACCTTTCTGCTTTCCTTTTCTTTCTGGTCTCACCAGTGTAGAGAACTAGCTTCTCTTTCTTAATAGTACTCTCTGCCTCCCTCAACATATTGAGGAGCTCTGGGAGAGTCACCTCAAGCTTGTTCATATTAAAATTCATTATGAACTGTGAAAAGGAATCTGGTAGGGACTGAAGCACAATGTCCACACACAAGTTATCCTCTAGGACCATTCATAGACCTGTGAGTTTCTCTATCCACTCAATCATCTTTAGGACATGGTTCTGAACCGGTGTCCCCTCAGTCATCCTAGCGCGGAAAAGGCTCTTGGATATCTCATATCATTGAGTCCTTCCCTGTTCCTCAAACAATTTGCGGACATGTAGGAGAATGGATCTGGCATCCATCTTTTCATGTTGTCTCTGTAACTCTGGAGTCATAGAGCCCAACATATAGCACTGAGCAAGAGTGGAGTCATCAATGTACTTCACGTAGCGAGCGATCTCATCCTCGCTTGCCCCTTCTTCGGGCGTAGGCATCACTGTATCAAGGACGTACACGATTTTCTCCGCTGTGAGAACAATTCTCAAGTTACGGAGCCAATCCGTATAATTTGGACCAGTGAGGTAGTTGACATCAAGTATGCCACGTAAGGGATTTGAAAGCGACATTTTCTGAAAATAAAGATGCAGCAGAAATAAATAACATGCAGATTTTGCAAAAAAATAAACTATCAAGATATAGACTTCTATCTTAATATGCTCCCACTATTTTACTAATGAGTCACGCGACACCCTCAGCACGTGAAACGGAAGTCTCCGGCAGACTTCTAGTGGGGATCAGGATCCAATCAGCGTCTTAGTGTAATCTCGAGGGACTCGACCAATCACACTAAGCCTAAAAGGTAGGCAACTCTTGCCGATCACAACTCCTTGTGATTCCCGTCCTGTTCGGCCTCCGAATCACCATGGCCTCGAGGGACTCGACCAACCATGATGCTCGGTTAAGTCAACACCTTCGTTACAAGATGAGTCTGATTTGATGATATACCCTCGAGGGACTCGACCAAGCATACCATGTCCTCAGGTCACCGGTGACATCTCTATGTCGTAAGCAAGATAGCGAATCGCGATATAGGTGAGTCTCGAGGGACTCGACCAACTCAACCTACACCGGGAATCGGTTCCTACTCATAATGATGGAAGGCCACGTGGGTCAATCTAATTGCCTCACGTTTACCGACTTAATATTATCGAGAGATGTTTCTATAATTTGGTCTCCTAATATGACATGTCACACATATACATATTTAATATATATCTACATCGCATGCAAATATATATACATATCTAGTATGTGTATAAGCAATCACACCAGATGATCATGGACCACAACCTAATATGATTAGGCCCGAGCCAGTAGGCCTAATCACTCACATCAAGATCTATGTGTGCAACGGTGCATCTCCATGCCCTGTGATCGTCCATCTCGTCCTCGTCGGTTTCGTCGACATCTTGATGCATCTCCATGCATCACGATCGTCCGTCTTGTGGGTCCCGCTATCGCATTCACGCTCCCGCTGCGCCTCCTCATGTGATTACAACTTAATCATAGGCACGCAGGCCCGACAGTAAACGAGAAATATAATGGAGGTTCGCATACCTCAATAATAATAATCACAAGTACACACATCACACGGTCCATGATCATCCGTCCACACATCATACATCACATGTATAAATAATCATCATCATGTAGGACTACTAGATAATAATAAAAATAATTGTCAACTAAACATTTTAATTAATTAATATTTTCTGAAATCAGGGACATGTAGGGAGTTTCTCAATTCCTAAGGGTATTTTCGTAATTTGGACAAAAGACAGAAACTGAAATTTCTCAAATTCCGAGGGGCAAAACTGTCTTTTTACCAGAAAACCCTAATTCCCTCTTTCTGCTGTCGCCGCCGCCGCCACCCTGTTGGCGGCGGCCTGTGCGGCGGGGCGAGGGCGCTGCCCTCGCTTGTAGGCGGCACGCCAGCTTGTCACGGACAAACTTCGAAACAAGGTGTTTGATGTAATGCTTATATATGTCCGTGTCTTTTGGCATGTTCATGCCTTGTACAGCATGTAGAGGGGCGGCCGAAGGCTTGATAGTCCCATTTTAGTTGGGTTGGTGGCCTTTTTAGGCTTGTAAATAAAAGGTTGTGTCATGTGGACACGCTCGAGAGCTTTTCGGTCTGTAATGGACCATTTTACCCTTTGTTGTGCCACTGTTCAGAGCTTGTAAAGTCTGTTTGTAATTTGCATTGTCTATGAAGTGTTTTTTCGGACATGTTTGCTTGTGGATCTCGTTTGAGGCGTTCTCTCTAACCCGTTCTCTCTTTTGATGGTCCTAAGGGACAATGGGAGGCTTCGGGGAGGCTGACCTTTGCGGACGGACACGCAAGGGTGCCGCACGACTTAGGCAAAACCAGCTAAGTCCGTGTCATATGGTATCAGAGCGGGACAAGCACTCATAGAAACACTTAGCATGCAAACGTGGGGGACCTAGCGGGGCTGCGTTGAGGGCAGTCAGCACACGCGCGACCGTTTGGGGGAAAACGGGCATGGAGATGTAGGGAAAAGAGTCGCTCAGAGGAGCGGGCATCTGAGATTGGCATTCACAGGAATGGCCAACCCTTCGCGCAAGAGGCACCACGAGAACAGGCAAGCTTGGAAGAATTTGGAGCGCACAAAGGTTGGGATGGCTGAGTTTGAGCTACGGCTCGACGTTGACAACTATACTTGATGGTGCTCTAGGCAAGCGAGGCGCTTGGCAAGAATGAGACCATCCAAGGTGGAATGAGTTGCTCAACGACCAAAAGAGTTAGGCCAAAGCTCACAGAGGTGAGAGGAATTGCTAACTCGAAGAATTTGGTACTCATGCAGGGGCTTGTATGCGGACGATGGAATGTCCGTGGCCATCCCAAGGCGGCCGAGACTCGGCGCCATGGAGCATTGAAACTTTCTCTTCGGCATGTGAAGGATACGTCCGTAGGCGGCTGAAGTGTGCAATGAGTTCAGCATGTTGCTAGACCTCGAGGGGTGCAGTGGGGGCTGTATTGACGGGGAGTCGCAATCTAGCAAGTGCGTTTGCAGGAGGCAGAACAATGCACAGTTTGTTTAGCAGATCGGAGTAGTCCAAGGGGATGGTGGTCTCCGAAACGAAGAGAGATGTTGCTCCAACGGGATAGTTATCCAGGAGGGATAAGTCTCGGAACTCCAGAGGGAGAATCATGTGAGACGGACTTCACATGTTGAGGAGGAGTACCTCACAAACAACAACTCCACGAAGCTCAATGGACCGAGCAAGCAGCGAGGAGTTGCCGCATGATCTCGCTCGAGAGAATGCATTGGTGGATGCATTGCGAGATCAAGTGGGGGAGCGACCTGGAGCAACACAAATGAAGGCACACTTGGAGTCGATATGAGATCGGACTCAAGGGAGGGCTGACCCGTGGAATGGTGGGCACGAGGGCCACCATCGACTCAATGCAACAACGAGGAGCGAGCAACTTGGGTGTAACTTGGTGAAGTACCCAAGCCGCATGAAGGGAGCCAGCAAAGAAGTTGGAACATGGAGCAGAGGCACAGTGCTTTTCTTAGACAGAGGTCAAGGACATGAGCTCTTGCAGAGGCAAGAGCAGGATCATGTTGTTCCATGGGTCCTTCATTCTGACGGAGTGGACTCATCTTGCATGGTGCCAAAGACGAAGGGAGCTTCGGGGCACATGCACCTTATCTCGGAGAAGCATTTGATGGAGGAACTAAGGCGACTCAATTTGCGGAGGCGAAGTTGGGTTCAGAAGGCCTTAGCACGGGGCAAGAGGACGCAGAGGCGGGTACTCTTGAAGAATATGCCACAGTGTTGCCATTCGAGTTGCTATGAAGGAAGCGGTGCGCAGCGGAAATTGTGCTGGTAGGGGCAGAGACCCAGGATCCAGACAATGGTGCACAAATTACAGTGAAGTCAGTGGACTTCGGGAGCGCTACTAGGCGACGGACTGTCCTAGAGCGGTGCTTCATCTAGGTGTGACCCAAGAGTGGGTGGATGAAGATCGATTGCCAAAGGAGCGAACAAAATCGAAGGTGGAGGAGACCCTGCGATGTATTGGCAGAGGCCACACAGCGGAGGGTTCACAATTCGAGTTTATTCCACAAGGATCAGAATGCAATGGAGATGTCACCAGGAGGCGACATGGTGCAGCGGATCGTGGTGGAACAGTTCGATGGCAATGCGATACACACGACCTTGTCCCGTGAGGGATGAGATCATATGGAGGTATGATCGGGAGCTACTGGAAGCTCCACTTCGGTGAACAACACGACGGCAAGAAGGGCTATGGATTCAAGGAGTGAAGGCCATGGTACCGCAGAGGCGGGTCTTCCGTGCGTGCATCGAATTTTGCATCGGATGAAAACCTTGGTCATCAGCATATGGGGGCTGTGTTCCACCAAGGGAAAAGTTCGAATGCAAGTACCAGTGAGTCCCATGGGAGGGACTTGATCATGCAGAGGTATGATCGAAGCAGCTGGAGAGTTGGACTGCTCCAGAGTTCATATTCGCTTAAGGGAGCCCGACAAGTCAGAGGACAAGGTCGAGTAAGCGAAAGTTGCTACCAAGGAAGCTAAGGAGAACAGAATCAGTGCAAACCCTACAACGTGATGGCAGAGGCCATGCATGGGAGTTGCAGTCTGTCTTTCCATCGACCAAACAGTCTGCTTGGAGAACACAGAGGTGTTGAAGCAGGGGGTCGAAAGGGGCGAGGAAGCGACGACGAGTCCAGAGGGACTTAGCTACCCAAAAGCAAGCAATCAGTTAGGATGGAGGTGGACTCGGAGGAGTGTCACGGAGGCATACCTTCTGATTGTGAAGAAAAGGGATGCAGAGGCGAGGCGACGGATAGTAGTGCCATGGGCATGGCAGCGCCATGGTACCGCAGAGGCGGGACTTCCGCGAAAGTCACTGATCCCTTGCTCTCACGGAGGGAGAGCGCTTGGTCGTGAAAGGGGCCGAGGAGGTGGAGCATGCAGAGGCAATCTCCAAGTACCGAGACAAGGCTGAAGGGCAGAGGCCAAGAAACTTCGTAAGACCGGTGTCAACAAGTTCTCATCAAGATAGCCGTAAGTGAAGGACTTCGGGTCATACAAGAGTGCATGACCAAGGAACGAAGCAAGCAGTACGCGGTGCTGTACCTTTGCTACTCAGTGGAGTAGGCGGCAGGGTTGATGGAGAAGACGGTACAATCCCAGAGGCGACCTCATCTATCAGAGAATTACTCCAAGTTGGGGTGAAGACTTCCTGCATTCCAGAAGTTCAACGGCATTGAGAAGGTGAATCACAGTAACTAACTCAACGCAAGGAGTGCAAACACTTCAAGTGCTTCAGAAGTGTGAGTAAAGAGCAGGCGAAGACCAGTAACCAGCTCGATACATGAAGTACAACCTCGAGGAGGCGGGCGAAGTCAAGTAACCTATGCCTTCTCAACTCTTAAGAGGATGGGCGAAACCGAGTACCCCAACTCTCTTATCTATCCAGCAGAGGAGCTCTGCACAAGCTCAAAGACCCTTCGAAGAGAATGGAAGACAACAGTTGTCAAATCCTCACCAATGGTGATCAGTGCTACTGAGAGTAGATTGTCCGCTTCATTTCCCAACGAAATGCCAATCGAAAGCGGGAGTGATGCGAACCTACTTGGATGCGACAACTAACTGAAAGAAAAGTCAATGAGCAGATGTTGTGGAGGAAGGACCCAAAACTTCAGAAGTTTGCGAGAAGATGCTCGTTAAAGCTCCAACAAGCATCCATCCAGTTCAAGCAGCATGTGGAATTTCTGAGAGACTGGCGCAGTAAGGATGGTCTTTTCCTTCATCTGGGAGATCCGCAGGAATCAACAAGGATCAACACAACTCAGCCAACCCCACACCAGAGTCAGAGTCATTGGCGAGTTGAAGCAGCATGGCGGATCAAAGGTTCGACTACTCAGAAACAGCAGCGGAGAGCAGTTGGGAGCCAGGAGGCGCATTGCAGCTAGAGCAGAAGATTGAAGACTCAGCAAAGGCGAAGAGTTGCAGTGTTCACAAAGGCTTCGACGAGGACGTCGAAGGGATAAGTGGGGGAGAATGTCACGGACAAACTTCGAAACAAGGTGTTTGATGTAATGCTTATATATGTCCGTGTCTTTTGGCATGTTCATGCCTTGTACAGCATGTAGAGGGGCGGCCGAAGGCTTGATAGTCCCATTTTAGTTGGGTTGGTGGCCTTTTTAGGCTTGTAAATAAAAGGTTGTGTCATGTGGACACGCTCGAGAGCTTTTCGGTCTGTAATGGACCATTTTACCCTTTGTTGTGCCACTGTTCAGAGCTTGTAAAGTCTGTTTGTAATTTGCATTGTCTATGAAGTGTTTTTTCGGACATGTTTGCTTGTGGATCTCGTTTGAGGCGTTCTCTCTAACCCGTTCTCTCTTTTGATGGTCCTAAGGGACAATGGGAGGCTTCGGGGAGGCTGACCTTTGCGGACGGACACGCAAGGGTGCCGCACGACTTAGGCAAAACCAGCTAAGTCCGTGTCAAGCTGGCGGCGATGCCGCTGCGGGTGGGCGCCCCCTTCGAGCGCCGCTGCCTCCATAGTCGGTGCTGTCCCGCCTGGCGGCCACCCCTGTGGGGGGGGGTTTCGCCCGCGGGAGCAACGGCAGCAGGCGCCGCTGCCCTGCGGCGCCTCTGCCCGTGGGCTGCCAGCCCCGCCGGCATCAGGCCTGCTGCAAGCAGGCCGTCGGCCGGCTGCTGCAGACGCAGCCCCTGTGCTGCCCGCCTTCGGCTGCGCTTCACGCACACAGATCGAGGGCAGCAACTGTTGCTGCCCTTTCTCGCTTTTGCGTCAACGATTTTGACGTCAAAATTCTTCCTAAACACAACACACGTAGTTCAAAACCAATCATTCGCACGAACAACCTGACTCTGATACCACTGTTGGGAAATCATTGGGGCGACATCATATGCGCAGCGGAAGAACAAGAAAACAAAATCCCCGATTCCCAAAAAGATGTTCGTCGTCGTGCGAAGATTGGTGCGCAAAAATCCGCAAAACACAAAACTGCGTATAGAGATTGTGTTACCTAGGGAGATCGTATATCCCTGTTTCCTTGCAGATCCTTAGGAGAGGGTGAAGGAGGTCAAGCGTCCTCCTCTCTAGCGGTGATCCACACAGCAGGGTTGCGACGACGCTCCTCAAATCTCCAGGCCTGCTCTGAGGTGGAGAAGGAGAGGAGAATAGGAAAGGCAAGCAAAGACTCTAGCCTATGAGGCTGTGAATCCCTCCTATTTATAGAGATCCCGTGTCAAACCCTAATGGGTCCTTCCCTAGTGGGTATTGGATCTGCATCCAATAAGACAAGGGCTCCGTCGGATATCTCATATCCGAACCTCTACTCATCACAATGCCTACCATATATGTGTGACCCTCTAGGCCCAATATCGAGCTGGCCGTGAGTCATACCTGTCAGAACTCCTTCTAACTGAGTGAATTATTATCTCTGTAATAATTCACTTGACTCATCGACTACGGACGTACTAGGCCACTACGCCGTAGTCCCCAGACGATACAGGGGAATCCAATCCATTGGACCTGTCTGTCCTCAGTTACCATGTACCTATAGTCCCTCATCCATCTAATATCCCAGAGACCGTATATCGAGCATGGTGCTGTCAGACCCATACGGTTTCTACTCGAGTCTCGCTCTAATCGGATTCTCCCGGAGAACTCTTTCTCTCTCAACCCGAATGACCCTGGCCAGGGATTTGTCTGAGCAAGAACACATAGGATATTCCTCTCATGACGCCGAGAGTGGATGATCCTCTATTGACACTCAATAGCCCTCGTAAGGTCGACTACCACTCCCAATGACTAGCTGTACTAGATCTGGGGACAGCCAAACCTATAAGTCTGGTATCAAAGAGTGGAGCACTCATACAGGACATCCTTGGTGTCTCAAGTCTAAGGACCAGATACACCACTAGGACTACGAAATCGCTGTCTGACAATAAGGTATCATCAACCATCCAGCATTCCGTAAGCGGATCAATCAGTGAACTCATTCTCCAATGAGCACCTGTACTGTATCCATAGTGTCCCTACACGAGCAGCTATGAGACCAGCTGCATCCATCATATGGACGGGTATACAGCACACCAGTCTATCCGGTTATCACGATGTCCCTCTCGAGTAACCTATGACCGGGATTATTTAGGATATGTGTTTAAAGGTGAATCGATCTCATTATCGTGATCTCATCACGATCCGATTCCCATTACACAAATCCAAGGACATCACAATATATATATGCATTTATGCAATAGTTATAAAGTGATATACACCAAAATATAATAAGCAAAAAGATTCTGTATCAAGTCACACGTGCCATCACTCACGTGATTGGCTTGCTGGGCACCTATGACTAGCATCTGCAAGGGTTCTAACAGCAGGGTGTGGATATGTTATGCCCGGGAGGACCTCTCGGGTCCGTTGCTTGCTCTCGGGCTTCTTCGATCCTAACTTGCTCCCCGCTCGGGGGTTGCCGGGTCGAGTCGATCGGAGGTGTCGCTAGTCGCACGATCTGGGGAATGATTGGAGCGAGCATCTGCATTATGCTCACCATGGCCTGCACTTGCTTGGTCAGGCTAAGGAACGCCTCGGGTGTCACGGCCGAGGGCCTTGTGGTGAGCCCTGGGGGCGACAATCCCGGGTCGTTGAACAAACGCCAATAGCGATTTGGTGTCGAAGCCGGGATCCCCCCGTCTCTGGGGGCGGGGAAGGCCTGACTTTCTGGCTCGACAGAAGGGAGGTCAGTCGGTGGTTCTCTCCCGGGGAGAACTCCTGTCAGCTGCTCCTACGTCATGACCCTCATTCTAGCGCCAAAATGTTAGTGAACAAAAGTACTGTGGCTGATGAGTCAGCACGGTTAGGTCTGCAAGTCGATGTCGGGAGCTTCTTGCGGGGTGAGTAGGATGATAAGGTGGCCACGCCCTCGAGAAGGAATGTTGGTCGGCGTTGGTCGGGATCCGGGCCAACTCACTGCTCTCCTTTATGCGATGGAAGGTATCTCCTGGGTTGGGACGCTCGTCGCTCGGGGGTGACCGTTTCGGAGCGACTCGGGCAAGAGTCGGGCTGGCGGAGTCGACTGGGCCCTCGTGGGAGGATGTTGATCAGCGTTTCTTAGTTTGCCGACCCGGGCACCGTTTGTGGTGGGATACGTCTCTCTGACTCCGGGAAGAATGGCAGCGCGTCCTCGTGTACTGGATGGCAATTCCCGAGTTGAGGCGCTCACCATTCGGGGGTGTCCGCCTTCTTGCAAAATGGCCTTCGTCGGGTGCTTCCCGACTTTGGCCCCTCTAACGAGCAAGTCAGTGGAGTATTTGATATCGAGTTTTTTCTACCCCTTGGCCGGGCGTCGACCAAGGGTTTGTATACTATTGTACGAAGATTGGTTGCGCCTCGGTTCGATGTGGCCACTGACCCTTGTGGGATGGGATAGCTTTTTTAACGAGCTAGCGTCTTGGGGAGTGCCTGAGTGGTGTCAAACGGCACCGCCCCGAGCCCTTGGGACAGTTGTGTCGCATAGTGTCTCGGTATGGAACCTGGCTTGACGTGCGTCACAAGGTTCTGATGGCGTGCGACATCATATTCTAATATTGGTGGGGACGTGGCATGTGACGTCGGTGATGACTCGTCTGGGGATCAAAATATGCCTTATCACCGTTGAAGATCCCTCTTGCTCCGGCGGAAGCCTCCCCCGAGGAACCAAAACCCTTACAAAACAGTGGTTCGTAGCACTCTAGCTCGAGAACAAGACATGGATTGGACCGAGACGTGATCTGGGCCGGCGCAATCAAAATATAGACGGACGGCGGAGCCCCAATCACAGCAAAAGATACCAACGGCGGACGCAAATGACGCGCTGCACTCGTAAATAATGTGTCTCACAACGTTTCGAATCAAACATCTATATAGAATATTTATACAGTATGTTGCATTTTTGCCTTTCAAGCAAACACCATATGAGCATAGCATAATAGAAGGGTTTTATCTTAGAAGAATAATAATAATATGATTATAAATATTTCTAATACTATGAGGAAGAAAAAAATAAAATTAATAATATTATGATTATAAATAGTAAAATAATAGTTAAGAATTATCAATTACAAGAAGGTTGTCAATAGTAAAAAAGAGATCAGTAAGCTTCTAAAAGAAATGAGATTTTAAATACTCAACCCAAAATGAATAAATAACCAATAGCTCACATCAAAAACACATTCATGACTACTTCAGTTTCAGGCATATCTTACAATATCTCAGTTGACTGCAGTTTCACTTTAACATGATAAAAGTATAGGTGGATAAAAAAAAATAGATAGTTGCATTTATGTATTCAAAAAATTCAACTTTCAGCTCATTGTTGATTGTTCTACAGCATCTGAAAAGAGCAATCAGAAACTTACCCTTTTTTTGGTCACCAAATCTCTCTTTTGATGTATAATACTTCCTCAGGTAACCTTCTTCAATGGTTATTGCTCATTAGATCAAGGAAAAGAACCAAATTACAATAATATTTCACCACATCAGAACACATATTTATGACATATCTTCTCAATTTCAATTCACACATCAACATGCAACAGAAGGGTGAGAGATTCAAGTTTCTATTCATCATTTACAACAATGATAAATGGCAAATGAGGCTTACTTTTTGATTGCTCACAAAAACCTGCTCTTGACAGAAAAATTATTGCTTTTAACAACATCACTGATTCCATCTTCCAAATCTTTTTTTTTTTTGACAGAAACTCAAATTAAGAGAGAAAGGAACTCATCAAATGCACCAAAAGATGTAAATTGCAGGAGTTGTCAGCTTCACAAGGACAATGGTTTCAGAAGAAGCTAAATTAAGAGAGAAAGGAACCTTTTTCTTCTATTCATCATTTACAACAATGATAAATGGCAAATGAGGCTTACTTTTTGATTGCTCACAAAAACCTGCTCTTGACAGAAAAATTATTGCTTTTAATAACATCACTGATTCCATCTTCCAAATCTTTTTTTTTTTTTGGGACAGAAACTCAAATTAAGAGTGAAAGGAACTCATCAAATGCACCAAAAGATCTAAATTGCAGGAGTTGTCAGCTTCACAAGGACAATGGTTTCAGAAGAAGCTAAGTTAAGAGAGAAAGGAACCTTTTTTTTGCACAAGGATGACGAAACCCTAACACGAGCGAACAGAAATTACTTACAAAAATCCACCGATCGAACCCACCCCACCGGCCGTCCGGCCGATCGAAGGCTCCGACGTTGCCGCGCCAATGCGAGCGCGGCAGATCGGGCAACCCGGCGACCTCACGAGCCACCCGTCGACGCAGGGGGCATGGAACACGTGCCCGCACGGGGGCAGAGCTCGGCACCTCTCCCCCTCATTGAACCCCTCCAAACACACCGCGCAAATAGGCGGACGCAACGGGGAGGACGCCGACATGACGGAGTACTCGAACATCGGGAGCCCCTTCATCTCGGCGGCCGAGAGGCCGGCGGGCACAGGGGCAGCGTCGGGGGCGTCGTAGACCGCGACCGAATAAAGGCGGCCGCTACGGCGGCGACGGAAGGCGCGTCCAGCGACGCACAGGTGGAGGAGGACGACGGCGGCGACCCCAGCGAATAGGAAGAAGAGCGCGAGGGCGACGGCCATGACGAAGGTCTGGAGGATGAAGCAGAGCACCCGGGCCCCGCCCCTGGGCTTCGCGGCCATGCCATCAGAGAGCGGCGTCGGGGGGTCGGGGGCGAGGAGCGGACGGTCGTGATCGATTCGGGCCATTGGCTTTCGCGTACGCGGTGAGGACGGACGACGGAGAGGAGGAAGACGAAGAAGCGATCTCGCCGCTCGGGATATTCTTGGAATGCGGGAATACTGGGACGGTGCGATGCTCCGCGGAGGATCATATAGAATCCATCTATCAATCGGGACCGTTGGCTTTTAATAGCGGATGGCGCGGCTCACCGTTCGTCTCACACATCTCGAGTGAGACCACCGGAGTGGAAACATGTCCTTTTCGTTGACGGTGAGTCCACGATATTTAGGTGGGCGGAGGTGGCGGCCTCATCCTGCCGCCGCTGGTTTTCTCTTGTCGTCTAGCCGTCGTCATCATCACGTCAAACGAAAGAGCGACGCTGCATCGCGATGAGCACCGTCGAATTCCCACAACAAGGCCCATGGGCCCAGATGATTGTTGATGTTTCAAGATTCGCGCTACATCTTGATGGACATCGTCGAGATTCCCACTGCTTCGACCTTTTTCTCCTCTTCATCATTGCTATTTTCTGCTAGGGATAAAGGAGCAAGAAAAAAATAAAATATTATTATAGTATTAAAAATAAGAGAATTGATAAGAACACTTACAAGATATTCTCAAGTGCACACACTCTCTATATCCCTTGTTTCATGAATTATGGTCCTATTTATAGGATCTAGTGGTAACCATCCTATAACTACTAGATCATGAGATAGTTATTGAGATCACCCTATAACTACTAGATCATGATAACTACCTAGATAACTATAAATCAAATCTCAACATTCCCCCTTGATTCATAGTTACATAACCGAAATGCGATATGAAATAAATATATTTTTGAACTGGAAGCGACTTGGTGAAGATATCCGTAACTTGTTCATTTGTTTCACAATACTTCATCGTTATGGCTCCACTTGCTACAAGATCTCGGATGAAATGATAGCGTATCTCTATGTGCTTCGTTCTTCCATGAAATGTTGGATTCTTCGTCATTGCAATTGTGGCTTTATTGTCACAAAATATTTCTATTGCTTCTTTTTGTTCTTGATGAAGATCTTCAAGAAGTCTTCTAAGCCATATTGCTTGACAAGCTGCTGATATTGCGGCTATATATTCTGCTTCCGATGTCAATAACGTAGTTGTTGCTTACTTTTTAGAGCTCCAAGATATAGCTCCCGATCCGAGGCTAAAAACATTGTATACTCTTTCGATCATCTAAAGCTCATGCCTAATCACTATCACTGAAATCAAATAATTTACATTTAAACTTTGTTTTGAACACCTATTTTAATCCAATAGCTTTCTTTTCGTTTGGTAGATCCATTAGCTCACAAGTTTCATTCTTCTCGATTGAGTTGATTTCCTCCTTCATTGCTTTTCTCCATTCCTCTTTTTTAATTGCTTCCTCAAAAGTTGTTGGATCTGAAATAAACAAAGCAAATGTTGAGTCATAAATTTCTGTTAGTGATCTGAAATTTCTTGGAGGGGTTTCATCTGAGGAATCAAAATTTGAATTGCTATTGGGTGAGGTTGACAATGAACTTGTTAGAGCATGATCTATCATTTGATTCTGCAGAGTGTCTAGTTCTACCGGAATCTGTATTTGTGTTCCACCTTTATTGGTTTCTCAATTCTAACTTGTCATTTCATCAAACGTAACATTTCTGTTAATAATAACTTTGCCACTAACAGGGTTATATAATCGATATGCTTTCAATTGTAAGGAATAACCAATTAAGATGCATTTTTAAGATTTTTCATCAAGCTTATGATGATTTTGTGAATTCACCAAAGCATAAGCAATATAACTAAAAAATCTTAGATGTTTAATACTTGGTTTCATACCATACCAAGCCTCAAAAGGAGTTTGATTCATAACAACCTTTGTTGGTGAAATATTCAACAAATAAACTACTGTTGTAACTGCTTCTACCCAAAACTGATTTGAAATTTGTGTTCCTTTAAGCAAACTTCTTGCCATTTCAACGACAATCCGATTCTTACGCTCAGCTATACCATTTTGCTCCGATGTATATGGTGCTGTCAATCCTATGTGAATATCATTTTCTTCACAAAAAGAACTAAACTCATTAGATAAAAATTCACCACCTCTATTTGTCCGAAGTGTCTTTATATATCTACCACTTTGCCTTTCTACAAGTGCCTTAAACTTTCGAAAATTATCAAATGTTTCAGATTTCAGTTTCAAAAAATATACCCAACTCATGCGGCTATAATCATCAGTAAACAATAGAAAATATTGACTTCCACCAAATGATTTTGTATTCATAGGTCCACATAAGTCAGCATGAATTAATTCAAGACAATTAAATGCTCTTCATGATTTTCCAATAGAAAATAATTTTTTACTTTGTTTGCCATAAATACATCCTTCACATATATCAAGTGTATTAATTTTAAGCAATCCGAAAATCATTCCTTTTTTACTTAACAACCTTAGACCCTTAATGTTAAGGTGTCTATATCTTAAATGTCATAAACTAACTCATTCTTTTAAGTTGCGACAAGCGCATGCCTCTCAATATTTGACACATCAAGTGGAAACATCTTTTTTGCATCATGCAAACATTTATTGTAATCAAATGAGATTTTTTATCTTTAATAGTGCATGAACCATTATCAAATATCCATCATCTATCAATTGTCCAATACTCAATAAGTTATGTGATAAAGTAGGAACAAACAAAACATTATCAAGGTATTTTACCTTCCTTTGATTTGTCTTCACCTCAATTGTTCCTTTCCCTTCTACTTGGATTTGCTTGTTATCTCCAAGTCTAACATTCAACTTGTGAATTTAATCAATATCTCTAAATATTGATTTTATGCTTGATATATGATTAGAACATCCACTATCCAGAAACCAAATATCATTTGAGATATTATAAACTTATGAATGAGTCATAAACAACTTACTATTTTCTTCATTTTCCTCCATATAGCTTGCTTGCTTCTCTTTTCCAGCAATCTGCCTAACCAAACTTTTTACAATAGTGACATTGAATTCTACTCTTGTAATTTTTTTATTATAATTTGATTGTCTTTGTTCATCATACCCATCAAAGTGTCCTCTTCCTTTTCCTCTTCCATTTTCTCTACCACAAAATCCTCCTTTGCCACGTCCTCTTCTTGTTGATTTTTTTTCTTCTTTTGAAGTAGAAGACTCCCCTTAACCTGAAATATTTTTTCTTCATTTTTTTCAAGTAACCTGTTCAACCTTGCTTCATGTGCTTGCAAGGAACCCATTAGTTCATCAAATGAATATATAGATAAATCTTTTGACTCATCAATTGTGGCAACAACATGATCAATTTTCTGAGTTAAACTTTTTAGAACTTCTGCAACAATTATATGATCAGAAAGATGTTCATCATAAGATTTCATTTGACTAACAATTTCAGTCACTCGAGAAAGAAAATATTGCATCGATTCATTGCTTTTCATAAACAAAATTTCAAACTCACGACGAAGGGTTTGAAGTTTTACCGTAATCACCTTTGATGAGCTTTTAAATTCATTTTGAAGTATCAACCAAGCTTGTTTTGAGGTTGTCGCTGCTGTAATTCTTGAGAAGATTTTCTCATGTACAGCTTGTTGAATGAAGAACAATGCCTTTGAGTCCTTTCTATTCTTCCTCAGCCTGATTTCGTCATCTGGATCCGCATATCCATTCTCTATTAAGTCTCAAAAATCTTGAGACTTGAATAGAGTCTTCATCTTGATACTCTAAAATTCATAGCATTTGCCTGAGAAGATAGGAATAAAAGGTTGGAAAACCATAATGCCCAATTCATATTGAAACTAGACTCTGATACCATAAATGTTGGGGATGGAGGAGTAAGGAAAAAAAACAGAATACTATTGTAGTATTAAAAACAGGAGGATTGACAAAAACACTCACAAGATATTCCCAAGTGCACACACTTTCTATATCCCTTACTTCATGAACTATGGTCCTATTTATAGGACCTAGTGGTAATCATCCTATAACTACTAGATCATGATTGAGGTAGTTATTAAGATTATCCTATAACTAATAGATCATGATAACTACCTAGATAATTATGAATTAAATCTCAATACTTTCTGCATATCTTTCCTCGCCTTCTGCTACAAGTCATTAGAAGGAAGTGGGAAGCTTTTGTGCTGTAAGGTAACTTGATCCACTCCATGGACATGGGATTTGATTCAACTTAATCTGCATGACAACCAGTTTCATCAATCCAATAATTTGATCAGTGATCGAGTCTGAACTAAATGAACTGAGGTCAAAAAAATGAGATGGAGTTGCAGTCTGGCCTGTTTCTGCGAGCAGGTCAGGTCTTAGTTCATATCATTTGGACCACATCACAAGAGAGGAGAGTAAGCCTTGCAGCTCAGTAGACAAAGGTGTAGGTATTTGCAGACATGACACATCCTGTCTTCATGCATGGCACTCCTCTTGCAGCAGTGTCAGTGAGTGAGACTCCGTTCTCACTTTCACATGACTTCATTCAACATGCTTCGTGACCTGCACCCGAAGTCCCCTGTGTCAGAAGAGTTCTACGGCTTGTCTGGAGGAGAATCTTAATCTAAAACTGTACGGCAGTGGCAAAGATGAAGTGAGCTCAGAGTGTTTGCTTGGGTTCTCAAGAACACAGTGCATTGCAGTGCTCAAAATTTTATGCTCATATATAGCTATGATAAAACCACCTGTATTCCGATCCATGCATGTGAATCAGACTGTATTGATGTGATTTCAATGAGACATTATACTTGTGTGTAACCAAAATATGAGTGTCCTTCGTCACCATTGTAGAGTCCAAGAAGGAACCGAGTAGATTCCTCTGGTACTCTTGCATGGCCCATTTGCCCGCTACCACAGATCACCAGTACAGTGAATTAAAGGTGCTTTGGAAAGACTTCATCTTGTGTCGTGAGCATGCAGGTTGTGTTAGCCAGGGAAGGAGGCTTTTGGTGTTCTTCAGTGACAGTAATTTCGTACAGATATAGTATGTATCAAGCTTAACTTGGCATAGATTGTTTGGAATTCATTACGTATGCTATCAATGCATCTCACCAATTACATTCTAAAGCAACTTTATATGGTCCCAAACATGCATATTTATTATGCTTTGGGCATCTTAGTGATGAAGATATGTCATAATGAATCCTGCACTCATTGGATTATTCAACTATCATATGATAATGTGCATAGAGAAGCTCTTGAAAGCTTCACTGACCTAACTGAAAAATGCTAATGTTTGTGATGAATATTATGAGAGATTTTTTTTTTATTTTTCAAAAAAGAATCCACCTTTTTTGTTTTGTTTAATTTATGGCATTGAAATAATTTCTTGTATTTGGTAAATACATGATTCTTCTGAAAAATATAAGAAGAATTTTAGTCTAAGATAGTGCCCCAAATAAGAAGAAAAGGTACAAAAGGAGAAAAAGAAAAAGGAATTACTTTACATTTTGCATTGGAATAAACACAACTCCTTAGAAACAAGCACTGAGGACAAAGTCCTAATCTTTGTATTGCACTCTGCTGCATCTGACAGACCTTCCCATGTTTCAAGGGGAAATAGAAACACCAAGGGAGCAATCAAATGGCTGGATAGTTTGGCTCTTGATGTCATTAGAAAAATATAGCTAGTGTATTAACAGAATCCATGATTCATTAGTTTGGCAAATCTTCCAAAAAGTGACTCAATGTAGGAGCAAATTTGAACCTGGAAGGATGCATGCCTTTGTTGGGACAGGGGGAGCCCATCCATGTGTTAAGAACACTGTGGTTTAGGGCACTCCCTAAGCACACAGTAAACCTTCCATTAGTTTTGACTCTACCATCCCCTTGTGTTCTCAATATGTAATTAAATGGGATGAAACAGAGCCCCAGTGGTTCATATATAGCTAATCCTGGAGAACCTTTGACTGCTATTTCAGCTGTTAATCTGAGAAGATTTTACATGGAGATCATTAATAGGAATTCAGCTGGTATCAGCATATGCTGTAGTATTAGTTCTTTGGCTTAGTCACTAAATAAACTACTAGCTTGCAGAGAATTTGATGAAAGATGATACAGAGAGATTTGAGTCTTCTGGAAAATGTTGATACTGATATGATGTGTATGTAGTAAAGAGAAGCAAGCAAACACATGATGACAACACACAGAACAAGAGCAGTCTTGGGATTAAGAGGACTGGAAACACACTGCTCCCAGTCTCTTCATTGTTTCAAGTAGAAGAAGAAAGTTTCAGACATATGGATTCTTTAAATCCATTGCTGGCCCTAAGGAACAGTATGGGGTACTCAAGTGACATGCATAAATTAATGATGCATGGTTCTTTTCCTTCCCTCCATATGAAGCTCCAAAGATGAGAAGCCAGAATGTGGATGCCATGTGAGATTTCATTTTCTTTTGGAAAGGTTGAGCAGCCACATCATGAACTCTTTTCTTTTTCTCTTCAAAGTAAAAAGGTTGAAGAAGCAGTATATTGGCTTAAAGCCTTAATCCCCTTCCTTCTTCACCTGCAAATGCATCATCTCTTACAAGCCAAGTAATACTCGACCACAGCAGTCTGGAAAATAAATGTTGCAAACATTTCATGCCTTCACACATATGTTTCTCTTTCCTAATGCAATCTTCAAGCTTGTTGCGTTCTGAACAGGATCTGTGATCAAGCTACATTAGAGATTAGCCAGGGAGATCCAGCAATGAACACCCTATGGCTCTTCTTTCACATGGTTCTTTGTGGTGTTGGAATCTACAGGTGGGTAATGTTTGTAGCAGTGGGGCTTGTCACCATGTGATTGCATGTGGTGTGTCTCCTCCAAGTAGACCCCCTCTGCTCCAATGCTTCACCATGATACATCCCACACTTACTTCTCCATGAAGGTGCAACATCTTCTTCTTGCTGGTTCATTTCTCTTCTCTGCACTCTGATCACTTGGTAGCTGTTTCCTAACTCTGATACCTACACAATCTTTCACATGATCTCCCCATGTGCATCCATATGTGAAGAGCCACTTGTTACTCACCACTGTAGACCTCAGCATAGGAGGCTCTTATCCCAAAAGACAGCTATTTTTCTGTGTTCTTCTTCTTCCCCTTGACTAAGGGAAAGATATTGAATGTGAGAGAGAGAGAGAGAGGAAGCAAACAAAAGAGGAGTACCATGATCTGCTAGTGCCACATGCAATGCTTTCAAGAACCCACTTCATATACATCTCAGCGTGTGTAGCTGCCTTCTCTCCCTCCTGCCTTTTGTCTTTCAGTGTCGCAGCCATGCAAGTCACAGAAGCATTCAAGCATGCTTTCCTCAAGCAAATGCTGCTTGGCTTCCAGGCGTCTGCGGTGTCGACCAATAGCATGGGATTCCAAGAGAGGAAGAACGCCATCAAGCTCTCGGCCGACGTCGCCATGGCCGTCGCCAGGGGCAGCAGGAAATGGACTCGTGGCCTCATCGCAGGCCTCTCCGAGGAGCAGCAGAACCGGTCCTTCCTTCAGCTTATCCTGGGAGAGCAGTACGAGAGGAGGCTGATGAAGCCATGCTATAGCTCGTGGAAGATCCCAAGATGCAGGAAGATCGTGCGGAGGAGCCTTAGGGTTTGCTGTAGGAGGCAAAAGAAGAAGAAGAACCAAAGTGGTGTTCTTGCGAGGACGTTGGTGGAGAAGAGAACTCGACAGCTCAAAAAACTTGTGCCCGGGGGTGAGTCCATGGATGGGTTCTCCTTGTTGGATGAAACCTTAGACTACGTGCTCTCTCTTCGAGCTCAGGTTGATCTGATGCAAAGCCTTCTCACGACCGTCGAATCCTCAAAGCTCAGGTAAATGGAGCATCATCGATCCACTCTATGAACACTGCTACTCCTCAAAAGCTTCACCACCTTGCAGTGCTCACCCTTTTCTGCGCGCAGATCTCACAGTAAACGCACGCTGCCTGAAAGAAGAGCTTCATACGTTGGCAAATGAGGTCGATGTGGTTGGAGGCTGAAAGGCTGTGGGAAGGCCAAAGCTTATACTGTAGTGGAATGGGAAGAACATGTTCTCTGGAGGAAGTACATGAGAAGAAGGTGATGCCTGTGTCAGCTTCCTTGTACTGTTCACTCTTCTAAAAGTGGTGAAGATGGAAGGAGATCTCAATTGAACCCATGATCATATGCTTGCATGGCTCTGTCGGTTTGTACTGCAGGAGGAGAGAGACATTAAGGGAGTGAAGTTTCTTTCGCTTGTTAATTAGTGTAAGTTTCTTATAATTATATCGAAGAACTCCTCAAATTAAGCATTCTTTTCTTAAGATGCACACAACCATATGGTTTACTCTACAAATATTTTGTTCATTATATATATATATATATATATATATATATATATATATATATATATATATATATATATATATATATATATATATATATATATATATATATATATATTTATTTATCTGATTTGTTGAAAGGAGGAGGGAAAACAAACTAATTGTGTATAAAGACAACAATTAGCATTTGTAGAATATATAGATAAATAAATGAAATATAAAAAAGGTGTACAAAATAAACTGAGAAAAAAGAAAGGATTTAATGGTATATAAAAAATGAAATAATATCTGATTTGTCAAAGGAGAAATGGGAAACAAATTAATAGTATGTAAAGACAAAAAATAATGTTTATATAATAAATAAATAAATGGTATGAAAAATGGGTTTACAAAGGAAATTGATATAAAAAATAAATTTAATAGTATTTATAAAATAAAATAAATAAATAAATAGCATATATAAAAGAAATTAAGAAAAACAAAAAAATTATTTTCCGTTGCCGGGACTCGAACCCGGGTCTCTCGGGTGAGAGCCGAGTATCCTAACCAACTAGACTACAACGGATTCGTTTTGTTTTGTATCTCTTAAATATAAGATGTCTATTAGCTTCGTCAAATCCTTCGTCCTCCTTCAGCTTCCAGTTCCACTGAGTCCTCCTCAAGGGTGGCCGTGCCTCCGACTTCCTCACAGCCAAGTCCTTCCTCGCCATGTGTTGCAAGAACTCCCAGATCCACTACGCAGGCTTACGGTTCTACAAAATCCCCCTGAGACTCACATACACTTGGCACGCAGTGATGCACTCCGCCGGCTGCAGCGCCATCTCGGTCTGTGTCGTGGGAAGACCGATTCACGCTCGCTGCGCAGTGAACGCAGCGGCCGCGACGTGTGCTCGAGGAGGTGTCACGATTTGGATGCCGCCTTCAGGGTGTTCGATCTGATTCTGATGTCGGATTCTAATGGTACTGCCATGTTCTCTTCTTCTTTGTACAAGCTTCGCACCAACTCAAGACCTACCTGATGACCGTCATCTCTTCCATCGTCGAGCATGCATCAGTTCCTAAATCACATGATGCTGAAGCACCTGGTTTTCTTCTCTTCTTGAACCTGTCGATGATACTCTATGAACAAGTCAACTGCTGATATCTTAGTCTCATGCAATGGCCAGCAGTTCGTGACTCCTACAGGAACAGACCAGAGTTGGAATCACATAGCATGTGAATTCTTGACCCTCCCATATGCAAACTACTCTCAATCCATTGAGTTTGTGCATCCATGCAGCTGGATTTCGATCTTACAAGCAAATCAAGTCTTAATCCTTTGCTCATGGTCAATAGTACAGCGAGCTTGTACAAGACATGGAATGTTCATCCGTCAGTGTACTGATGGAAAGAACATACATTTGCATGTTTGGTCAGCAAAAGATCGCTTGCGATTGCAATAGTTGTGATTAGATAGGGTTTGACTAAGAGTGCAGTTTGACTTCCTGGGAGGCTTGCTTACGTTGTTCTTCCCGCCTTCCTCCTCTTCATGTCTCTCTTTATCTGTCAATATTTGCCCGACTCTCTCTCCGGTCTCCGCACCATCACCCTCCGCGGTCTCCATTTGCGCCACCTGCTTTGGCTGACATGGGAAGTCTCGACGACTCAGGCAAACCCTCTTCGCTCTCCTCCATGATCGATCTTGCTTATCGTGCAAACTCTAATCTATCTCTTTGTCTTCATCGCAGACTCGGGGTCGCTTGGATCTTTCCTGTCGGACCGGACGGCGAAAGTGTTCGTCGCGGGGCACCGTGGCCTCGTGAGCTCCGCCGTCTACCGCAAGCTCGTTTCCCTGGGCTTCACCAACCTCCTCCCCCGCACCCACGCCGAGCTCGACCTCACCCGCCAGTCGGACGTGAAGGGCCTCTTCGCCGCGGAGCTGCCCAGCTACGTGATCGTGGAGGCCGCCAAGGTCGGCGGCATCCACGCTAACGACACCTTCCGGCCGACTTCATCGCCACCAACCTCAAGATCCAGGCCAACATCATCGACGCCGCCCTCCGCGCCTGCGGCGGCTCCGTCCGCAAGCTCCCCTTCCTCGGCTCCTCCTGCCTCTACCCCAAGTATTCGCCCTAGCCGATACCGTATTCGGCCCTGCTCTCCGGCCCCATCGAGCCCACCAACGAGTGGTACGCGGTGGCCAAGATCGCCGGCATCGAGATGTGCCAGGCGTACCGGATCCAGCACGGCCTCGACGCCATCTGGGCCATGCCGACCAGCCTCTACGGTCCCCACGACACCTTCCACCCGGAGAACTCCCACGTGCTCCCGGCGCTGCTCCGTCGTTTCCACGAAGCCAAGGCCTCCGGAGCAAAGCAGGTGGTGGTGTGGGGCATGAAGCCAAGTTCCTCCACGTCGACAACCTCGTCGGTGTTTCTGATGGGCCGCTACTCGGGGGTGGAGATCGTCAACGTGGGGAGCGGGAGGGAGGCGGGCACGCCGCGGAAGCTCGTCGACGGCTCAAAGCTGGCGGCGATGGGGTGGAGACCCAAGGTCTCTCTCAGGGAAGGGCTGGCGGAGAGCTACAAGTGGTACTCGGAGAATGTGGTGGAGCAGATGGAGTAGATGATCCATGCACAAGACTTGCTCGAGTCCTGTGCTCATCACCTGCTCCTGTGGACTCTGCTGTCGGTTTCTGCCTTGTTGCTATTGCTTTGGTCAATTCTTATTGCTTGGTCTCCACAGCATGCATGCAGTTGTAATTGTACCCCTCCCCATATTTATCTTAATTTTCTTGCTCAATAGAAAAATAAGAAAACATAGTTGCCATTCAATGTGGTGTGAAATCGAGCATTTACTAATATAAGGCATAATTGGATCTGAATTTTCTATTTTCGATATCAATTTTAATATATATATATATATATATTTGTTCGATAAAGTGGATTTAATTTTAATTGAAGGCGCACGCACTGCAAAAGCACGTTCGAGTGTCTCTCTCATGGGCTGCGTCTTCTTCCTTGAGGCAGCTTTCCGCCCTCCAACCAGTGATGAGGAACTCCGACTCCTCCCAAATACCAATCGTGATGCCGATTTGGTAGAGCCGGCAGCTGCGCTGACCGTTCGTTGGATTCATGATCCTTACTTCCTTCCTTCCTCGGTCGCGGCCGCGTGTAAGAATCCCTAATCACTTTACCGAATAGGATTTCACCTCTTCTTGATAGATCCCTCTGTTTGGAACTTATGCCGTCGGTTGAGCCTTCTTCTATGTTTGGTTTGCTTCTTCGATCCTGTTCCCTTGTCGTACGGTTCTCTGTTATAATGGAGTTACCTGATCCATGTGAGATCCGAGGAGTGCGAAAAAGTCCGCTTCTTGGAGTGTCATAAGAGATCCAGCCGATGCGACGTGTTTCCTTGTTTATTCTTTTATCGTATTGGGCTAATTATTGGCGTCGTTTTCGTTGTTCTTGGAGTTTCGATGCTCCAATTGAAACTTTTGTTATGGGCTTCCTATTTCAGCTCTCGATGGAGGAGCATTTGTTGTCCTTCTCGGCTTGTTTCTATCATTTGTCAACATTTGTTGCATTTCTAATGATCTTATTTGGACAGATAGGCGATAGATCCTGCAATTTCACTTCTTTTATAAAAGAACATTTAGAACCTCCACATCTTGAAAACTTTGTCTTTGACTGGGGTTAGGAAGTTGTTGTGTCCCATCAATGAAATCAAAATGTAAATGTGAGGATCTATGTGAATGCAAACCAGTCCGCCAAATGGTAAATTCTTCTGCCATCTTGTTGGCTCCAAGCTAGTAAGGTGCATTTTAGTTATAGTTGACTTGGGTTTCTTCTTGACATTCAATTCTATGTCTGATGACTGCTTTCTAGAAAAGGAAACACCTTTTGTTCTTTCCTATTAACAAATAGTTTTACCAGCCAAATTCCTTCTCAACAACTTTCGAGCAGATGCAAATGGTGTCATCTGTTCACGCTCTCTTGATTGTAAACAGATAAGAGTTATAATACATACACCAAAAATACATATTAGCTGCTGTTTGATTTATACAATTGTTTACAATATAGTCAAAGTGATAACATATTTGATAGGATGGACCAGACATATGCTTGTTAGGATTAATTGAAGTATCCTTTGAGAGAGTACTATGATGTCGGTTAATGGTAGAAAAGCAATGGGGTCAAAGAGAGTACTATAAACTTTAGGTAGTGTAGACCTTGGATGTTAATGGATGCACTCATCCCAATTATCAATACCAGTCACTATTTTGATACACATTTGAAGGGTCCAGATATTAGGACAAGGTTTCTAAACAACCCCATTTTGCAAAATTGGAAGTTCTGTTTTTCATCATCACTTGATAAGTTGTTCTCTCAGATGACGTTTGTGGTCTTATTTATTAAGAATCTTGAGTGTCATAACCTGCACACTTTCCAAATCGACCGCTCTGTTTTCTCTGTCAATATATCTTCTTCTTCTGTCAAAATGTTGCTTCCATGCATCTTAACTCAAACATATATTATGCCTTCTTTTACCAAACTTGCTTGTGTTTTGCTCTTTGAATTTGTGTTTATTCTTCTTCCTACTCATCTTCCATTTCTTGGTCTTGCATGTTCTTTTAGAAAATTCTCATCCATCCTTCGAAATTTGAGAAAAATGAGCATTATTCTCAAGATCATAGTTATCAATATACATTGACCTATCAAGAAGGATTTATATAGCAAATTTTTGTTCAGGTTACAAGTTCAGAATGTGTCCCTTGTACCCAGGTTTATGAAGGTTAAGTCGATATGCATATGACAAGCAAGAATGAATGTGGAAATATATGAATAGAATCTCATTTGTTATAGTTTTGCCTAGATGTTTTTGATCCATCAATCCACCAGCAATAGTCCCATCCTTCCTTTTAGAGCTGTTTCTTGGAACCGACCACTGACTGATATGTAGGTCAGAAGGATGAAGGATAGAAAGAAGACGAGCAAGGGGTAAATCTTTTCCGGAATAATTGAGGTCAAAGCTTCTATAGCCTGGACCAAAAGCATTCACGGAGTCTGTAAAGAGCCATTATCAAGATCTATGATGTGACAAGCATTATCTTGTTATTGTCAAAAGTATACTAAAGCCAAGTGTGTTGATGTATATGTTTATATAGATATTTACATGTATGATATCGTAAATTTTTGGTGGACATCATTACTTTTACTATCTACTTGCTATTTGCCTTTGCTGAAAAGAGGATGGAAGTTTAAGTATGGGCATGTACCTTTCTCTCATGTTTTATATATTTGTGAAATTCCATATCACAACCAATTAGTAACTATTTTTTTGTTTGATGCAGGACTTTGGACAGATTAAATCTTCTGCAAAATGATGGTTCTCGATTCTCTATCATCTCCTCATAGGAGATCACAGAACTAGGTTTTTCTGACATCCTCTTCCAAGTAGCTTGGTAGCTGGTTTATTCTTTTGGAGCGGCACAAGTTCCTCTTGACGATGCTAGCTCTACTGGCATTCCTATGCGCCATCTATCTGTACTTCGCAGTTACGTTGGGGGCTGCAGGTTCATGCCCAGGAATGTCAGCAGCCGAAAAGGCACTTTGTCAGGCCAAAGCTTCTTTGCACAAGGGGAAATTGAAATTCTTTTGACTAGCATGTGGTTTTGGAGCATCCATGAAAGGGATGCCTCTAAAATCCATAAACAATTCATAATGTTTCATTTGTCTTGTTGAAGAGTATGTGTGTGTTTCTAGTGACACAGTTTGTGGTTGATGTGTTGGCTATGATAAGGGTGTTCTTCATTTGTAGAACATGATATTCCTAGATAAAAATGGATCTTCTTCTTGTTGCTCTGTTCATAGAGAGTCACATTCTTCAGTCCCTGATTGAGAATTCTTGTTGACATGTCCATTCTACATATCAGTAAAATGTTTGTTCACAGGACTTTTGAGTGGTTATCCTCAGGAAGGATATAGATGTCTGGATTCTCTGCATTGTTGACACTAAATCTTTCATATGTTTTCCTCGAAAACAACTTCTTGTTATATAGGAATTTGGCACAGTACTGAGGTAAGGTAATGGCACTTATGGCTCACTAGCTTGAAGCAACTACAAGACTCTTGTCCATATTGGTTAGCAAGAGAAAGGTTTTTCATTTCGGATTTCAGATATCAAATTCGTATCGATCGGATCGATACGGGTCTTATCATTATAAGTATCGATACGGGTCTTATCATTATAAGTATCGGTATATTGATATCTATTGAGTTTTGAAAAAAACTAAAAATCTTAAAAAGGATTGAAAAAATATTTACAATGACTCATAATATGGATTAGTCCGTAATGTTATGTATTAATAGGTTATTAAACTAATAAATATCATTCGTATCGAATCTGGACCTGGACGACATTACAAGCCATGATCAAGAACATACTATAATGTTAATATTTAGGTTTACAATGAACTTATGGTGTTAATAAATATCAATTACCTATATAATATTAGTGATTAGATTAATATGAAAATAAATTTTTATTTGGAATAGTTACCATATTATTACCATTAATATCATTTGAGGTTCCATATTATTACCATCAAGTGCATTATCAAAGGTAAAACTACATTTATTTTATGTTTAAAACTTTAATAATTTGATCCGGTTCAATCCCTTTCTAACCTTACTAATTTGGTCCGGTTCAATCCCTTGATGAACCGGATCAGATAACGGCACAGAACGAATGGCCCTCACGCACCGTTGGTTACCAACAAATCGAGCGGAGTGCGAGGTCGACTAAGATGACGTGCCCCCGCCACCGAGATGGCTACCGCCGTTAGGCTTTCTCTCGCTCCAGTCGCCGCCATCGCCCACCTCTCCTCCCACTCCGCTGGTAGGATTAGGGCTTCCTCGGTGATGGCAACCATCACCTTGACGCCGGCGGTGATCGTGGGTGGCGGGAGAGTCGGTCGGATGCTGCAGTCACTGGGCGACGGCCGTGACGTCCTCGTCGGCAGGGGTCAGCCGGTGCCCGCCGAGTTCGAAGGCCCCATCCTCGTCTGCACCCGCAACGACGACCTTGAGGCCGTCCTTGCCTCCACCCCTCCCTCGCGGTGGAACGGTATCCAATCTCCTACGGAAGCATAAAAACCCTGGTCGTTTGATGGTTTCCCCGTTTTCTTTAAGCTGGATTAAAGGTTTGGGATCTCAACGTGGTGGCAGATCTGGTGTTCTTCCAGAATGGGATGCTCGAACCGTGGCTTGAGAGCAAAGGGTTGGGTGATGCGGATCAAGTCTTGGCTTATTTTGCTGTGTCGAAACTGGGGGAGGATCCGATCGATGGCAAGACCGACACGAATCCTGAAGGACTGACAGCAGCGTATGGGAAATGGGCATCAGCAGTAGCCGCACGCCTCCATGGTGGAGGCCTTTCTTGCAAGGTTTGTGCTCTCAAGCTCTGGATTGTCTTCCTGTTCAAGTATATGACAACCCCACCCACTACCTGAAGCTTATATGTTATCGCCTCGCCTTAATTGTTCATATGTATTGCAAGTTTTCTTCCATCAAAATGAAGACATTATTGGATAATGTAATGGTAGGTCTATGGAAGTATCTTGCAGTACCTCATCATGTTGGTATTAGTCTTCCAGATCTTATGTTAGGAGCTTGTCATTGTTTGAAATGCCAATTATCGCGTTTTAGCAGCATTGATGGTCAAATCTGACATTTATGCTCAAATGATGATGTTTATTTGATTCAGGTCCTTGAAAAGGAAGCTTTTCAGAAGCAAATGTTGGAGAAGCTCATATGGATCTCAGCTTTCATGCTGGTCGGAGCCCGCCATCCGGGGGCTACCGTTGGTGTTGTGGAAAAGGAATATCGATCTGAAGTAAGCATATTCATTTGGTTTGAGATGAATCTGGTTCACATATTTTTATGTGAAACAGCATAAGTTAAGGCTTACAAAATGTTGGTCCTAGGTAGCGAACCTCATTGCAGAGTTAGCATCTGCAGCTGCTACAGAGAAACAACTAATGTTCGAAGAAGGCATGGAGGATAGGCTATGTGCTTATTCCAGGGCTGTTGCGCACTTCCCGACTGCTGTTAAGGAGGTGAGCATATATATGACAAAGCTATGTTAACTTGTAAACAATATCTTGACATTCGTAATGTGACCTATGTACAGTTCAAGTGGAGGAATGGCTACTTTTACTCTCTCTCAGAAAAGGCACTCGCAGGAGGAAGGTCAGACCCATGCCCTCTGCATACAGCTTGGCTCAAGGAACTCAGGATCATTTGAGGTTCCATATAGTGGCTTTTCATCTATATCTCTGTTGGCTTATCTAAACATGAAACCACATTTGATTCTATTTTATGATCATCAGAGAAGAATTTTGTATATCAAATATACTATGTCCCCAGCGGTTTTTGTTTCTATTTTATGTCCCATTGTATATCACGACTGGTATATTTGAGACTAATCTGGCAGGAGATATGATGAAAAGGAAAATTGTGAGAATTAGTTATCACACTCGAATCTAGAAAGGTGGCTCTGCTGGTGTGCCCACTAAAGCAAGAAAATACCTGTGTTTTCTATGATAAATGGAGACATGGGAATGCCATCGGGACAGTTTTTGTCTTTAAAAATTGATACTTTTGGATACATGAAAGAGCGTTGTCTATGGAAAAGTGTCAAAGGAACCATTTTGCATTTATTAAACCAATTTCTGATTTTAAAAGAAAATTAGGTTGTCCCTAAAAGGATACTTATTTGGTTCTTGATATAGGAACTTCTTATCAAGCATATAGAAGTCAATGAGTAGTTAAATCTGATTTCTAAAATCAGTTTTTAGAGGTAACTGGTATCCCAACCTACGCTAAGCGATGAACTTTGTCAAGTACTGAAATATGGGAAAGAATCTTCAATACATGTTTATTGAATGTTTTTAAATATAAATGTTTCAAGTATTTTTCGACCTATAAAGATCAAAGTTCAATGCATGTAAACTCATAAATGTCATCTTGATCTGTATATTTGGCATAAAAATTTTGAAAATAAGCCTCAAAAAAGAAAAGAAAATTCATTTTGTTTGGACAGAGGCACTCTCTTTTTTGAGAATTAACTTCTCGCATCTTGTGCGGTGAGTGTCATTTAGTCTTTTCCGTAGCCCGTAACTTTACATCAATTTATCCTATATTGATTTTCCAGTGAGTTCACAGTCCAATGCACTCTTTGAATAAGCTACATTATGATCATCAAATAGGTTTGTGAACACTAACGATCAAACTTAAAACTATTTTTTTATTTTCCTAAAGCATAAAAGATAAAATTAATGTCAAAGATGCCCTTATTGAAACCTGGAGTCCTTTAACAGAAGAGATCAATCTCATATAAATCAAAACAGTATTCAGAGAGATACACTGTAATGTCTGATAAACAACAGCCTTAATTTAATTTAGTGTTTTCTTGGGGAAAAGAAAAACTGGAGCCTTAATTTCAAAACATTGAACTCGGTGATCTCCATGCAGCTTCAAGCGAATGAAGCATTATTTTGGACCCATGATTAGTATGTACTAACAGATGAACTGTCCCCATGCAATGTGCTAAGATGTTATCATTTTTTAATGTGCTCTTCTGTTTTGTTCTCTCTGCATATTTACCCGTGAAGATTTGTTTTAGAATGCAACTTCAGAAAGATGATGCCTTATGTTAATCTGATACTACTTTAAGTTTTCTATTCCTTTTTTCCTCTGTCAGTCAAGATTGTCTACCTTTAAGAGCAAGTAAAGCAAGAAAAGATTAAATTCATGATAATGCAGCTTAACATGTTGTGTTTCTCTTTCTTGAGGAATTCTATCCAGTATTTTGCCACAGAAACAAATATGTACTCATGGTGTATAAAAAGTTTTCTTATGACTTAAACATGGTACAATTGATCGACCAACAGAAAGAGGAAGTCCGAAGTCACCAGCTGTTCACTTTACAAACATTGCTGGAACCAGAAGGTTATTTTTTTAGAATCTCAATGGTGATTTATCAGCACTTTTAGAATGAACCTTGGATGAAGACGAGCCTCTCAATGCCAAAGGTCCAATTTGACAAGACTAAAGCCAGAAATGTAGCATTGCCTGTTTATGAATTACACTATGTCAAGCTCTAAAACAGCTTTTGCTAAAAAAAAGTTCTATAATAACAGCAAGAAAAAAGCATAGACTGGCTAATATTCTGTATGCAGCTGAATGGCATAGATCAACAAATATAAAAAAGCAAATCTGCACAGGCAAAATTTATGTTGGTCATATCTAGACTTAGCTTCATGCATGATTTTTCTTTTTTCTTACAAAATATGAACTGCGTGTCTATGGTTAAAATCTATGGTACCAGTTTCTTTAAAGATGAGAGGCTAATGTATCTTGTTTAGGGTGGAAATATGGTTGACAGTATAGTTGTAAAAGCTCCAGGTGAGTCTTAGTTGATCTCATAGTGTTCTTCTTCATATCTGTGTATAGTGAAGGCCTTGTATTTCTAGATGTTTCTAAGGGTACTCCTGATACATTAATATCCTAACTGATGAGTTTCAGTGCCTAGTCTGAGAAACAAGCAAAGCACCAGTGCAGAGAAAGTAATATAACATTACCTCCACAAGGTACGTAAATTGAGAATCATCCTCTTGATCGTGCTCAAACTCTGTGTTGTTAACTTGTGATTCTATAGAATCAAGATGCTTGATTATTCTCCTTAATGACTGCAACTGTTTTCTGCCTCGCTCGAGATTTTCCTGCTTCGTATCTCTCATGTCGTCTTTAAATTTCTGCATCAGCATTCTTAGTTGCTCAAGATCACTGTGAGATAAAGAAACTGCATCATGAGAATTTCCAGGTGTTGGAGGACAATCCATCGGTGCCTCTTCCCATGGTTGGTACAATTTGTTCTTATGATGGGCATGCGAGAAAAAATTGTTGTGCTGATCTTTCGGGAAGTTGCACATAGCTTCTTCCTGTCTTGCAATTGGCACTCTGTTCATGCATTTGGTTTCGAAATGTTCTTGCGAAAGTTGGCTGCATGTTCTAGACCCGCTTGGACGATTGTGATTCTCCTGAACATCATGGAAGTCTTGCAAATTGACTGATTTTGTTTGATAAATACTGCCCTCGTCTGACTTTATGTTCGATGTTGAATTGTCGAATTTGTTGTCGTCGCTAGCTGCTAGTTGTAGATACCATGAACAACCAGGATTCTGTCTCATTTTCACAGGCACCATCCTAGAATTCATGTGAAATTTATCATGATACTCGAGTTTTTGCTGCCACTCTGTTGATCTTCTGTGTGCTTCTGCTGTTTCTGATCTAGCCAAATTCATAAACTCATGCAATTTGGCTGCATCGTACTCTTCACCGAACTCCATGTTGTCAGCAATGCCACAATACAAATTTTCAGTAACATGAAGCCCTGATGATAGTTCTTCCAGGAGAAGCGCAGGTAAAGAGATGTTCCTAACCAAGCTTGTCCTGCACCGGTTGCCATTCCTCATCATAACATCATCATCCATATTTCTGAGACCCAAACTTAACAGCCTGTGCTTGTAGGCCTGCACTTGATACACGAGGGATGCAATCTCCATCTCCTTCTGAAATATGACGTCTTTCAGAATCGTCGAGGACTCCTTGGCGTGCCGCAGCTTCTCCTCCGCCAATCTCTTGTACTGGCTCGCCTTCATCTTCTCGGCTGCCTTCTCTTCCTGCAGGCGCACGATCATGGATAGAGCTTCGTCCGCTCCAGATGCCGCAGCTTCCCGTTCCTCCTCCAGCTCTCCATAAAGTTTCTCCAGAGTTGTAGATCGACTCCGAATAGCTTCTCTCAAAGCAATGACTTCGGGTTCCGCCATCACCAGAAATCCCTAATTCCTGCCACCCACAATGGGATCTCCAACAGATCAAACGTCCCAAATCGAAGGAAAAAGGGGAACAAAAACCGGATTTTTCCGCCCCTAAATCATGGAAGACGACCAATAAATCAGCAAGCGATGGAAATTTACCGGATCAACAACTCTGGATCGAAGAACACTGGCTTCGGATGCGGAGAAAAGCGAAGGATTATTCTCGTAGAAGCTGCATTCATCTTATAATTAAAAGAGCTTGGGATCCGATTCAACTCCCACCGATCGGAAGAACCACATCGTGGTTGATGAATCCATCTCCAGGCTCGTAACGTGCGGGACCGCTGCGTTGCATCGAAGGAAACGGCATTTATATAGGCCGTTGTGCATTCTTGGCCTCTACATGCTCGCACCCGCCATCCAATGAGAACATCCCACGTGTATTTCAGTTTGTCTTTGTTTTCCTGGATACCAATTTATGTGCATAAAAAAAATAAAGAAAAATGATAAAATCAACATACGGTATGGCAACCCACGTCTTCCGAGAACGCTTGATCTCGTTCCGTGATGTTGCTCCAACGGCGGGGATAAAAAGCCCCAAGTCCTCGGTATAAGTTTCCCATTGACACTCCCTCTCTCTCTCTCTTCCGCGCCTTCAAGGCCTGGAAGTCTGTGACGCCCTCTTCCTTCGACCACCGTCACCTCCTCGGATTGCCCGCAACTGGATGTGGTTCCTCTCCCCGTCGTCAAGGTTCCCCCTCGTCTCGAATTCTTCTTGTTCCTCTTCTTTTTCCGCTCGTCTTCGCTGAGATTATTTAGGGTATGGATTCATATGCGTTGTGATTTTTCTACTGTTCGTGGATAAAGATCTAGTAAAAAGGGGAAGTTCAAAGGTAAAAGGGCAACATGATTGCATTCGCCACCTCATCTTTTGCTCTGATTTGAGCGAGGATCCCACTGGCTACATTGCCGGACTGTTCTTGGTACGTTGACGTGCTTCTCTTCCACGATGAAATGAATCGAAAAGTCCAACAATTAAAAATTTTGTTGGATTAATGTCAATCAATAGTCAACCACTGTTCATTGCTGGCCGCGTGTCCTCCATGTGCCTCTCAATTTTTTTACAGTTTTCTCTCAATAATTTTTATTATCATCTGGATTTATACGTTCATCTCAATCAGATTCTAAGGGTTTTATGTTCATGCTTCAAATTTATATTATCACCTTTAGAAATAGGAATAAGAGTTTGTGTGATAGTCATGAATTGGATGGATTGCCTTGAACTTACCTAGAGAGTTTCACTTTGCCACCTTAGAAACTATTGAAGGTAAGAGATTAGAGAGAGAGTTTTTTTTCCCCCTCCAAATTGAGGATAAAGTATTAATCAATTGCAATAAGAAGATTAGTGTCTTTATTGCATTTTCATTCACAAGGCATAAACACTGAGAAATGCACATGCACTAACAATTTTTCCCTAAATTATGTTACTATATGACACACTAACAATGTCATGAACACTCATTAACTACATGACGCTTTACTTGCAACATAAGTTGCTTAGTACAAGGTCCATTGTATGTCACATGAGCACTAATTACATTGGCCACTAACTCCATATACCACTAACTTCATGACACTAACCACTAACTCTCACGAACCTTGAATCATATGTTACAGACCCCTTTGCCTCTCCCTTTCTTGTTGCTTCACCTCATCCTTTCTTGCTTTCTATACCACACACATGATGAGGAATGTGGGAGAAGAAAAAGAGAGAGAGGAGGAGGAAGAGGAGGAAGCCACTACATTAATGAAAAAAAACTAAGTGGAATAAACAATAGGAGGTCAGGGAGATGAAAAAAAGAATAAATAAAGGGGAAAAAAAGGAAAAAAAAACTATTTTATTTTTTTATGTTTACATTAAGTGTGTCATTATTTTTATATTTGTTATTAATATTATGATCTGATCATTTGACATACCAGTCTGACCAGATATCCAGTAACCTGATCAGCTCAAGCCTTTTCATGTAATTCTTATTATTCTTTTGTACTTTCTTAGCATCGCTCTCACAAATGAGAGAAGTTTCATTTGATGCTGATGATACATGTTTCACACATTAACCTTTTTTTCTATATGCAACCATTTCTAGTTTTGATTTGAAAGAAGTGTAGTTTGATCCCGAGTAATTGGGATGTAATGCTCTGTTACTTTCACTGAGCTGTTAAGATGCATATTACTTCGGTTAGTAAAGTCTCATCATCTTATCCATTGTGAAGGTCTCCATTATCAAAGTTGTGATTCAATGCTTGTTGCTTTCAGTGAGCTGTTCCTCTCTATTGTGATGAAGGTTTCCATCAATGCTTAGACTTAAAGAGTGTGAAGCATTCCTTCCGTTTATGCATTACTAAACGAATACATAACACTTCTTTTAGTGAAAGAGTGACGAACAGATCTTTTTCTTAATCACTTCATCCTTGTTACAGGATTTCAATCAAAACCAACTCAGGATTAACCCCACCAACCTTTTTCCTTGAATCTGATCACTTTAAAATGGTATATTCCTCAACCTTTTTTTTTTAATCAATGGCAGAAAGAGTATTTAAAGATAAAGACATGCAGAGTAAAGTTTATTTTCCTAGACATAGATTAGCTATCATGTTTGTAGATGCATGCTGCAAATGCTACTGAAAATAAGTTATAATTATTTGGTCAAGGTGTTAGTTTACTGCTCCATTAATTATGTCTAATTTGGTAAGATATTTATTTTACCTTGTTATGCTCGAGCATAATCATTAACAAGGAAGAATGTAAGTGCTTTTTCTGTCCACTTCATCACTAGAGCTCATTAGGAATAGGAAACGGATTAAAAGTGTTTGCATAAACTCTTGACCAAAATAGCACTCATGAAACTTGCAAATGTGTGTGTGTGTGTGTGTGTTCCACTGGGGGTAAAAAAGCCATGTAATCGACCAGATATTATGACCTGTTATTATATACTTTCTTTGCACCAACAAGGAAAGTGGTTTCATATGTATCCCTCTAAATTTAGGTTTAGCATTAAAACCCTCTATGGAACCTTAAAAGAATTCTCTATCAGCTGATTATTATTTGTCCAACAATTAAATAAAAATTGAGATCAATATCATTTACAGGATGCCTTAAGAACATTAAAGATATATCACCACAAAGTGATTTCATTTCATATTTATCCCTCTATATTCAAGTTTGGTGTAAACATCTCTATTAAAACCTAAAAACATAATCTCTCTCAGTTAACTGTCATTTATCCATTGGTTGAATTAAAATTGATGTTGATTTCCCTTACAAGCTTGTTATGATTTGATAAATTTTATGATTTGAATTAACTAATACTAATCACTAGAGGTGATTAACCTGAGTCTTTTAGCTGAATGTTAACAGTGGTATAGAGGATGAGCTCATTTCCATCTGTCTGTGGCTATCACATGTTCCCATCATCTGATTGATGAGTCATGTTCTATCTGTCCCACAAGGTTGGGTGCAAAAGCCACAAGCCATGTTAGGTGGACCCCTGTGTCCTTGCTCCAGTCCAAATTTAGGGTAGCTCTGCTGTTTCAAGTGGCAAGGAGACATGCTTGTCCATGAATCCTTCATAATCTTGCTCAAGTGGTTAGTAAGGATTCACCAACTCAGGACAAGCTCTTGTGACAAAATCTCCAAAAGTTGCCGAAGCCTAAAGGCATCTCTGTTCTGATTTTTTTTATGCAAAGGCTAAGGGGTGAAGACATAATTCGAATTGAGAAATCCTCAATCTAAGATAAGTAAATTAAGGACACCACCAGATTAGAATCCCACCTTGATTGGTTTACTAGCAAGCTTGTGAAATCAACTGTCAAAAATATAGTTTTCTATGGTTAATTAAGAACATATTTTGAGGGTATCAGTACTTTTGAAGTATTTTTCCATCAATGGTAAAGAGAAGAAAAATAAGGAAGCCTCCCAAGCCTAGAAACAAGTTTCATTCAAGCATTTGCTTAGTGATGAGATAAAAGCTACCAGTGCATGGTAAAAGTTTCCTATTTGCTTAGCAAATTACTAGTGTTCATAGATTGGCCATACATGCTAAAAATTAATTTTGGTGTTGATCAGGCCTAGAGAATTAGTTAATCTCGGGACTTGAAATCTATTTTTTGCTAGCAAGGTTTTGGTTGTACTAGATTTTTGTAATATAGTTTTTAGCTTTTGGGGAAAAAAAAGGCTACTAGTGCATGCTACTTTTCTCTTGCTTCTTTTCCAAGTGGTTAACATCATGATCCCTTCTTTTGTCATTGTTGGTGATAGCACTTTCCCTTATGTGCTGTTTGATGATCCATATGATACTAGTCCTTCATGCTACCAAATAAACAGTAGGGAATAAAAAGGTCAGTCCACCACCATAAAACACTAGTTAAACCGTGTGGACACAACCTGACTAGTATGAGTGACAAAAATAGAACATGACTGGAGGTAGTAGGTGGAAACATAGACAAAAAGATAGAACAAAGTGACCCTTAATTCAAATGGCTTTAAGGAAAAGCAACAAGTCAATTCTATGAAAGAAAAGGAATTGTATTGTCTAAAAGACATCCATTGCAGAGATTTGCCTAATCCACTAGTACATATTCTACCTCCTTTTAAAAGGGAACAACTTGCATTTTGCTGGTACAATGTTTCAAGTTGGTGCCACCATTCCTAAAATAAGACAGCATATGCATGTGATTGATCACAAGTGGGTTGGTCACTGCACAAGATAGCTTAACTGGGCTGAAGTTATAAACACCATAGAAGCTATGAAGAGTTGGTGTGTGACAACTGCCAAAGTGACACCTTTGGACCATCCAATTATTATGAGTTCCTATCTTATATGAACAGCTAATTAAGCTTATAAACAAAGGTCATATAATGTGATTGCTTCAGGTGTGTCCAGGTTGATGCTTGATAGTCTAAGCAACCAATGGATTCTGGATGTCAATCATCCAGCTCCAAGTTGTTAATGACCTGATCTCTGAAATAATAGAGTATACAAAGGATCAGCAGTCTACATCACATCACCTTGTGTGTTGCATGTATTTTAGCCTTGTCTTGACAACATTATAAGATTCCAAGATCCTAATCCACAGCTGAACATTGACAGCAGTTGTTCTACCAGCAAATCAATAAACCTTAGCTCATTGATAAGCATGTATTGGTTTCTAAGAAAACATTCTTTTGATGGTAGTAGTAGTAGTAGTAGTATGATAAGAAGCTTCAATCCATAGCAAGTTAAATCATATTTACACAAGGAACAAACAGGATGAAACAACATCAAGAAGCTCAAATTACTGACCCTCGATCGATTTTTTTTTTTTTCTTCTTTCGAGGGTTATCTTTATTATTTCTGTGTTTCGATGTTGCAGTGGCAAATGATCTACACTACTTCCATGGAAGCTTTTCTTCGTGACCTACTCATGTGTCTAGCGTTAGGAGATGGAGAGAACTCACATGGCACTACCGGAAGCTCCATTTCCCCCTTGAGGATCTTGACGACATCCCCGCTATCGGGCCTCAACTCGGGGATCCTCTGCAAGCACAAGAGAGCTAAGTTGATGCAGAGGCCTGCCTGCTCCTTGTTGTATGAGTTCTTCAACCTTTCGTCCACCAGCTCCAGGAGATTCCCCATCTGAGCCAGCTGCCTGCACCAGCTCACAAGGTTTGCCTTCTCCAACCTCACCGGCGACGACAGCACATGCAGGGGTCTTCTTCCCGACACGATGACAAGGATCAGAACCCCGAAGCTGTAGATATCTGCCTTCTCCATCAACTGCTCGCATCCATGGCACTCGGGAGCAACATAGCACACTGTGCCTCTCATGCTCGTCGTGCTACTGAGCTCCCTGCTGAACATGTCGCCGCTGAACATGTCGCTGCCAGCCGATCGGCTCCTCTTCTTCTTCCAGCCCTTCCTGAAGCTTATGTCCACGTTCAGATCTCGGCCGCGTCGAGCATCGTCGTCGACGGCGCTACCGGTATGCTCTCGGCTACTAATTGTTCGGAACCACTTCCTCTCTTTCTTGTGATGACTCTTCTTGCTGATTTCTGCGAAGTACTCCTCCTTCCACCACTCCCTCATCTTCCTGTCCTTCCTGTCACTGGCGAGAATGCCTTTCTTCCTCCCCTGTTTCTTCTCTGTGTTCTTATCACGGGCGTCGCCGAAGAGGGTGTCGTCCCCGACGTCCAGATTCTCCACCCGGCTTGAGTTCCTGAAATCAAAACACTTCTCGGGAGAAATCCTCTTCTCGTCTTCCCAATCGGGATTGCCTGAGGGGCAAATTTGGGTCCCAATCCACTCCCTGACATAGTCTTTGCTGCTCAATTCCCCGCTGCCTTCCTGCTTCCACCACCAGTGCTTCCCCCATTGACCATTCGACTCTGTTCTGCCATCATCCAGCGTCGCACCCGACTCTGTTCTATGCTCGAAGCTAAAAATCTCATCTTGGACAGGGGAGCTGAGTGCCGTTGCCTCCTTCCCCCTGTGACTACCGGCGGGATTCGGCCTGGTGTCGGAGTTCTTGCAGGAAATGGATGAAGAGGCATGAAGGGGGACGGGGAGGTCTACCTGTGGGCTCTCTGGAACGAGGTCCTGGCTCTTGAAGAGCTCCTGGCTCGGGCCGAGATCCTGGCTGAAGAACTCGGGGCCGAGATCGGCGTCGGTCTTCACCCGAGACAAGCCAAAATCGGAAATTTTCGCCTGGAAATCGAAGCCGAGGAGCACATTGCTGGGCTTGATGTCACCGTGGACGACCGGGGGATCGCACTCGAGGTGGAGAAAGGCGAGGGCTCGGGCGACGTCGAGGATGATGGAGAAGCGGCGGTCCCAGCTGAGAGGGGAGCTGGAGCCGAAGAGGGCTTCCTGTAGGCTCCCGTTGGGCATGTACTCGTAGACCAGGAGGCGTCGTCGGCGGCCCTCAAGGCAGTAGCCGAGGAGGGAGACGACGAAGGGGGAGGGGCGGAGGGCGGCGAGGACTTGTAGCTCGTTGTGGAACTCGCGGTCGGAGGAGGCGGCGCGGGTGGGGGAGGAAGGGGAGGAGAGAAGGCGCTTGACGGCTACGGACTTGCCGTCGGGGAGGAGGCCACGGAAGACGGCGGCGGAGGCGCCCCGGCCGAGGGAGCGGGCCGGGTCGAAGGAGGCAGTGGCCGAGCGGAGGGTGCGGTAGGAGAAGCGGCGTAGGCATAGGGGGTTATCGGCGGCGGCGGCAGAGGAGAGGAAAGGGAGCGTCGGGGAGCGGCGGAGGTAGAGGTAGAAGAGAAAGAGGAGGAAGAGAGCGAGGAGGATTAGGGAGGAGGCGGACACGGCGACGGCGAGGAGGAGGATGCGATGGCGGTGGGCGGCGGCGATGGGTGGAGGCGAAGGAGACGAGAGGTGGCGGGAAGGCATCGGGATGGGAGTTGCAGGTCTTCGGACAAGAAGAAGTGCGAGCAGCAGAACGCTCGGAGCAAGAGAGAGAGAGAGGAGTGACGGTGGTGGAGATGGAGGGTGGTAATAACAACAACAAAGAGAAGAAATGTAGGTATGAATATTATGTTGCAGAGAAAAAAGGCGAAGAGGAACGTGGTTTACAGTTGTCGATTGGGGTTTCAAAAGAGGAGTCAAATTGGCTTGATGTTTACAGGGCACACTCTGTGGAGAGAGAGAGAGAGAGAGATAAGGAAGTCATATATATATATATACATATAAAGGAACAAAGATGAAAGGAATGAGAGAGACAGATATATATATATATATATAGAGTGAGAGTGAGAGAGAGAGAGAGAGAGAAAAGGGGGATTTATGGTAGAGTTGATTGGCCGACAGTGGATGGATGGATTCACTGGAGCTCGTCAACCTAACTCACAAGGCAACAGTAGTATACCCCGGCCAAAGTTTGACTCTGTGTTCTTAAAAGGATCGTTGACATGGAGATATCCTCAAAAATCTAGTAGATTATATAACGTATTCTCGAGGTATATGATACGGATTTCGTGTGATTTACACCAAGTTCTTATCATTTGGGTTGGTCGTTGACCGAGGCAGAGGATGTTAGTTTATTCAGTGATAATTTCATTAAACAAATTAATTTTGTAAATACTAATATGACCTTCATTCTAATTGAAATTTCATTATAGGAAAACAAGTAAGGCTATAATGCAATAACTATAACTAATAATCAAATAACAACTAAAATATTAATGATGATGGTCTACTATATCTATTTACTAATGTTTTAAAACATTATAATAGTGGTGTATCAAATCTATTTAAGAAATTAAAATTAAATCTTATCTACACAACTTATCCTTAGCAGCATAATAATAATAATCATCATAATCAATTGTTTTATTACTTGCCTTTGATCAAGAACAAGGGTGCCTGCCCAGGGTAGATACAGAGGGTTCACCAGATACTCCCCATGTAGCCATCTTGGCCACATGACAACTTGCATCATCAGCTGTGGCTCAGATACAATGTGCACAATGCCAACCCCAAATAATTAAATAGGTTACTTGACTGACGAAATTGTTCCAATATAACAAAAAAATTGCAGAACATGAAGAAAAAAAAAAACAAAAGGAATCCTCCTTTGATCACTGAAAACATGAAAAGACAGCGGAAAAAAAACAGCCTGGATCCTTCATCCTACTAACATGAATCCCTGCTCTTGAATCTTGTTGATGTAACACCCATTAAGCTAGGTGGTCGCAAGGCGGCTGCTTCATATCTGACAATTTATATGACCTAACTTACCTCTCAATCAACCTTCACTGATGAGTAGATCAACCTTGTAAACCAGAAGCATGCACAGAACCCGATCGTGCCGGTCAGCACGAAGAAGGCGTAGGAGGCAATCAGCATGTAGCCAAAGTACAGAAGTCCTGATACCAGCTTGGTGATTTCCAACTTGGTGAAGAAGTAAAAGGTTGCATAAAGGAAGAGATACAGCGCCGAAGACCCTGATGTCAAATAGGACCTCCACCACCACAAGTAGTCCTCGCCACAGAGCTGGAAATAGCAGAGCACGATTGTGATCTCGGCACATGTGACGATAAGTATGAGGAAGACGAGGAAGAGGAACCCAAATATGTAGTAAAACTGATGCAGCCAGATCGAAGTAAGGATGAAGAAGAGCTCGATGAAAACAGCTCCAAATGGAAGAATGCCTCCGATTAGTATTGAGAAAACTGGGTTCATGTACCAAGCCTGCTCCGGTATCTGCCTGGGGATCTTGTTGGTCTTAACGGGATCCTCTGGTGCAGGTTTCTTGAACCCCAGATAACTGCCAACAAACACGAGCGGCACTGAAATACCAAACCAGAGCAATACAAGGGCAAACATTGTGGTGAATGGCACTGCACCAGATGACTTCTCCCCCCAGATGAGAGCATTTAAGACGAAGAAGATCGCAAACACAATTCCTGGGAATGTGAATGCTGTCTTCAGTGTAATTTTCTTCCATTCAGTCCCCTTGAACAGCTTGTAGAGACGGGCAGAAGAATAACCAGCAAACAAACCCATGAAGACCCAAAGTAGGAGCATCGCGGTCATTAATCCTCCTCTGTTTGACGGAGATAGGAAGCCAAGGACTGCAAAAATCATAGTCACCAGTAACATGCCGAAGAACTGAATACCCGTCCCGACATATACACACAACAAATCTGAGTTAGATGGAGGCCTGAAAACATCTCCATGGACCAGCTTCCATCCTGTCTCTTCTTGGGCTTCTTCTTCAGTTTCCAGCTGGTTGTACTTGGATATATCACGGTAAAGTGTCCGAAGCATAATCATGGCAACCATGCCAGAAAGGAAGAGGACGATCATCAAAGAATTGACAATAGAAAACCAGTGGATTTGGTCATCTGACATCAGGAGATAGGTATCCCATCGGGATGCCCACTTCACAGTGCTCTCCTGCACAAAAGAAAAATGAGAAATGAGATTAAAACTAATGTACACCAGGCTCAACACTACAAATTGTTTCTTCAGCTCCATTGTATACTCTTGAAAAATGCAAGTAGAGAGGACATGTTTCTCTAGATCAAAATGTAGGCAATGATCAAAATCTCACCTCAAATTCAATATCATATGTGAATATAATATCATTGTTTGCTGAGACCTCTTGTGGGGAATCTGAGTTCAGGACGGAGCGCTTGGCATGAGGATCACAGGTGCTCAAGCGAGTCTTATTCCCATTCCACTGACCTTCATACTCATGTTTAACGCTGTAACAGAGCAGAAAATAAATCATAATACAGGGTAAAAGCATAGGCAGACAAAAAAGAGAGAGCTCTCAGACAACCCTAACCTGAATGGTTTAACCTCAAATCCCACAATTCTTGCAAGGTCCATTTGTGTATCCTTGTGATACCTAACTAGAAATGACAAATGGTTGTGGATATAGTACTTCACATCCTTGTTCTGCAGAAACATAAAGAGCATTTCATTAATGCATATTTCTTAAGAAGCTAACAATATGTGATTTTTTTTTACTGTCAGATGTATTTACTCCAGTAGGTTGGCCTTTGGCACCAACATAAAAGCCAAGCTGATAGACCATTGGAGCAACCTGATCCAGCCTTCTAATAGGAACAACCAGTGGAAGATTGTCAAGAATCCTGCAAAACAACAACTTGTTCAGTCATCAACTATATCACGCAGAATCGTCAACACAGATTGCAAGGTGACTGCACACTACGTTTGCCTTACATGTTGACACGATATTCATTCTCTATCTTTTCCTTCAGATCCTTCACATCTTTGTCGTTGAGTGTAACCTTGCAAACAATCTTACACATCTGGGGTTCCCTCATTTCAAACTGAGCACAAAATACAATGTTGTAAGAGAAAAAGCCAGAAGGAGTTAGCAGAAGAAGAAACTCTGTCATAACGAAGATCAACTAACCACATACGGAGAATTCTCAATACGATCACCACGAAGAACTTCCCCTAGATTTTCTGCACTGTCGAGTATAGTATCTGGTCGACAATACGGAAGAGAATAAAAGGAATATGGCAGTTGTGTTTTTGTCGAGGTTAGTTTGTTGACTTTCACCGGAAGTGGATCTTTCTGCAGTCAGAAACATCAACTCATTCATAAAGAGGGATAAAAAACCCTACTTGATCACAATAAGCCAATATCTGAAGCTGTCTGGCAAAAAGGGAGGAAAAGAGATGGAAAGACAATGGCAATTATGGATCATAGCATTTCGATAATTGAAGACAAAAATACACACACCAAACCTCTAAGTACGCACATGCAGACAAATACATGCAAAAATGAAAAGATATAGACAATGCTTCTTCTTCTTCTTCTTCTCCTCCTCAATATTGCTATGTTTTCTGAATAAAAAAAAATGGCCTTTTGATGCAACAATTAGCAAGGAGGAAAAGCTACATTAACTTGAAATGCAGATGTCTCATACTATCCTCGGATAAGGAGAAACTGAAGCATGAGATCCAAGCCCTAATAGGGATACCTCCATCATTCACATCATTGTCCAAACAATAAGACCTAATGAAAGAGCATAGTTGAGTAGATCTACACTTCCATTCCTACAACTCTTCCATTTAAACCCAAAAATCTCAGTCGGTTTTACGCCAACCCAACAAAACCAAGCACCGCCTACTATCCATCAACCCACTAACTCGCAGTCCCCCTAAAACCCTAAAACCCGAATCAAGCCAAAGATACCAGGACCTGCTTCGCATCTGGAGGGATGAGACCACCGACTCGATCGGAGTTAAGCTCGGGAAGGAGATCGAGCAGCGGGCAGAAATATCTCACCTTTTGGAAATCGGCAGGGGCGACACCGGGGAGGTAGAACCCTCGGCTCCCGACGACGACGGAGAGGAGCAGCACGACAGCTATCCAGGGAGCGACCGCCATGGGATCGCGAGATCTCCAGAAACGGGATCGAAGGAGAGCAGAGCTAGGGTTCGTGCGTGCGAGCCCAACGCCAGATCTGATGCCGAGATCTGCAACCCCTCTCTCTCTCTTTCTCTCTCTCTCTCTCTCTCGCTATGTGCTTTTGTTTAGTAGCTGAGAATTGGGCCTTTCCCTATCCGCAGCATATCTACCCGCTTCCGCACCCGTGTGTTTATTCGACAAAGTTGACAACAACTCATGGGCCCACTATGGGACCCACAAAGGACGCCAACTCATTTTCGATAGTTGGGTTGTTGCGTTTAAGCGTTTAAAAAAAAAAAAGAAAAAGGCACGAATTAGAGATTTTAGAGAGGGAAAAGAAAATGGCAAATTCTCTTTTTAAAAAAAGAAAACCTTTTTTTTAATGTCGTAAAGAGCTCTTTTTTAAGGAAGGTTGAAAGTAATGTTTCGCAATCTTTCTCCGCCAATTGAACCTCAATCAATTTTATCCAATAATATATTTATTTATTTATTATTATATATATTAAAATTTATAAAAATAAAATAAAATGATCATGTAAAAATATAAAATTATTTAATAAAATATATAATAATACGATAATATATAAATCCATAATAATAATAATTGTCTTTTTTTAATAAAATAACCAAATTATGAAATAAACCAAAATAATATATACAATAAGATATAATAAATAAATAATAAAATATAGTTAAATTAATAAAAAAATCTAAGATATTCATTCAAAAATAACAAAACATTAAGAATTAGTAAAAAAACAAAAAATAATATTCGTATCATGATTTTGATAAGCACATTGTTGATAGTATGTTTCTAAATAAAATAATATAACTTTGAAATAAGTAAACAAAATTTGAAAATTAATCGATGATGATCTAATTATAATGGTGTTTTAAATAATTAATTGATAGTTCATTACAAATATAATATGTATATAGTAATAATATAAAAAATATTAAATTAAGTGATAATTGCATACATCTTACATCTTTTCAACTCATTATAAAGAAAACTCCGATTAGTAATGATAACGATAATGATAGTGGCATTGGTATTGGATAATATTAATCGTATTCTCATTGGAATAGTCATGATAATGATATTGCTAATGATAATTGTACGACTATTTTTTAATGGAAATGAAGTTGGTATTAATAATGATATTAATGCTTGAATTAGTAATGATATCAATATTAATAATATTTTATATTTTTTATGATAATAATATTAGTAATAATAATGGTATTGTTATTACCATTGGTATTGAAAATCGTAATGGTAATGATATTTTTATCGATAATGATAAAATAATGGTAATATTAAAAGTATCGATATTGGTATTGTACCTTAGTTGTATTGGTATTAGTATTGATAGTGATAATTGTATTGGTATTGTTAATGGTTCTGATCCTAGTATTGATATTGATACTAGTATTGATAATGATATTATTGGTATGGTTATTGGTAATATTATTTATTAATTTTGGTATATATATATATATATATGTATGTATGTATGAGTACTAAAACATCATATCCACTTTGAAGTTAAGCATGTTTAGATGAAAGTAATATCAATTTTAGAGAGAGCTTGATATAAGTAAAATTACTCATTTGCAACATGAGAGACTAGAATTTGAGTTAAAAAATAATTTATTTAAATATTTAAATGTAAGATTATGTATATTAATCTTCTTTAGACTTCACATTAGTAGAAGTTTGGTGCATATATATATATGTATGTATATATGTATATATGTATATGTATATATATGTATATATATATATATATATATATATATATATATATGTATACATATATATATATATATATGTATACATATATATGTATATATATATGTATACATATATATGCATATATATATGTATACATATATATGCATATATATATGTATACATATATATGCATATATATATGTATACATATATATGCATATATATATGTATACATATATATGCATATATATATGTATACATATATATGTATATATATATGTATATGTATACATATATATGTATATATATATATGTATGTATATATATATATGTATATATATATGTATATATGTATATATGTATATATATATATATATGTATATATATATATATATGTATATATATATATATGTATGTATATATATATATGTATATATGTATATATATATATGTATATATGTATATATATATATGTATATATATAAGCCTAAACAAGGAGAGATAAAGTAGATAGAGGAGAGATGATCCATCAGCATTTGCTGTAAATGAGGTCTTATGGAGTAGAGTAAGATAAATAAATGTAAGAAAAAAGAAAGGAAGTTGGTGATTCCTCAGGTGGTAATTGAGGCCATTGAAAGCTATTATATTAGATAGATCATTACTGATGAGACTGTCTGTCAATGATGTTGGGTGGGTAGACAGTGTCTCTCTCATCATAAAGCTTGAACACTCTCATGTTTCCTTTTGTGTCAGTGGTTGAATCCATGAACACTTTTAATGTGTACAATCCACATGCTCCAAAACATTTAATGCTATAAAAGCAGTAATCTTCTTCATGACTAGCTGCATCAGAAACATTTTTGTAATAATGACACAGTTATGTCAATTGATGCAAAAAGCTGCAAAAGGATTGGGATAACAATCTAAGTTGGTCTGCTTTAGAGATGGATAATTAAATCTAAATCTCTCTCTTCCAAAACAAGAAAAAAATCAAGATTTTAATTTGTATCTTCATGATTTAAAATGTGTAAGAAAGAGTTGAGAATCAGAATTTCAAAAATTCGAACTAAAATATATCTTTATCGGATCTTACGAAGAGGATTATAAGAAAATACTTGGATCGTCGATCATCGAATGATTTTTTATTCGTGGCATGATGATCCTCATATAGGTAAATAAATATTTTTTAAAATTATTATTGATTCAAAAAATATTTATTATTATTATCAATGTTGGCATGAGGAATCCATAAAATTAATTTCATCATCTTTCATCAAGTCAATGTTCATGCATCATCTCTCTATAGGGTAAAAAATCAATCCCTAAACTATAGTAAACAGAAGAAGTGAAAAGAAAAAGTTATTGTTGTACTCAGAAAAAAAGGTTTCTCCTTTCAGATAATCTGAAGGAATGCAGTGAAAGCAATGCTAAGAACATAAAACAAAACACCTGCTACCAAAATTGTTTTTTAGCGTGGACTCAACAAGTTTCTCATCCAAACACACAGAAACACCAATGGAAACAATGACAAAATGGAGGAAAGATCCATCTGCTATAAGGTTATTGAGTGAGATTTTGAGGCTGTTGCAGCACTCCTCTAGCCATGAATGGACTTCTGCTGCACTCTCTCTCTCTCTCTACATAATATAGTTCATCTGAGTCATTGGAGTACTAAACACTCCTTACTTCAATAGGAAGATGAAGACATCAGATAAATCTCACACCTACCCAGTGAACATGGCAATGTGGAAATGACATCACACATTGGTTGTCATGTTGTTTTCACTTGCAAAGATTGAATTGAAACATCAGCAGCTCCAGTTCATAAATTAAGTTCTTAAAGTTGTACTTTGTGCTTGACTACTTCAAAGCTTAAGCTTGAAAAACTTCTAATTATGCTTCATCTTAGTTAATCACAAATGTTTTGTCATCTTAAGAAGCTATGTTGAAGATCTAAAAACTAAAAAAAAAAACACAAATAAAATTAGAGATTAACTATCAGACATAAAGAAGAAAACAATAAATATAAATATTTCTTACTTATAAAAAAAATGAAAACTATGAAGTATATGGTACACAATTTTTCATTGACTTAATCTAAACCCAACCTCAATTCTGACAACCTCTTAAATAAATTTTGAAAGAAAAAAATAATCTTAAAATATTTAAATATTAATTTAAAGTTAAGAAGAGAAGAAATAATATTATTTTTTTATTTCCTATTTCTTTTAATCACAAAAGGAGAAAGTTGGAGTTCACAAAGCAAATGCAATGGCAATGGCCGTAATAACATGAGGCTTTGTGAGCTTTCTAGTATTTTCATGTAGGAAGGTTATACCGGCTACCGGCTGCACCCGGTCGTCTACCTGCTCCCCACCGGTATCTTCCGGTCTCCGCATATGAGAGGCCAAACCCACCCTTCCCGTCTCTCGCGACCGTAACACACAGTCTTCGCCCTCTTGTCTCGTTCTCTCAGTCTGCAAACGCCCCTCCGTTTCCCGACTCTGGCCGCTGCTTGCCACCCGATCGGCTGCTTCTCGGAGCCCTCTGGGGCTCCTCGTCTTCGATCAGGTCTCCGGTGAGTCGATCCGCAGCTGCTTCCCTGGCTCTAGGTGGCGATTTTAGGGCTCCCGAGCTCCGGGTGGGTCCCTCGGTCAAGGGTTTCGGTGTCGATATGCACCGGTCTCGGCAATGTGGCATCGATTTTGAGCTTTGTCGGGTTTGGTGGGTGGGTTGAGAGAGAATGGCTGCCTTGGAAACCCTAGGTTGGTTCGGAACCGGCGCTACTGTTGGGTCTTGTGGACTAAAAAGGGCTTCTTTTGGCGCATGTTTTTGGCCAAGCTGCAGTTGGAGTTAGCGGCTTTTGATTTAGCTTGCTGTCGGTTTTTAAATGTGCCGAGGGTCGAGGTGCCTTGAGATTGTCGCTCAAAAATTCCATCTTTGATTTGATTCTTCTGTACAAGTGCAGGATTTTGGTCGATTTTGGCAAAAAAAGTGCTGAGATCTCTTGAAAAGATTGGATTTTGGAGACATGTCGGGAGCTCCTAAAGTCCGTTCCCTCAATGTGAGCGATTCTGAGGCAAGGCCCGTCCTTGTGCCCGGTGGGAACAAGGCCAGATCAATGGCGACTGCTCGGAAACCAGCTTCGAAGCCTCCGAGTAAAACCGAGAGCACAGAGATTGTAGCAGCTGAGGGGAAAAAGAAGGCTTCGAGTCCTTCAGCTGACCTGCCACATTTTAGATCTAGTTTCAGTGCTCCCTCAGTGATTAGGAGGCATGAGATGCTGCTGCAGTCTAACCTGTCGCTCAATGCTTCTTGCTCCTCTGATGCATCGACGGATTCATTTTGCAGCCGAGCCTCCATAGGAAAAATTGGCAGGACAAGCTTAACCAACAAACGGAGGCAGAGCACTCCAAGGATTGGCAAGACTCTGGACAAGGCAGAAAAGAATGTTTCAGATGATTCAGCCGTACCTCCACCAGAAGTTGTGCAGGGAAAGAAGAAGTGTGCATGGGTGACACCCAATACAGGTGAGTGTGTTTGTTTCCCCTGCATCTTGGATTCACAGTTTTTATTGTTTATTATGCCTTGGTCTGTTTCTCCATCCGTGGAGCTAAGTAAATGGTTGATCTTTGATAGGATTACTTGTTCATGGACAAGGTGGTATTTTTTTTGTTAATAATAATAATAATAATAATAATAATAATAATAATAATATACCTTTAACTCTTAAAATAGAAGAATTTATATATATATACATATATATATATATACACACACATATATATATACATATACATATACATATACATATACATATACATATACATATACATATACATATACATATACATATACATATACATACATACACATATACGTATGTATACATACACATATACATATGTATACATATATATATTTATATATATGTGAGAAAGAGAGAGAGAGAGAGAGAGCTGCAGCTGCCATTCTGCTGCACTTCAGCTTCTCTGAAGAGATCTGTTGGCCTCTATCAATTGCTTACAAGTTCACACATATTCTTCCTTCACGTTCTAACCTCAGAACTGTGGTGCTAGAATGTATTTTTGATGAGTTATTGTTAGCATGTTCTTGTGATGTAACTCATCATGATGGCTTTTTTGTTTATTAAAGAAGAAATTTTCTTTTCCTGCCATGTTTGAGCTGAAAACAACTTGCCGATTATAATCTTCAGAAGTTTTTTGATCGTCTGAGTGATATTGAACTAATCTGATGATATTGCTGATAAGCTGGTTATGTTGAATTTCCATTCATTTCAAAGACTGATTATTTTGTCTGATCGTATCATAAATTGTTGCATTCAATTTATGGCGTTCTTCATCTTTTTTATTTTGTAAAACAATTTTGTTTGATATTCATGTATTGTTTGCTTTACGCTCATTTGCAGTAAACCTAAACATAGTTTTATTTCGTTGCAACAGAGCCATGTTATGCTTCTTTTCATGATGAAGAATGGGGAATTCCTGTCCATGATGATAGGTATGCAACATTGACCTTTCTTTTTCTCAATTTTATAGACAGGCCAAAGTTTTTCTCATTGAATTTTTATGGTTTTTGGTTTTCTGAACACTCTACAGGAAATTATTTGAACTTCTTGTACTATCAGGTGCATTAGCTGAGCTTACATGGCCTGTTATCCTAAGCAAAAGGCACATTTTTAGGTACTACTTGGAACAATTTGGACAAAAAAAATATAATGCCAATCATTAACTTAACAATTAGAGATGCTGCACCTTTTCAGGGAAGTTTTTCTGGACTTCGACCCTGTTGCAGTCTCCAAATTGAATGAGAAGAAGATTTTAGTGCCTGGAAGCACTTCTAGCTCCCTTTTGTCAGAGCCAAAGCTCCGAGCCATCATTGAGAATGCACGCCAGATACTCAAGGTTGATCCGCTTATTTTCCTGTCGGTTTTCCATCATTTCTCTCCATAATTGACATAAGTTAGACATCCACATTTCTTCTTTTGAGATAGTTATTGCATGTGCACTTGACCGAATTGAGTTTTAGAAACTGTAGGAAATCTGGCTATTTTAGAAAATTTTCATGGTAAAACATGAATAAAATGGAAATGTTTGCCAATGGACTGACTAGACTAATCTGTGCCATGTTCCGAGTCACGTACCACTTATCTCACTGTGTTAGCAATGCTTGTTGTCATGTATTGGTACAGATAACAGATGAGTTTGGATCATTCGATAAATACTGCTGGAGCTTTGTGAACTACAAACCCATTGTCAGCAAATTTCGCTATCCACGTCAGGTTCCCGTGAAGACCCCAAAAGCAGATGTCATCAGCAAAGACCTCGTTAAAAGGGGTTTTCGCAGCGTGGGTCCGACAGTCATATATTCCTTCATGCAGTCTTCCGGACTGACGAATGACCACCTCATCAGCTGCTTCCGGTTCCAGGAGTGTGTAGCAGCTGCGTCATCAAGCGCAGATGAGGCAAATGATGCCAAGAGAAATATTAACACCAAAGTAGAAGAGAAAACCGATACAGGTCAGGAACTGACAGTAGGAATTGATTTGGAATTATCAAGAGCTATGGATGAGTAGAACATTTCCTAGTTGTTTTAGATGGGTGAGTTATCTTATGTGCACCATTCATACTGCTTCTGCTGGGTTACCCCTTGCAGAAGTGAAGGTAGAAGCCCTTTGTAAATAAAATGTTTGTGAAATTAATGCACTCCTTGGTTTGTAAATCATACTCAGAGGCCAACCGTTTCTGTCAGAGGAAAATGTAGGGCTCGCTCCCGACGTATGCTAACAATTATTTGCAGGTCCCGACAGACAGCAAAAGAGGTTTGCGGAGGAGGTCGGTGGCGGCGGGCACATTAAAGTTGGTAGTGAACAAATTATTGCTGTGATATCATTGACCAGCTCAAAATCAGGTTTTGGAACATGGAAAATGGTGGTTTGTACTTCAATACAAAGGCATGCAGTAATAAATAGCTTCATGGTAAATACAGAGCATTGAATTGGCTCTGATTAGGGATTTCTATCTGTGTGAAGTATGAAACAGTCTATGGATGATGTTACCAGGTGATTATTTATTTAGACTATATCTACAATTACCTACTTGATTGACTTTGTGTTTGGATACAAAGACATGCAAAATTGCCAACTGCAGCAAATGCTACTGGTTAGTAGTAACCATTACTTATGCACAGGCCATAATGTACCTCTTCTCATGTCTTGCATTCTCAATCTAAAGATGAGTCTTCATGAATCATCATCGCTATGTGCCTCTTCTGTATTCTACATATCAAGTCTTTATACATCAAATCAATTCAATTGTTGTCGCAATCCAAGATATTACAATCTTCCTCATTTAAATTCTCGTGAACACTAACGTAGTCCAAAATAAAACCTAACATGACATTATTGGATGTCAATACCACAATGCAGGTAAGCGAAGGTGGTTCAAAGTCAACCCCCACCCCTTTCTCTCTCAAACTACTTAATCCATAGACATCCAAGTTGATCACAAATCACACAACATGAGCATGAGTGCAGAGCATAGGTACGATATGACCTCCGGGCAAAACAAAAGAGAGCTCAAGTCCACCATAGGAGGAAGAGATGGCCATCACAGGCAAAAAGAAGCTGAAACTACACGCACACACCATGAAAAGGTAGACTTCTCGTGCTCTTACCTTTGCTCCCGGTGATTGAGGCTGCCATAGCTGCGCTCTGTAGCTTCCACAACATAAAGGTGGTGGTGATGCTTTTCTTTGCACTCGAAGAGGTAACATCTGCCAGCATGCATCAATGCTTGATTCTTTGCACTAAAAAAGAAGTGACAAAAGTGGGCAGATCTGCCAGATTTCTTGAAGCCTTCCTCACCGAGACAACTACAAGCAACCTCACAAACAAACAATCAAATGATGTTGATGGGTCAGTTATTCAGGGAGCTAAATATTTCACTAAGCAGAGATTATATCATCATGTTTCACAGCTGAAATCAGTTTCTTCTCTCCCCAGATGGATACCGCGATCCTAAGATGATTTTTCTGGGGTGACGTCGCATCACCGATGCCACTACAAAGGCTATACAGATGCAAACACAGTAATGGAAGAGCTCGCAATGCAAGCAAGTAAACTACAACATGCACCAAAATTGCAGGGAACCTGTCGATCAAGTGTTCTGGACCGAGGCCGCAGCTCTATTTTCAGTCAAAATAGGGCTTTTCATGCTCTCGGAATTATTTCTGCCGGTGCCCTCCGTGGATGATGAACTGAATCCAATGCTTAGAAGAGCCTGAGCAGATTCCAATGCTCCATCACCTCCAAGTTCAAGTTTCTTATCACCAGCTACTTCCTCAACTACAATATTCTGACATGATTCCTTTGAGGATTGTTCGACAGACAAAGAATTGGATGTACTGAGTTGTTCACTAGACATGCCTGCCGCAACATTGCTTTGTGAAGTGGTTAATGGTGGATCACCGGCAGGCTTGGAGGTTGGCTGGTCATGATTGTGCTCACCCTCATAAGTGATAAGAAGAGCTTTTGCATCATGCGAGACTCTCTCAACATGCTTACGAACGGGGCACCCACTGTGTGTGCATCTATAGTAGCTTCTGCAATAAATCAAAGGCAATGGTTCAAACGAATTAAAGCTGGACAGTAGCATCAAACTGCAAAAAAAAAGAAGAATTTAATGCATCAACTACTAATGTCTATATATTTATGACATTTATCCATGGAGTTAAGCTCAATGCCATGCTCCTTCCAGAATAAGATTGTCTACTAGTTACAACTCAGCATGAAGTGCAAGCTTGACTATTGTTTACACACCTGATGCTAGCTGCAAAGCTTGAAACAGGATTGAACAGTCTATTTTGGCCAACAAGTCATATTTGTTAATCACATCACTCATTCAAAAGATTATTTGCAGTTCAATCTAAGATCTTAAACATTTTAGGATCTGGCCTTCACCACAACTTCTGTTAACAATCATGAATTTGGCTCATCATTAGATGACTGTTTAAAAAATCTACATACCAAAAAGGAGCATTAGTTGTGTCCAATTAGTAATTGAATGCCCATCACATGTCCAAATCCATAAGGCTTTACGAGTGTCATCTCAAAGGCTTCAAGTATTGGTAACTTTTGGAAACAAACCATTTGTAGCACTATCATATGCATTCTAGTTCCTAAAGCATATAGTCCATGGTGAATACGTTTATGATGTTTGTTCGGTTCTATTCAAGTACGGTTCTTGTAAATTTACAGCCTATCATCACCCTACAAAAGAAAATGAAAAATGAGTCAACTTAAACAAGGTTGCAAGTACATGTCCAATTGGTGCGTACTGTCTAATATTTATCCGGTCTGATCAAGGACCATATCGCTTAGCATGGCTAGTATTCATTTTCCTATCATTTTTTCACTGGTGTTGTGCATATTGGGTCGATATATGGCCTGATGTATTAGTTCTGTATCATTCCACAAAGGTACCAAGCCCACGTCAAACCCAGATCTGAAGTCTTTTGCTTTAGCGTACATACCATCTCTTTCCATCTCATGTCATCTTGGCCTTTTAGGTCCAGCGAAGCTCTTTCCAACAGTGATGCTCTGTCTTCATCCAATGAATTTTAAAAGACAAACTGCTCTTTATAATATTTCATTGGACCACTAGTTACAAAAACCTTATTAACAATCTTAATGTATGAACCTTTTTGTGGAAATGAGCTGATAGATATACTAGTATAATGATGTATTAAATGGCATATTAAATGACATGTTAAATGAAATAAGCCAAATGTCACAGAATGTTTGAAGTTATTAGTAATAGATCCATCTACTCATAGCCAATTCAATCATTAGTAATCTTCCAATGTGGGAATGTTATGGTATCACAATTTCCTTCACTCAAAGGCCTTACATCCTCAACAGTTTGAAATTTCCTATTCATCATTGTCTGTAGGCTAGAGTCCAAACCTAAGGGTGGTTCTGATATAGAGCAACCTGAAATGCACCATGTCCATATATATTAGCCCACTTGAAAATTCAAGGAATTGCTTGAACACAAATCATTACAAAGAGACAACCCTAATTTGCCAAACAATTTGTATTAAGTGGCTTTAATTACAGGTCTAGAATGCCTTAGACCCAGTTACTACTTGCAGGCCAGTCAGTCTATATAGCAATCCAGCCACCATCATCTAGTCTAGAATGCGTTAGACCCAGTTACCACTTGTAGGCCAGTCAGTCTATATAGCAATCCAGCCATCATCATCTCCCAACAGAAGACTAATAGGGCCTCATTGCTGTTATAACATAACAGACACAACTTCACGTGATAAGATGAATTGATACTCTGATAAGTACTGAAAATCTACCTTTAAGGAAAACTAAGATGTGAGTTAGAGATTTGTGTGACTGACACAGAATGTCCAAATGGAATAATGACTGTGACTTCCAGATGTTCATAAGTAACCTTCTTATGCTAGAGCCTCAAATATTATTATAGTTTTAGACTACGGTGACATGTGCATACCTTGGATTATGATTTCCCTTCACCATTTTTTGTCCATATTTGCGCCACTTGTAGCCATCACTCAAATGTCTTACATCAATTTCAGTCTGTACGATGTATTCCCTAATTGTTTTAAGAATTGGCGCTGAAGAACTTTTTGAGTTTTCACTAAGCCTGCAAAATAGAGTTAAAAAATGATATACAGCCAACAGAAAAAAGGAAACACATTAATGCAGCTTAGCTACTTGCCTTCGTTTTGGATCTGGTTCCTCGGCAATATCTTCTTCACTCTTGGCCCCAGCATCAAATTCACAATCGCTTGAGCAGTACAACTGTTGTTTAGGAGTTTCATTGTTAGAGTTCTGTTCAGCCTTACATGTTGAAGGATCTGATTCATCGGGCTCAGTGCTCGGATTGTCTAAACTTTCATTCTCTACAGGGGGTCCACTAGACTGAGCTCCTCTGTCCCTTGTGTATCTATGTTTTTGAGGTGGGTCATGGTTGTGTTTACCTCTATAGATTACTTCGACAACAGTGCCATCAGGACAGTGCTCAACTTTTTTCTTAGCTGAACAATTGGAATCTGTGCATCTATAGTAGCTTCGTGCATTATCACTGCTCTTTACTTGCTTCTGCCCATATTTTCGCCAGTTGTAAACATCACCAGGTGTTTTCTGCACACCATAAACATATTCAGATTTTGGGCAAAATTGAGGAATAAACTAACCTTTTGGTGAACAAAAATATACTTTGGGAGTTTGTGGTGGCAGTTGTTGCAATGGCATAGGACTGACAGTAGACAGCAAAGGCTGCAGAAATGAATTTGTCACTGAATTCGATGAAGACGGGCATGCAGCTTGTGCCTGCATCTGTGCCTGAGCTGTGACAGTTGCCAAAACAGCTTGATGGGTCATTGCAAACTGCCCCTATAATCAATGATGCATTAAAAAAAGATCAAGGTAAGCACGTATCAATAGACACAATGACAAATTGTAGTAAAACTTGTGCTAAAAATACTCCAAAGTTTTATTGACTGCTTGAGAACCTATTAAGAACAGATGATAGAATTGTGGAAGACCATACAAGAAAGATTATAAATGGAACTCATAGAACTCATTCATGAAATGAACCTATCTTAGCAAGGTTCACATCCTATTGAGCTGATTGGCTCACTAAAAAGTGTAGAAGCAATGCCATTTATTATGCTTCTAAGAGCTTCTTACCCTCCTCAGCTCTTGGCTTTGAGCATAATGATTTCTCTCGTGTATATTTTAATCAAATAAGTTGCTAGAAGTTGTATTTTCTTCTTTTTCTTAAAGCCTAACTTTGTTTAGTATCGTTTTACTTTAAAAATGTCACGTTAAAAATATTAGTCTATCTTAATCAATATTACATTGAAAAGGTTCAAAGTGAGAGAATAGCAAATTGGAAAATTGATCAACTAGTCAATAATCCTGCACTAGGATCTTAATTGCATTTTTCTCATCATTTAAACTAAATATCATCTAGCCAGCCAGGCCTTAATTTAAGTGAATCCTTGTAGGGAATTACTTTGACTAAATGCTCCAGCACTTACCAAGCAGTAAGCTCAAGATTTGGCAGATTCCAGATGGTAAATTTTTTCTTCCATTTTTGTGTCCAAATATGGCATGAAAGTCAATATCACATTGCTGATGTTGCTGGATGTAATTGTGACGCCAACTCTTCATAGATCTACCAAAGGATTCGTGTCTTCACTCATTTATCAAAAGAATGCCTAGATCTACAATCAACATATAAAAATTCCCTCTTCTGACGTTTCCCTTTGCATCTCCACTGAACTTTATCACGTTGCGAATCTATCCGTCAAAACATAATATTTAAATAACTTAAACTTTTATGTTCTTGGACCAGACCCAGATTCTTGTCAGCCTACAGCAATAAAATCAGATCTTTTCACCTAAATAAGAGCTAGAAAACAAACGCAGGTGAAAAATATGTAAAACAAAGTATCAAAGTAGTCAGTGTCCCAATCTAAATAACAAAAGGGAACCAAGCAAAGAGCTACAATCAAGAAAGCAGCGGATTCAGCAAAATCCACAGCAAGATACCCGAAAGGAGCGTAATTCCGCTATAAACCCGAATAAATCCCCCCCCAAAAAAAAGTGTGCAAGATGAAGAGAATGAAAAGATCAGAGCCACCGACCGAGAATCCCTGCGACTCGACCAACGCGGCCGGGGCCAGGAAGCACGGGACGGCGACAACCGGGACAGTCACGATCGGCGCAGGACGGGGGCTCGCCGCCGGCGAGGCCATGGCCCCCGCGAGGAGCTGCGAGAACGACCGGCCGTCGGCGTTGGCCGGGGACGGAGACGGAGACGGAGATGCCTCAGGGCCACCCCCTTCCACCGCGGCCACAGGATCGGGGAGCGAATGTTCCTCCTCAACGGAGGACGACGACGCCCGGGCCGACTCCGTCCCGGCCAAGCTCGCCTTTTCCTCCGCCATGGAAGCTTCGAGATCCTTCCTAGGGTTTCGATCTCCGAAGCCTCGGAGGGGTGTGTGTGAGTAACGGGACGAGGAGAAGAGAGAGAGAGAGAGAGAGAGAGAGAGGCGTTTTCAAGAGGAGAGAAAGGGGGTCCCTTTTGGTCTTTTTGACTAGACTTGACGGCATGAAATTTGACGGCGTGAAGCCGCCGTTACGATAAAGTCAGGCAATTAGACGCGGGCAGTGACGGACGTTAGAGGTTGGGAGTTTGACCAGGGACGGTGACTTTTTACTAAGAGGAGGGATTGGATTTAATTAGCATAGGTTTGGGAGAGGATTAGTTGGTAATTGAAGTGTGGTGAAGCGAAGCTGTTATCGTTCACCCTCTTCTCTTAATTTGGTATGCTTAGAACTCTCTTTCCGTTGGGTTGTTGACCTGCACTTGAAGAACTATGAAGGCTGGTCAACAGCTTCACGCGGGTTGTTACCAGTTGTCGACCCCTTTTGCGTGTTGCCTTTCGAGCAGTAAAGCATGAGAAGCTCTGCTCTTCTGCATGACTCCCATATGTTGCTTGCTGAGTCTCTCCTCGCTCAAACTATGTGATGTTGGAGTGGGCTTAGATGAGCCAACCTTTTGTATATACTTGTAGCTGCCTAGGAATGAAATTATGAAAGAAATTAAGGTAGTCAAATATCATATGCATCATTTTGTGAGAAATTCCTTATATTGTTTTCTAATTATACCATATTTTCGACAAAGCACATTTAAAATTTTTCAAGGGTTTTGAATTAACACAAAAAAAAAATCCATGTACGCAAAAAAAATCAATATTTTAGTCACAATCATAATAACCATATAAGACTATGCATTTTTGGAAGATGAAATTATTATTAAAAAAACCATCTGGTACTAATAAAAAAATCTATAGAAATAAAATGTGTGTTATTATACTTCCAACCTGAAAAGAAGTGCATACCTGTTGATAATGGAATGGAGTATAATCAAGCAAAGCAAATAATAAATCCATAGAGGAGTATCAACCTGTCAAGAATGGAGTAGAACCATTTTGCCTTAACAGTTTTTTAGAAATAATGCTACCAGACCAAAAAGACAAAATCAAGAACTTCTAATAGCATATAAAGGAACTCATGCATGATGCTAGGTGTTATTCTAAGCAATCACATAAAAAAAGAATACAAGAATTACAAGTAGATAAACCACAAATAATAGAGCTCTTCACTCAAATGGAACAACAAACAGTACATGTTTTTTCTCTTCCAATTGGTCTTAGACCACAAGGCTTGCCTAAGTATTGTTATGGTCCCCAACATTGCAAGATGTATATACACACAAACAAATCCTACCCAAAGGTACCAAGTAACGATATTATCTCTCATTTTGATAGCCAAAAATAAAACATGAATCACGTTATTGTTATTGGTGTAGAACACCATCGTTATTGGACAGAAAGCTGACTATAGACAAACTTGACTCATGAAACCTCCAAACATAGAAAAAAATTCAATTATGACATTCAAGCTCCTTGCATTAAATGAATCAGCATATCAAACGATATTTTCTACTGAATAATAACAAAAGTTAGGTTTTCATTAATGAAGTGGCATACTTGAATGTAGATATAAACATGGTTATTGTTGTTGTTTCTTTGCTAATTAAGCAACATATACGAGGAAAGCCACAGCTTTTGCTTGAGTTTCTCATGCTGAGCACCAAGTCAAAGTAGCTACATATCTATCCCCCACAATCCATAGATACAGTGATCTATCAGTGATAAACAAAGGGCCACTGTAATTTAAACAGTACAAAATTGATGATAAATAGTTAAAGATTAAATGAACGGTCTGTGTTCTTATCATTAACAAACTCAATAGGTACGGTCATGGTGTTTAGAAATTGTTTCGCCCATGTAGCAACATTGGCTTTGGAATATAACATGTTAAAATAATTAAATTTTATTCTCACCAAAAACAAAAAAAAATCTAAAGTTGCAACTACAATAATGATGCATTTAATTGAGAATTTGTACTCAAACTTTTGTATATCACAAGAAATGCATAAGCAAAACAAATAGGCTTGAAGAAATTCTATGCAGAGAACCAGGATAAAAGAAAAACATGTAACCGGTTGAGTGGAAAGAAATTAGCTCAGGTGCTGGCATCCTCCATCGGATACATGAACCCTTCTCATTGTGCAAACAATAACACCAATAAAGACAAAATTAAATCATTTCTAACCTGCTTCATAAGCTGTAACCAAACATGTTTTTACGTTGAAATAATCTTCTCAGACAAAGTCAATCATTATGGCTTCATCTTCTCTATACATGAAAAAGAAACCCAAAGCAGAAGTATTTGACTTTGCTTTGAAGTATAAAAAATTGTACCTTATCTGCTAAGAGATTCAAGCTGCAGTACCATTATTCCAGATGGCTGAGACCTTTTCAGTAACTATCCTTTCCGAATGCAACTGATCCACCAGGTCATCTTCGTCAGTGCTTCACAGCAAACAATTGCCTTTAAAAGAGCTCCTACCTATTCTTCTTCGCTTAGCCTCCATGTATTCCAAGTACGTAACCAAAAAGTTTGTTAATGACAAAGTTAGTCCTTGAACATTCTCAGTGCCATACCTATGTCCAAAATGCTTCATTCCACTAATAAGCACAGCAACTGCAGCTATGATAGCAGACCTTCCTACAATAACACAAAAAGACTCCCAAATTATCTGTATTGAAGATATCTCTCCTTCATCTGGTCTTTTGGCTTGTACGCATGCATTTATTGGCTGTGCACATGCCAAGAGTATGGCAGTTACACCAAATTTCAGATGCACTAAACTTGAATAAAAACCACGAATTTCAGCAGCTGCAAAAGAAACACCAAATAATAGCTATTTCAGAGTACTGTAAGTAGACATGTAATTGGTACTAGCCATCACCCTTTACATGCCTCAAGTACCTTGCAGCCAAAATTCCCCCAGGTAGCAAAATTTCCTGAGCCACAAACGTCATTAAGCCATGCACAGCCCAGAACAGGCCTATTGCTTGTGACAGAATGCATACTCCTCTTAAATCATCTTCTAACAATTGGGCAACCATCATCCAGATAACTCTTAGAGAAGTAGCTGGATTGATAATATTCTTTCTGCTGCATGAAGGTGCCAATGGACGAGTAAACCCAAACGTTATGATTCCATTTTCTTGTATAAATCTCACAAAGGTCAAATTTTCAAAAGTTCAGTGCACGCTCATCAAGTCTCCCATTGTCACTATCCAACCAACATATGCAACATTGTTTTGCCATTCCACATGAAGGTGCCAATGGACGAGTAAACCCAAACGTTATGAGTCCATTTTCTTGTATAAATCTCACAAAGGTCAAATTTTCGAAAGTTCAGTGCACACTCGTCAAGTCTCCCATTGTCACTATCCAACCAACATATGCAACATTGTTTTGCCATTCCACTCCCCAATCTGATTGCAAGATATCCACTTCTCAGGTAGAGTTGCACTAGATAGCAGACCTTCAGATAAGATCCAGAAAACGGAAACCAGTTGATCGATCAAGAGAACGCTGTTACGTCCGAAAGACCACAGTCAACCATCTGACATTGCCAACCTGTTTTCTGCTCGAACAAAGACTGGTAGTAAACTTGATCTGGTGTGTGTTATTCACACAACCATAGTAGCTCTGTCGTCCACCAGTGTAGATAGCCTTGGTAATGTTCCACAATGTTGTGATTGCAAAATTTTGCATCATGCCCAGCTTGAATTAAGGTCACTGGCACACCCTTTTCAGCTTTCAGCAATGGAGCTTCTTTCTTGCCTATACAAAGCACCCTTCAAGGGATTTGGAGGGTCAGCAATGATGAGATCCTGAGACTCCTTATCTTCAGCATCCAGAGGCCCAAATTATCCACCTCCTCCAACAAATAGTGACTACCTTCAGCGGTTCCTCGTGGGTTGCCAAGATTCTGAGGAAGCGTTGTTCGCCGTCCGAATCACCATCATTTTCTCTGCCATGTTCGCCGGCACATCATACTTGTGACCAACAAAACAAGCGGGAGCTTGTACCAGATGAATGCCACCCCATTTCTCCGGCGGTCAGAGACCAATTACGTAGCGTTGACTAGTCCAACCGGATCCGATCCCTCATATACGGTATCAGGACAGACACCTTCATTCACTAACGAAGGCGTCTCCAGGAAAAGGGAATACCTTCTCCTGCGAACCCGGTGACAGTCACATCCGCATTGAGCACAGGCGATGATGATGAACCAGGCTAATATCAACAGGATCAGATTCAGTTGAAACCTTGGAAATAGCATCAGCCAGTTGCTTAACATGGTTGCCTGGCGGTGGATCCGGTTCTTCCTCCTCCTGCTGGACCGGAGACCCGGGAGCTGGCGAAGGGGGGGCGACGGTAGACATGATCAAAATCGGACGCGGTGGCCTCATCCCAGGCGGCGACCGGAAGGAGGATGACAAGGAACAGCAGTGGCGAGGACGCCACGGAAGGAGCTCGATCGAGATCCATTATCAGAACTCCGATTAGGGTTTGGTGGACGTCCGTGCTTCGCTTCTCCGTTATGAATATTACCGTATTTATGCTTTTTTCTTTCCTTTACATTACTAAAAAACGATTTTTCTATAAAAACATTTTTTGTATTTCTCAAACATTTGATTAGATACTCAAAATGTTATTTTTAATACATAATAAATAGATATATATATATATATATATATATATATATATATATATATATCGTCCTCTTTTATAGTGTTTGAAAAATAACAATATGTTGTTGACAGATATCTTAATTTTATATTGCTTAAAAATAGATCAACTTAGAGCTGATGTTTCGAAGTCTAAATTCAGAGGCTCTGTTTTTTGGAATCCGTGTTTGACTTGAATTGTATGTGAATGAATGAATGAATGAATGAATCAAAAGTTACAACTGTTGATGATTCGATCAAAAATAACTTATTCCATGAACACACTCATTTTTAGCGAAACACGTTTTCCACGTGAGACAAAAAGGAAGAAAAAAGTCCCTTGTGCTCAAACTATGTCTAAATTTGACATTCAGCATAGCATACATACATTATGGTTCAAATCTAGTTTCTATCAATCGTCCTGATCAATTACAAGCCATGTCAACTTGATTTATATGACCAATAATATCGCTTATATTCCCAAATATGATAGTTGATTATTGAATTTTTTTTATATTCATTTTAAACTATCTCATAATTTTTTTTATGTTCAAGTTGGAAGAAATTCGGATTTAGTAAACTCTCTCAGGGAGATCGATTTAAGATTTCAGGATTGAGTTCGAAAAAATAAATTAGTTTAGATCATCAACTTTATGATCAAATTTGATATTAAAACATTCGAATATCATTTAAAATTTTAAAACTCGGATACTTATACCCCTTAACACAAGTGAAAGATATTATTGAAATAATAATTCAAATTATGTGAGGAAAAACTCCTAATTCATGCAATAATAGTCTTTTCTCACAATCCTAAAGTGGGAAAGAATCCACATCTCTCCTTTTTTCCCCCTCATTTCCGAGAAACCATCAATCCGCACGTGCCCTAATCCACATGTCCTTGATTTTGACCGGCTGCTGACCTTCACCACGTGTCTCTTTTTCCAACAACTTCTCCTTGACTTCGTCCAGTGTTCCACCGCCACCCACAAAGTATATATTAATAATAACAATAAAGGAACGAGGGAAAAGAAGCGAAGCAGCACGTGACAGTCCTACACCGACTACGTTATCTTTCTTTACTCACATTTCGTGTAACACGTGTGACGATCGGTCACACGGACCCACCGAATGCCTCCGCGTGACGCGAAGTGTTGGTGCATTTTTGTGGAAACAACAATAATAATCTACGTGTCAGCATTATCTGGTCGATGAGAGACTCCGATGGACCACCCAACGCTGTCTCTTTGTGGGCCCGACAAGTTGCATAAGAAGGCGGAAACGGGGCCCCCTCAGTGTCCAGCTTTCAATTGGGAATACGATTGGATTCCAAACCCAACGGCCCTGTCACGCAGCACCACATAGGAAGCACCCACCCGGTCGGGGAGGTCAACAAGTCGCCCAAAATGTCAACTTTTGAGGGCTGCATGCCACCTTGACTTCTCCTGACGGCGGCCGACATTCCCAACTCCCTCCGGTCTCTGACCGTGTGCTTCTCCTTCCTCCCTCTTTACATAGCCTCCGGTCTCGACTCCTCCCCTTCCCCTCATACGCCTCTTCCTCCTCGCAGCGGCCTTTAAGCTGAGCATGGACCTGGCCGCATGGCTCAATGCTCCTTCCCTCGATCTCGGTCTCCACGTCGGCGACGGCAAGCTCTCCGTCGAAGAAGACGACGGGAAAGAGGTGAGCTTGCGACCTCGGCCACGATTACGGTATGTGGTGCGTAGAGATCTGATGTCGACTGTCTTGGACCAGGTGAGGGCGCTGGAGGCCGAGCTGGACCGCGTGACCCAGGAGAACAAGCGGCTCAAGGAGAAGCTCGCGGCCATGGCGGCGAGCTACGGCACCCTCCGCAGCCAGATGGCTGATCTGATATCCAAGGCCTCGTCCGAGGGCGCGTCCGTCTCTCCCGGGACGAAGAGGAATAGACACACCCTCGATTCCTTCTCCCCCGCCCCCGCCCCCGTCCCCGCCGCCGCCGCTAGTCTTGGCACGAACTGCATCAGGAACGAGGCGGAGAGCACGTCGAGTGAGGATTCGTTCAAGCGAGTCAAGGAAGAGAATAAGCCCAAAGTTTCGAAGCTGCACGTTCGCACTGATCCGTCCGATTCGAGCCTCGTGAGTTCACCACGATCTTTTCCTTCGATTCCTGCCCAAATCACTTGTTATTTACAGATCTCTGTGCTGTTCTCAGATCGTGAAAGATGGGTATCAGTGGAGGAAATATGGCCAGAAGATTACCAGAGATAACCCGTGCCCGAGAGCGTACTTCAGATGCTCTTTTGCTCCAGCTTGCCCTGTCAAGAAGAAGGTAACCGAACCACCGATCGAGCAACAGCTCCTTCATCCACGGAACCCACGAACTGATCCAGCTTCTTGCTATCTATTGTCTCGCAGGTCCAACGAAGCGCAGAGGACCCGTCGTTGTTGGTTGCCACCTACGAGGGCGAGCACAACCATGGCCGGGCTCCTCATCCTCGAGCTCAACAAGCGTCGGGCCGCAGCAGCTCGGTCACCAGCCAATCTCCCGCACCGTCGACGAGGCGACCGCAGGAGGCCGAGTCGCCGGATCTGCATGCGGGACTGGTGGAGCAAATGGCTGCGACGCTGACGAACGATCCGGTCTTCAAGGCTACTCTGGCCGCTGCCATCTCCGGCAGGATGCTCCGGTCATCTCCTCCCAAGTAACAGCCCTTGTTCCTGTAAATAGGAATCTTTTGTTAGCAGGAGAAGAAGTTTGATTCTGAGATTGATGTTGTCGAGTCGATAATCAAAGATTCGAGTTCCAGATCAACCGAATTTAAGCTCAATCTTATACATCCATACACAGAAAAAGATAAAGATTAAGCAGCAAATGAGACCAATCCCTGTGTTCGAACATGGAATCGTCACTCTTATTTGACATAGATACGAGAAAAGAAACCGAGTCAAACCACGTGCGGCTTGGTCTATGGTCAACGGTCAAGATTTGAGATTGTCGTGTGAAATTTTTCTTAGGAATTAAAATTTATTATTAAATCTTTTATTAATATTATACTCAATGATCCAAACCCGAGGGTATTTGAGGTCGTTTAAAGATGATTTCAATATCGAGGATGGAAGAGTATTCGAGGTGTTCGTATCGACGACAAGAAAAAGATAGCCCTTAACGATCTTCCTTTCTTTTATCTGCGTCAATCTTCGCATGATAATAATTATCGAATGGTGATTGACCACCACCATGTTCCTATCAATACTAACGAGGAAAATGGATATAAGTCAACAAATTACTACAAAAAGATTAAGCAATACCGATATTCTATTATATTATATTCAATGTTAGTACAATTTAGCGATACATTTAAATTTCTAGAATAATTACTTTTATGGATATTGACAGATGAGCAATTAAAACCAAAACATCAAAACCTTTTTTTCTTTGAATTTTTCTATTAAAAATCAGAATTTGAATCCGAGTATACCAATTCAAGACAAAAGATATTCAATGCTACGATCAGCATTGGTCAAGCCAGATGATGAAAAACGCAAGTGATGAGAGTGAAGAGCACAATCCCAAACATGTTCATCTGCCATGAACGCATACCTGCAGCAGGGAGGGAGGTCTTCAGTACTCGGTGACTGTACTTTGATTTCATGCCCATTGGATAGGCCACAATGGGGATCAATCAGCTCAAACAGATGAGACTTCAAAGCATCATGAAGCCAAAGCCAGAATAAAGCTTTGTATAGTGCAAAATTCTACATGATAAATCACCCATTCCACCATTCCTAGTCTACACTCTTGTTCATCATTCTAGCAAAAACAAACAAGGTCGAGGGCGAAAAGCATTATAATGCTAATTTTGAGTCCGACCGATGAAGGCAGTTTGCCCAAATTTTCACATGCAAGTGCCTAAAGAGTAGGCATCACACCCCAAGTCCATGTCGGTGAAAGCAACCTCCTCATGCTCCTGACAGTCGACATAACAACGAAATTAGACAAGCGGGAGGATCTTAACACTGAAAATAACATGGATACAATGCGCTACACAATCCGTAGTTATCCATAAGTCAAACATAAAAAAGGTTTCAAAGGAAAAAAATAACGATGAAATTGGTTTTGATGAACAACATGGAGTATAGTCATACCATGTCTACGGAGTCGCTCGTTTTCTTTTATCATAAAGTTTGATGCATAAGAAGAAAAACATGGTAGCACCCAGTAGCAACAACTGTTTGATGCATAAGAAGAAAAACATGGTAGCACCCAGTAGCAACAACTGTTCAATCAAGATACTTACAACCGGAACAATGTTATTAAGAATCAAAATCACAGAACATGACTAAGTTTCTATGTCAACAAAGCTTATATTTTAATCCCCCAATCGTGGGGTGCAGCAGGTACTGCAGTATGAGAAAGTGGTCAGGATGTATCTGCATCTGTTTTTCTCAACAAATGAGAAGTGGCCTAAATTTAGGAAGGTAGAGCAGCATTTGCCTCATTTGCAATGTTTAGTATTCTGGTAGATACAGAATAAGCAATTTACAGGCCTTAACACAATTCAGTATCATGGTCTGGCTTTGACATCAGAATTGACCCTAGTGATGCCGGTACCCTTTTTGATAAAGAACACAGATCCATCTGGAAATCAGCCTTCAATAATATTGACCTATCATCCCACACCATATTCCAATTTTGAATATCTAATTATTCAGATATCATAATGTTCAATGTAATAATTGCCTTTGTCTCAATGTCCTTGAAAGTAACCACACAGTGACCACATATTATTGCATATCTATCACGAGAATGGGTAGTGGAATGACAAAGCCGTGGAAGAGGTGTGCCAACATGGTCATTTAACCCAAAGAATAATGAGCAACATCCACCTTTTGGTCACAGATATCAATCGATCAGTATCACAAACAAAGCAAAGAATAGGGCAACTTTTATTGAAAGCTAGTTCTCTAGGTTTAAAAATATGAATACGAAATGAATAAGATAGAAAACGGAGAGAAACATTGTGAACAGGCAATAGAGATAGCACAGGACTTCTCAATGTCATTACTGCCAAATTCCAATGAGCAAATTTTAAGATTAAGAATACTTTAGATATAGTTTACATCATAAGAGTAGGCATGCAAAATGACAGAACCCAAATTTCATAACCACAAGATTAGAAATTGTTATAAAGAGGGCGCTTCAGCATCAGTTTGCTATTCTTTTTTATAGAGTTGAGATATTCTAGGGCTTGACCTGACCATAAAGATCCTTTCACCTAATTAATCTAACTGTTGTAGTAGCAATATCAGAAAGATGAACAAAGAGTAACATAAAAGATTGACTGAAAGGAGAAAGGGGAAAGAGCCATACTGTCTTAATCATAGCATTCACAAGATCATCGAAACTGCAACCGTCAGAATTTAGACCACTCTGCAGACTCGCCGTCTCCAGTGCATATTCACTCCTAAAGTTCAGCTGACTATCACCAGTTGACTTATCAATGATGCAATTCTGTGTGACCAGCGGAGGACCAAAATGTACTTGGCCTATTGCATCAACATCCAACCTTTTGTTGGAAAAGACACTTCCTGGTGTCTGACACTGAGTAGCTGCATCAGTAATCCGAAGATTGGGCAACAAAGAATTTGATGAAGTACTTGAAATGACATTTGAATTAAAGGTATAATCCCATTTCTGTCCAGAGTTGCCTATTACATTGAAGTTTGAGAACTTGGGATCCTTGTTAACACCTGCAGGCATAGCTATTGTGTTCTCATTAAGTGGACGAACTCGGTTTTGTCCACCACTACCAGCTGCAACTCTTGGAGATTCATCAAGAGCTTTGGTGGCTGCATGTGAATTCATTGAAGAAAATTTTCCTCCAATATTTCCAGGAGAAAAATCATTATGACTAAGAGAGATATGCAGTGTATTGGCAGAATAGTCGGTTGATCCAACAGCACCCTGCCATGAGTCATTGCATCTATCAGTGATATTAGGAAACTGTGAAACATCTGGAAGATCAATCTTATAAAGCTCTGAGCTTGAGGAAGACATTCTAACTGATGAAGGTTTGCCTAATCCTCCAGGTTGATTGCGCTGCTTATTTTCTTGCAGTAACAGAGCATTGTCAGGAACATTAGGAAAAGAACCACTGCAAGGACCAGATGCAAGCCCACTGCCATATAAGCTCGCAGGCAAATGGTCTTTTGTTTCCTGCATTAACAAAGGTTGTTGAAATTGCTCTAACTCTGAATTCCTGGGCATCCCCTGATGCAAATTCACTTGATGATTTCCAGGTAAAGCGATCCTTTGGATCTTCCCTATATCGTCACATGGATTGCTTGCATTTTTGTGTAAACCAACAAGCTGAACTGTCTGAGAAGGCAGCAGGCCATGCATTCCAAGTGTCGATGGACCATTTATTCTACCGAGCCCATTCAGTTGAAGAGATCCGAGGGTCGGCAGTTGTCTTGATCCACCCAGCGTAGAGTAATTTCTGAGACCACTTAAAGAAGACATATGAAGATAGGAAGGGTTTCTACCTCCAACAGCTGCAACCAAGCTAGCTTGGTGGCCTGCCACTGCACTGAGCCTTTTCAGATAGAGTCTGTACTTCTGGAAGCATAAAAATGGAAGAGTTAGCTGCCAGCTTTACCAAAGAAAAAGGAACAGCTTTGTGGAGGTGTGACTTTATTGATCAGTAGTCTGACCATGAACTTGATTGCAGAGTAAAGTAAGTTAAAATTGTAATTCATAACTATTTAAGTAATTTAAGGCAAACTATCTAATAGATAATCGGACCAGGTTGTAAAAAGCATTGGTACGGCCATCTCCTGCTCTCAGAGACCTTGGATCATAAAGAGTTCATGATGGAATAAATCAGGAGTAAAACTTAGTATAGGTGAACTTTTACATGATCATGACTTCATAACACTTGTATCATAGTCTAATTTGTAAAGATTTAAAGCGAGAAACTTGCCTGTAGATGGCTTGCAACATTCTCCCTTGTCAGCTTTTCAACATTCATAAGATCAAGTATTTTCTTAGGCACAGCCTCTGGATCAGAAGGAACAAGCAGAAAATTTTTGTTTCAGTAATTATCAAGTCAAGAAAAAAAATCAACAAAGCATTTTTGGAGATGAATGCTTTCCTTGTCTTCACCTCTACTGGGGAAAAGCAAACTCATGAACTACGATGATACTTACTGTCGATACCCAGTTGGTTGACAGCAGCAACAAATTTCCTGTGCAGCTCAACAGTCCAAACAACCCTAGGCTTCTTCTGGGTAGATGGGTCTTCGTTCTCTTGCATGTTGTCTTCACTATCGTCTTCATCGAATTCAATCTGATCCTTCCTCTTCTTGTTACTTTGTCCATTATGATCAGCGACCCCCTGACCATCTTCAGAACTTCCAATATGAGCCTTTTGACCATCTTCCCTACTGTCGGGATCATTGTCGCATCTTCTTTCAAACTTCCTCCTCCTGATGACATGCTGCCATATGTTCCTCAGCTCCTCGATCCGCACAGGCTTCAGCAGGTAGTCACAAGCACCATGAGTGATTCCCTTCATCACAGTTTGGGTTTCACCATTTGCAGACAACACTGCATCATAAGCTCGGTTCATTCACCAGCATATCATCAGTGACTCATCAATCATTATTCTAAATCTGATTCGACAGAGACAATTTTGTCCAATAACACATGTACAAGACACGCGAACCAAACAACTCGGATTCCCGTTGAAGAGAACTTTTTTGTTCTTTAATTTCAAAGCAACAAATCTAGTTATGAAAAGAAATTGCTTGACAATGAAAAATTGGTCGTGACAAATGAGTGAAGAGGTTTCGGAGACTTACTAATAACCGGCAGGTCCATCTCGAGGCCTATGAGCTCTAAGAGCTTGAAGCCATCCATATCCGGCATGTGAACGTCGCTGATAACCAGATCAAATTTGTCTTTGTTCTCTCTTAACAGCTTCAGTGCTGTGATTGCTTTATCAGTGGTCGTAACTGAAGAACACAGACAAACCAACAGCCACAGTTGCTAAGTTCAAGATCATGTTCTCAGAGGAAGAAATGATGAGTCAATTATTCTTCTAGGCAATGCAAATAATCAATCGAGGAGGGGGAAAAAAGGCATCAAAAAGTAACATGATATGCCTTGCTCAAAGAAAAAGCAACTAAAATGCGGTTAAATGACAGAAATAAAAGAACAAATCTCAAAAAAGACAAACATATTTGCTTTTCCAGTTTCCAACTTGATTGAATGAAGGGGAAAAAACACTGGAATCAAGGAGCAAAAATCCAAAATTTGGCACAGACCATTGTACTGGCAACGGACGAGCAGGGCCTCCAACAACTTGAGACAGATGGGATCATCATCCACCGCAAGAACACGCATGCCCACCGGGAACTGGTCTCTGCTCCCCTTCCTCTCCTCCACCGTCATGGTCTCGAAGCAAACCTCTACCACCCCGCAACAAGTCAAAGCCACCCAGGTAGCATACCAAGACGCCCAAAGCTTGTCGGAGAACTTGCGGGGGACGGCCAAAGAACCCGGAGAGGGTCGAAAAGCGAACACCACGGTGCAGGGAGAGGCCAAGATGTAAACTTTGGATGAAACAGATACAAAGATGAAAACTTTGGACGGAATAGCGACAGAGAGAGAGAGGTGGGGGGCGAGGATGAAGGCTGGAAGAAGAGAGAATATAAATGAGGAGCGGAGGTCAAATAGGGCAAGAAGCAATAACAGAGGCTGGGATTGGGGGTGGGAATTGGATGAAGGAGAAGGGTGTGAGCCGTGAGGCCTCAATTCATGCACCCCATCAAAATGGAAACTTTCCTCTCTTCCTCCTTTTCAGCCTCCTTTTTGCGTTATTTCCACTTTGCCATCAATGAGCACAGGCGATAGCCATCGGTAAAATCTCGGAAAGCTGGAATCCAGGGAGCTATTGCAGAAGGAGCAAAGGGAGGACCCGATCCATGGGGTTTAGGTTTAGGCCTTTGTCCTCCTCACCATCAATCTTGCCCTCCGTTCATCATCATCCAATATTTAATGCAAGCTTTGTCTCGCAATCATCAGCAACTTTCTTACGGGCGACAAACTTTTGACTCGGTAAAACACAGCACGGCAAGCATCCATGCATGGCTTTGTCTTCTTCCCATCTGACGCCCACCGAGCTTTCTCGACTGGCGAAGCATCCCACCAGCCCTGCAGCGGGGACCCACCGACCACAGAGAAGCCATGCTCGGAGGGTCTCTCCCTGTTCGTGGCTCCCATGGCAGCAGTGGAAGCTCCGAGGTCTCAGTTGCTGCCTCATCTACTTGGGTAGGTTCATGTCATGTCTACCGCTTCGGAGTTATGTTATGTTGTCCACATCATCGCCACCAACTCCATGCTAAAAAACCTACGCATGTCTTCTTCTTGGGTTGGCCAATAGAGGGCACGACAAGGATGGCAACACGGTCGAGTGGGGGATCCGATAAGATGTCGGATCGGAATATGCGTTGAGAATCCATACCCGACAAAGAATCCGAGACTGAGCTTGCGGGTTTTTGGACTGGCGCGGGGGGAGGGTGGGGGCCGGAATCGTAATTATTGTGAGCTTGTGGTGGCATTTCTTGGCGAGCCAACGTGAGTCCGAAAGGCCGATGCGGGTTTTGTACGGACGAGATGGCTCGGCGGGGAGATCCGACGGTCGAACGTCCCTTTCTCGGGTACGCGAGTGACAGCCCAACGCCTCTTCCCAAAACACAACCCCGTGACGACGCGTGACGCCCCGCCCCGTTGGTCCCGCGTGAGGTGGAAGTGACGTGGCGTCTTCGTCACTCCGGTCAGGGACGAGGGTTCGGCGACCGGGTCGCATTGGGGCCCGCTCCGAGGTTGTGGCTAATGTGCCGTGGACGCTCGGGTAACCGAGTGGGTGGGGTCCGAACGAGTCCGCGTATTCCCAAAATTCCATTGGCAGGCTACCTGTTTTTTTTTTTTCCTTAAAATAATTTATGGATTTATTTAAAATTTCTTCCTGCTTTTTTGAGGATATATGGATAATATTAGCATTTTTTTTATTTTATGCAAGAATGATATTTTGAGGTACATATGTGGAGATATTCGGAATGATATAAATTAAAATATTTTCACTCATGAATAATTAAGCATGATTATTAGAATAATTTATCAAGAAAAGATTTGAATAATTACCCGAGCGTATCTTATTAATTTAAAAATCCTAAAATTTACCTTCTATTTTAATTATTTTTTAATAAAAATTTTAAATTGATTTGGATTAATGAAATGGTTCATTAGAAACGTCAATTATGTGTCGCTCTCTCTCAATGATGAAGAGAAAAGAGGTAATGACGAAGGAAAGACAAAAGAAGATAGATGAAAGTAAAAGAAGGAACAAATCAAACTGAATCGATCCGATTTAACACTAATTGTATAATAAATCGAAAAGATCAATGAGATATTTATCCAATTATAAAAATAAAAATTCTTGGATAAATTCTGAATAGATGAGCATAAAAATCGAGGGTTTTTCCTTTGGGTAAATAATACTAATATTTTTGAGAAATTGTTTGTTAATTTAAGAATTTATTAAGGAATCTATGAGGATTGTTTTGCCTTTCAATCCATTTCAAGTATTTATTCCTCTCGCACACCTTTGCATGGTTGAGTTTTGTTTGATAAGGTGATGATGGCATGATCATGATCTTGGCATTACCATAATGGTGGCTGCGTGCATCGAATCTCTCTCTCTCTCTCTCTCAATATAAAAAGCCTTGAAATCTTTGGAATGGGTGGGAGGAGGATCTTCTCCAGCCTTCTTTATTCCATGTGGCAAACTTAGCGTGAGGAGGCCAAGTCTATGCCTCTCCCTCTCGCTGAGACATACTAAGGGGGAGTGACTGCTCTTGTGATATTTGCAGGTCTAAGAAGAAGAAGAAGAAGAAGAAGAAGTTTGTTCTCTCTGGAAATTAACTTCTCACGGAGTATAATTCAGGTTGTGATACCTCAATGTTTGAGATGACTCGGCAATCATGTTCTTCCTTCACAGCCATGCAAAGTTGCCTTGCATCAATCATCTGAGGTGTGGTGGAACAGCATCGATCCTTCTTCTTTCTCTGAGGAACATCGATGAGTTGTCTTGTGCTCAACCTCTGTCAAAGGCTTTCACAGTGCGTGATGTTGCCGGTCTCTTCTGCTCTCTTCATGTGCTTAGCTGTTCCATGGAAATGCGCATGTCTTTTGTGTGTTGTGCTTGTCAGAGTTGTCCTCCGACAACAGCTTAAAAGTACACACACACACAAATATATATATATATATATATATATATATATATAGATTGAGATAAATAGATTATATATATATTCCTTCAGCCTCATATGAAAGCTTGTGGCACATGCATCCCTGCAAGTTTTTCTTTTCCTTATAGATCATCATTTATCTTTTTCATATGGGCCAATTATATATAAGAAATTATCTATTTTGAGATGAACATAGCAAAGTTTTTAGGGTGTCATCTTTTTTGATGTACTAAAAAAAAAATCTCTAAGGATAGAGATAACTCTTGACTCTTGTATAATATTTGATCGATATGAGACTAAATATTGAGACTATTTAGATTTCTATCGTAGATATCATATGATCAATTGTCATTTGAATTCATGAGGAATTATCGATTTTGAATCCCATAAGATGTGAGGGAGGGATAAATCTTTGACGGTAATTTTCTTTAAACTTAATTTTCTCGATATTTATTTTCTTGTGTTAATCGAGATAGATAAGTAAAACTCTGATCACAAGTTATACAAAGACCAGAATTTATCCAAAAGAAAAGGAAAAAGAAGGTAGCCTATTGCTACCACTCTATGAACAGAGTTGTGTTGTGTGTTCAACATGGCCATGCCTTGTCAACTTTCTACCTCAGCTGTTGAGATGGTGAAGAGAGTTAGCTGGCATTGGACCTGCACAGTTTGTTGGCATCGTTCTTTCATCCATGTCAGCTGATGGAAGACAGCAGCAAGTGGGCAGCAGGCATTGTTACAGGTTGATGGTCTTCTTGTCATCATCCACACCAGCTGATGGAGGACCTGTTGACTACTCTAAACTTTTCCTCTTACTTGATGTGCATGGGGAGCAAACTTTGGACACTGATATCCCAATATAAGATTCTGCCTAGCTAAGGTGGATTAATTTTATGTATGTCTTCTTCTCCACACAACAAAAGACACCTGTTTACACAGAAAGAGCTGTTACATATTGTACTAAAATCACTTGAAGTCAATAGATTTTTGGTTCATGAGGTGCTCTCAGTATGTATCTAATTGTCAGTCACATGTACCAGAAATCATTCAATCAACATAAATCATCACTTGATGTTTAGGTGATCTGAATAGTTTTTCTTATTCTAGTTTCCATTGCTGACTGTCAATGATTACTCTACATATATATATATATATATATATATATATATATATATATATATATATATATATATATATATATATATATATATATATATATATATATATATATATATATATATATATATATATATATATATATATATGTATGTATATATATATATATGTATGTATATATATATATATGTATGTATATATATATATATGTATGTATATATATATATATATATATATATGTATATATATATATATATGTATATATATATATATATGTATATATATATATATATATGTATATATATATATATATGTATATATATATGTATATATATATATATGTATATATATATGTATATATATACATATATATATACATATATATATATGTATATATATACATATATATATACATATATATATGTATATATATACATATATATATATAGCTAATAACAAAAGCATTTGCACTAATCTAAATATGCATTCTGATTTGCTCATATAGTTCCAATCTGGTAGAAGTTGATCTATTGAGACTACCAATAAGAGAAGTTGCCAATTTCTTGTATATTTTTTCCTCATAGAATCAATTCACTCTGCACACTTTGGCCAAAGAATGTAGATATGATGTTCTTTTGGATTTGTTGAGACAACATGCTGCAAATGAACAACTTATCAAAATGCATCCCATGAAGAACAGTGCTCACCAAAAAATCCACATCTCTGATATCAACATGCATGATTTATACTATGTTTTTAACTTGATATAGGAAATACCATGGCATTCTTATCTGGAATTTTTTTTTAGATAAAGAAGAAAATTTTCTTTCTTTTTTCTTTTTGGTCTATTATGGTCCTATGTTTTTGGATTCCTAGTCGGGATTACGAGTGGATATCTCATGTGAGTCGGATCTCTAATATGCATGCTTAACATATAAGCAATAAATGCTGCCACGCTCAATTTAATATATTCAAATGTATTTTTCCTAATAAATGCACTCTTCACATTTAATATGTTCAAATGTATTTTTCCTAATAAATGCACTCTTCACATTTAATATGTTCAAATGTATTTTTCCTAATAAATGCACTCTTCATCAAATATTTTATCATTGTATAATTTGCAAAAATATTGTAAAATCTCGATTCCTTTAATCATCAGTCAACTTAAAGACTTAATATACTTATTAACCAAAAATACCAATAATATATATATATATATATAGTAGTTTGTCAATCCATCCAAATTTGTGTATGATATGCAACATTAGGAGGACGCATGCCATCTTCATATCTATCCACGTAAAGTTTAAGCTAGAGATTAATAGCAGTGAGCAATTCGATCTACTCTTTCCTTGTCCTTCCCTGTAACTCCATTCAGACTATGAGAGCAGGCCATGCATGCAGACAGCAATAAATCTCCTACCATCTCATGCCTTTGTATCACAAGGAAGGAAATCTCCCTTCACAGAATAGGGAATAGGGGAGACGAGAAGGAAGAGGATTCACTACGTCAAGAAGCTGTGACTTTTACTATCTTCTTAATCCCTGTTGGCCTCAAAAGATGAAAGAGTAGAATTCTTGGTGAACAAATAGTTATTGCTGAATGGTACCTTAATGTCGCTGCCAACTTGTTCATTTGGCACCACAGGGACAGGAACAGTTCTCTGCAAAGCTATAAGGAACCATCTCGATCAAGTGGTAAGAATAGTAAAGCAACATGATGAACTTTTCATTAGAAAGAATGGAGTAGGAATGTTTCTCACTTCCCTCAATTAGTGACCACAGTAGGAAGCACTTTTTAATAAAGAAGAAGGTGATAGAGACGTAGTGTCGAAGAGATGTTGCAACAGTTGGCAGAAGTTCCCAAGTGATCTTATGGCCAATCCATATACAAGACGCTTCTCTATCCCCAACATTGCTCCTGATCATCTACATCTGCAACTGAAAACCTCAGTTAGTATTGGAGGCAGTCTCCGATTTAGCTGTAACCAATGCTTGCTTACATTACAGCTGAACGCAAAAAAAAAAAAAAGAGAAAATTGATACATAACATCTTCCTTGGCCATCAAGTTCTAACAGTGCAATTCTAAATTCTGAAGTGATGGATAAGGAACATGTCATCCATCCAAAGAGAGAGCCATGTAGCTGGGTGTCGTCATTTGCAATTGCTTATGACCAAAACGCCCAACATTTATTAAGCATATAGCAAAATTTACTCTTCCTAAACATGCATACAGAACTGGAGTGCCACTTGACAAGGGCAGAAACAAATGTTTGACATGGATCATTCTACTCACCAAAATCCTAAAGTCAAGGCAGGTCACATCTCAATAACATAATCTTCAACACTATTTAAAGTACTTCAGTCCCTCTGAGCAACTTAGTGAAGACAAACTCACCCATGGAATGGTGTCTCAAGACAACTTCTTTAACTGGTTAACATAGACCAGTGAGATTTTGTACAGAATAATAGAGGTAATTGTTAGGTGCAGTCGCAAGAAGAAGATCTGCAAAATGTGACAAATGCTGAAGTAGATCTCATGTGGCCACAAAGAATTTGATTCAAGCGCAAAAACTACCTCTTCAAAAGTATAAAGTTTATTGCTATCAGTAAGACAAGTGCATGAAGTGGTTAGCATCGACCAAGTTTGCAATCTAAGTTTCACAGGTACCACCATGTCAATATGAAAAATAAAAATTGCAGGACCAGATCATTTGTGTCAATCTCGATTGGTTCCATGTGACTTCCATTCAAAAAATACTTATTTTTTGTTAGAAGAAATCAGAAGATGGGATCAACAAGATGTTATATTATGCAGCAAGGTGATAATGTGTCATGAAAAGATGTAATCTATTTTCACAAATTGGTGGATTAGATCTCCTAATAGATTGAGATAAATTTAGCAGACAAATCATATGATTCATAACAATCATCTGAAGAAATAGGAAGTGGTCTTAACATCATAAGTGAGCAATGCTTGCTCTATTTTCACAAGGAAAATAGATGAAGACAGAGAAATGGTAAAGAGACCAACCTAGTAGGAGCCTGACTGAAATAAATTCATGAAAAAGTCATGCATATAGAAAAGAAATATGTTTTCAGGCAAAATTAGCACAAAGTGAATTCATAGCATAAGAATTGCCCTTAAAAGTGATTACAATCAGAGAGAAGTCACACTGGCTTAATATATTAACAGGCCATAATTGTTCATAGTATCAGTTAAGAAAAGATAAATTCAGTTTGTTATGTTGTGCTCAGTTGCAAAAAGTCACTTCTGGTAGCTCAACCAAGACCTTTCTTTAAGAATATGATAAACCTTGACTCAATTCATCTGAAACTTTTAAGATAAATAATAGGGCCTGGTATTTTTTTGCCATGATACTGTAATTTGTGTGGCAAAGACATGGTCCCTTGCTTCTTCAAGCCCCTAATCCAAGCTTTGTCAAACTAACCCTAAAACAGAACCGAAAAGAATGGAGTATTGTTCATCTGAATTCTGAACAATATCACTCTAAAATTAATTCTTCATACCTGCTTATTATCTAATTGTATGGTTCTATGGCATCGCATGATGTAAATTGGAATAATAGGTGTCCATGCGATGTACTTTAAGTTCATGATACTAATTAACGTTTCTGATAATGAAGTTGCATGCCATTCTTTATTAGATCACTCGTTTTAGCATATCTGCAAAACGACCTTAATTTATCAAACTGCTGCTGGTAAAGATCTATTATCATTATACGGTTCTATTTATCAAACAACCTTATTATCTAATTGTATGGTTCTATGGCATCGCATGATGTAAATTGGAATAATAGGTGTCCATGCGATGTACTTTAAGTTCATGATACTAATTAACGTTTCTGATAATGAAGTTGCACGCCGTTCTTTATTAGATCACATGTCTTAGCATATCTGCAAAACGACTTTAATTTATCAAACTGCTGCTGGTAAAGATATATTATCATTATACAGTTCTATTTATCAAACAACCTTATTATCTAATTGTATGGTTCTATGGCATCGCATGATGTAAATTGGAATAATAGGTGTCCATGTGATGTACTTTAAGTTCATGATACTAATTAACGTTTCTGATAATGAAGTTGCACGCCATTCTTTATTAGATCACATGTTTTAGCATATCTGCAAAACGACCTTAATTTATCAAACTGCTGCTGGTAAAGATCTATTATCATTATACACTACATTTCCACTGCTAAAAAAATGGAACCTGCTTAAATCTGCAACCAAGCCATATCCTTTTTAGTACTGAACTAATTTACTCAAGGGCTGAAAACTGGAGACTACCATCGAAGAACTTATATGCACGCTTAGCATTTAGAAGTCAGTAAGTAAACAAAATTCCTATAAGTTAAACCAGAAATGTAGTCCTATTCTTGTCGTGCCACTACTGGTTCAGGACTGGAACATTCAATAACGTTCTTTGAAATGACATAGGAGATGAAACTGTGGTAGGTTATTCACACGATCCAATATCAGACAAATAAATCACCTCTAATGTAAACATAATTTTACAGAGATTACACTGTAAGAGATCAAATAATAACATCATTAAAAGGTCTGAGTCGTATACACGAAGAAAACTATGAGAAAAAATCAGGAATCAGAGTAAAGTATTAATTAACAGGAGGGAAAAGAGTTCGGACCAATAAATAGGTGTTCAACCTCTCTACTTCAGGACATAAGACTCGACGATCCTCAACCATCGAAGGAGCTCCACTTTGTCCTTGTTGGTCATATACTCATGCAAGAACTCCGCGAGATCGTCGTCCACCCCGCGCTCCTCCAGATACGAGATCACCTGCCTCCGCACCTCCTGCTCCAAATTCCTGCCGAATCGGTCCCAACAGCATAATCACCGCAATATATGTAGAGGGAAAAGAGAGAAAAATCGAATCTTGGAATCAGAGGCGTACTTGAAGTTGCGACCAAAGTATGGGCGAAAGACAGCGACCTTCCGGTGCAGAGGGAAGAGCGTCTCAACGACGAGGGAATCGGGCCAAGCGGAGCAGATGAGTTCGAGGACGGAGTCGGAGGCCTCGCCCCGGGAGACCTCAACGATGAGGCTGATGTGGAGGCGGGGACCGCGCTCCAAAGCCTTCACCTTCTCGGCGATCGGGGCGGAGGGGACGGGCGCGGCGCCGTCGAACATGGTGACGTCGACCTTGACGTCCTCATCACCGTGCTTGCTCCGGAGGCGGATCCACTGCTCGCCGGGGCGGTCCTCGATGGAGAACGACCTGAAGCGCTGCGGCGGCTATGTAGAAGCGACAGAGTAACAGGTGAATCGGTCAGATCAAAGGATCAAAAAGGGAGAGCTACGCAAGTGAAGAAAGGGGGACGGAATTGAGATACCGGGCGAGGGCGGAGGTAGGCGGAGAGGTAGGAGATCTCGTTGCGTAGGAGGCGGAGGAGGTTCTCGTCGAAGGCGGAGGGGTGGCTGCCGGGAACGGAAAGGAAGGAGCGGCGAAGAAGGGGTAAGGGTTTAAGGAAGCGAGCCATTTCGCGTGGGCGTCGGTGTTTGTTAGGGTGTGGGTTTTGTGCTGTGCGTTAGTGGCATTTTGACATATCTAGCCTTGTAGTTTATCTAATTATCATATTTACCATTATTATTTTATGATACTATTTTTTTATTAACCACCAATAAAAAAACATAAATAAATCATTTGGAAATCATAATTACTAATAATAAAATCATTAATAATTTATATATGATTTAAATAGATTAAATCAATTTTATTATATTGAGGGGGAAAAAAAAGGGTTGTCACGGTAATATACAGAATGGCAAATTGGTGATATTAATTTGGGCCGTGTAAGGCCCGCCCACTGATGCAAGATGAATGGCAGCACACAGGGTCTCTGTGCTCCGGCAACCAATGGAGGATGCGCGAGGGTGCTTGAAATGGCAAACGACAGCTTGATTTCCGTTGCATGGGCTTTATTTGTTGGATTCTTTCGGTTCTTAGGCAACACAAGTGATCATAATTGGTTTCCATCCTTGGTCGCAGATCATTTACGTAAGCAGATTTATTCCTCTGTTCCTTCTCCTCCTCTTACCTCCCTGTTCTGTTCCCTGAAGGCATAGGACGAGAGAAGAAAGATGATCTACAGCCAGGCGATTCCTCCCAGGCACTCTTCGAGGTTGGCATTCATGTCTCCAGGTATGTACTGTGCTCATGTTCTCCTCTTCCTATCTTGGACAAGAAGAAGAGAAGTTTCAACAATGTTCAAACATTTTGTTCTGTATTGCAGAGGGGATAGGAAGAAGAGGATTTGTGAGTCATGCACGAGGGACAGGTAAGAAGTGAGAGAGGGAGAGAGAGAGAGAGAGATCTTTCTCCAAATTTCTTCCTTTCTGGTGAGAAGAGAGACAGAGAAAGAGAGGAAGTTAGATTAACTAAGTTTTCTTTGGTTAACTTGCAGGTGGAGAGAGAGGAAGAACACTCGAAGCTAAGATAAAAAGGCATGCAGATCGTCCAATATACACATTCCCATGTAGATATTGGTCAAGCACGATTTCTAAAGCCCCTGTGTCAGAAACCCAGTACTCTCTCTCTCTCTCTCTCTGAACTGAGTTAATTATCTTTGATTCGAATACCAAATTGTTGTTGGATATATAGGAATTTGTTGCAGATTTTCCGTCCAAAATCTTTTCTGATCCCGAAATCAAAGGGATTATTGGACCTCCGACATATGTTAATCGGTATAATCTTGATCATGTTCTAATCTAAGCACTTCTCATGCTCATCAAGCCAATCAAATCCTGTTCAAAGTCCTCTCTGTTTCATAAAAGGATAATACAGACATCGCACAGCCATCATTCCTTATATATTTTCTTTATATGGATTCAACAGTCCTGATGTGTTCAAGCAATTCCTGCACCATGGTATGGAAAGGCTGAAATGTCTTGAATTGTTCTATAGAGATTCAAAAACAGGTAGTTGGTTACATCCAATTCTTACTCAATACAGAGTAAAGGTTATCACTCACAAAATCTTAGTTCATCATTCATAAATATATGCCATGAAAACAAGTTGGCTTATACAGAGATCCTCAAATCCTACAATTATTTGTACATTTTCTTAAAATATGTGTATATTTCACTATGACATTAGTAAAAAAGAACTCTAATTGCAGAACTCAGAGCTCCTGCACAAACTTGATAATCAGATGTAGATCACAAGAACAATCAGCTAGTGCCCCCGACATCGGATCCAGGACTTATGTCCACAATGGTGTGAGAAAGAATAGCTTCACTTTTGCTGCTCTTAGCAATGCATGTGTACCTGAAAATAAGGCTGGTCAGTGTGAAGGCCTCTTGAATGCAGTTTCTAAGCATGTCGACGCCTTTTGTCGATTTTCTAGACCACATACTGTGATTGGCACGGTAAGCTGAAATTTGCTTTTATCATCTTCCTTATAGATGACTATTTAGGCTTCAAGAATCATAAAGATGTCTGCTTTTCATCTCCAGGTCATAGGTATAGTATCAGTCTCTCTTCTTCCAGTAGAAAGTATTGCTGATATATCTCTGATATTTTTTGATGGACTGCTGAAGGTAATCCAGGGGATGTATCAGACTTCATCTTCGGTCACTAGATATAGTTGTCTCCTGATATTGTTGGTTTTTGGATAATTCAGGCATTGCTTCCAGCTATCTTCATGAATATTTATGTTGTGGGGCTGAATCAGTTGTTCGACATTGAAATCGATAAGGTCGAGCACAGATTTTGAAGATTTCTCAGTTTATTTAGAGCTTTTTTAGACTAATTTATTTTTGTCTAGCATAAAAATAATTGAACACCATATAATACTTTACGACTTACATATTCATTTACGTTCATCGATTCAGGTTAATAAACCAAGACTTCCGCTAGCTTCTGGGGAATTCTCCCTGGAAATTGGAATAGCCATAGTAGCTCTTTGCTGTGTCCTGGTATGCTATTTCTTAATATTTTATTTTAGCATATTTTTCCTTTAAATTAAGCTATGAATATTCAAAAAATTCATAGAAGTACTAATTTGTGTTTTATTGTATCAAATTGGCATACTTTTATAAAATTCATTCTTTCTTAACAGAGTTTTGCTTTGGGAGTGAAGTCTCAGTCCCCTGCCATACTAAGTGCCTTGCTCATCAGCTTTTTCCTTGGAAGTGCATATTCCATCAATGTAAGATCTCAAATGATCAAAAATAACAATGTTATCATAAAGCTTGGTCCATTGACTGTTAAACTTAGTCAACTCTACTTAATATTCGAGACAATTAGACCGGCAGAGATTAGATACAGCATTCTATTTGCTGAATATTTTCGATGTTTTTGGAGTGATCTTGCATTGTACTGTGATGGCCTCCAGTAGTTACATGACCATAGGCATAATTAGTATTTGTTTTCTTCTTCTTATTTTGGATCTTCAGAATAAAATTCTTAACCGACATAGTAAAGATTGACTTCCTAGCAACCGGGAGTTGGAGTAGAACTATAATCTAGGCTTTGAAGCTGCTAAATCTATGATTCCCTGCTTTCTGACTAACCATCTGATTTCTATCATTTTCTTAGCTTCCATTTCTTAGATGGAAACAGCATGCCTTTCTTGCTGCCTCTTGCATTCTGTGTGTCAGGGCCATTGTGGTCCAGCTAGCCTTCTTCATACACATGCAGGTAATAAGCAGTCAATATTTACTTGTGTATAGAGTTTGAATTGTTCATCATGAACATGCTTTTAATTCACATGTTTACCTTATTTAACTATTTCTGCAATAATTTCTACAGAGATATGTATTAGGAAGGCCGATCGCTCTAACAAAATCAGTGGTCTTCGCGACGGCCTTCATGTGTTTCTTCTCAGCTGTCATAGCTTTGTTCAAGGTAATGCCATCATCTTCTATTGGCATAGAAAGCTCAAGGTTTGCTAGTTTCCTATGCTTACAGTAAGCAATATAACCAGCAGATAAATTTACTCTACTTTGGAATCTATACAGTTTTGTGCAGCTAAAATTTTCCAAAGATCACTCTTTGGAATCTATACTCTTTCTTATTCGCGATTGTAGAACTCGAATTTCTTATCGTCGAAATTGTTAGAGTAGCTTTGGTGTCTGTATTAACCTGCAGGCTATACATTAATAGGATATCCCGGATGTCGATGGGGATAGAGATTTTGGCATCCATTCTTTCAGCGTTCGTCTGGGCCAAGAGAAAGTAAGTCGATGAACAAGCAATGGTTTGCTTGAAGATTCAGGACACTGCGTTCTAATGCTTCTAAAACAGGTGTTTTGGCTGTGCATCAAGTTACTTCTAACAGCATATACCACAGCCCTTGCGGTAGGAGCTTCATCATCAAACACATACCGGAAAATAGTAACTGTGAGTTCTGTAGCTCCCATTTCTATCTATCTATCATCACAAGGTTTGCTTTTCGTCGAGAAGTTTAATCGCTGATTTTTCGTATCGACGTAGGTGATTGGCCATGGTTTCCTTGCTTTCATCCTTTGGTTTCGCGCACAATCACTCGATGTCGAGAACAAGGTATCCGTTACCTCCTTCTACATGTTCATCTGGAAGGCAAGTTGAGGACTCGTGCTTACTATGATTCGCATAGATCTCGTTAAGAAGTTCATCAGCAGAACCATCATTAGTAACTCGTCGATCTAATGAGTTTTCGCAATTGCTTCTGCAGCTTTTCTATGCGGAATACTTGTTAATTCCTTTCATGCAGTAAGTATGGACCTCAGGAAGAAAACATATACAATGTTTGCAGCTCCTTATACATATACATCAGAAGATGGTAGAACCCAAAACTGAAGCTTCGTTCGCTCCTAGTTTTACTGCTATGCTGTGTACTGAAAAGGAATTGGTGTTCTTGCAAACTTCCAACTATTCTGTGTGGATGTGCTGATCTCTGTCGGAAACAATAGTTTGCGGACAATGTGTTCACTTAATTGCCCAGTCGCCGTTGGTTTTCTTCAAAGTGCACTTCGCTCTGATCGTTTGTCGCCATCGATTACTACAAGAAATGCTTCTTTTCGGTCAGATTCCATCTTCGAGGCATTTCTACAAACACCATGAGTTCCTTCGTTTTAAGCAAAACAGGCAGAATAGATATCATAAACCCGTCGAAAATCCGCGGCGCTCACGGTCCACTCATGGCCCGGCGAAGCCACCGGAAGCCTTGTGTCGGCCTCATCACCACACCGCTCCTCCACCAGCGTTGCCTCCCGGCGCTTCCCTTCATTCCACAGGCTCTTCACGAGCAAAGTTTTGGTGGCTCGGTCCGGCGCGAGACCTGAGCTCGTCATTTCGTCGAACAGCCTCAGCGCGAGAGCCGCCCTCTCCTGCTTGCAGTGGGCCTGGATCAGGATCTTGTACATGTAGGCATCGGGCGCCAGCCCGCACTGCCTCACCATCCCGAACAGCTTGTGCACGCTCCTCAGATCCCCTGCTCCGGCGAAGTGCTGCATCAAACCAGAGAAGGTCTGTATGTCGGGGAGAACGCCCTCCAACATCGTCTCTTCCAGGAGATCCAAGGCGTCGCTGCCTCTCTTACACTTGACCATGGCGCGGAGCAACGACGAGCAGAGCAGCAAGCGCTGCGACCCCGACAACGCGCCGCAGATCGAGTCCGCCTCGCGGTAGACCTCGAAGGCCGCGGTGGCTTTCTTCGACAGGCCGTGGAAGTCGATCACTAGTCGGACAGTGGCGAAAGGGAGCGAGATGCCCTCCGACCTGACCTTGGACAAGAGGCGGCCGACCAATTCGGCGTGACCCTGCCGAGCGAGGATCGAGATCATTCTTGACACGGTCCGGCGGTCGTGCACGAAGTCGCCCGGCTGATGCGCCACCCAGCAGAAGAAGGCCCACGCCGTCTCGGCTTTCTTGAAGGCCCTCAAGAGTTTGCATACCAGCCGCGGGGTCCAAACCAGCCTCGCCGCCTCCAGTTCGGCTACCTCGTTGGGGTCCCAATCCTCCAGTGCTCTCGCGAGAGCGGTCGGTTCCAGCCAGGGCTTCAACCGGATTCGGTCGCCTTCGATGTCATCGTCTTTGTCGCAACTGTCTTCCTCCTCGCAACCTTCTTCATCACCAGAATCGGAAACGATGTCTGCGATTCGATCATTAGGGAACAGTTCTTGGACGAACTCTTCGGTACCCACGATATGCCCCGCCGCCCGCATCTTTGCCATGGCAGCCCGCATTGCAGGGCCTGGGAGAATTCCGTCGGAATTCATCTCCTTTACTAGCCGCCCGAGCTCATCGAACAGTCCGGCCGACGAGTACGCCTCGGCGAGCACCTCGTACTGCTTCGACGTGTGGGGGGTCCTCATAGACGGCAGGAGATGGAAGATCTCGGTGGCCGCGTCGAGATGCCCGGAGCGAACGAGGTGGCGGATGATGACGGTGTAGGTGCGGGAGTTGGGATTGGCTCCTTCCTGGATCATCTGGGAGAAGGTCGCGACGGCAGCGGAGTGGGCGCCGGCATCGGCGTGGAGGCTCATGACGAGGTTGTATGACTCGGTCGACGGGTGGCTTCGGCGGCGGGAATGGCGGTTGGGGTCGGACGAGGAGCGGATGGAGGACCAGATTTGAAGGGCGGAGGGGAGGTCGCCGGCGGCTGCGAACCAGCGGAGACGGTCGAAGGGGGACGGGGGGATGGAGGAGGGGTACGAGCCGGCGTCGGCGGCGTCGAGGAGGGAGCGGAGGTCGGGGAGGCGGCGAGCGAGAGCAAGGCGCTTGGCGAGGGCGTGGAGGAGCGGGGTGGAGGGGGAGCGGAGGGAGCGGAAGAGGGAGAGAGCGGAGTCCGGCGAGGGGGCGGAGCGGAGGGCCTGGACAGCAACGAAGGAGTCAGGGGGGAGGGGAGGCGGAGAAGGGTCGGCCGAGCGTAGACGGAGTCGCAGGGCGTCGATGAGGCGGGCGCGGCGGAAGTAGAGGGCCACTCGGCCGCCTGCTGATGGTTCATCCGAGGACGAAAAGGGGCGGCGACGGATCGCAGCCGAAAAGGAGGAGGTTAGGGTTATGGTCTGATGGGGTTGACACGAAGACAAGGGGCGGCGGAAGCAACGCATCGCTCCCACTCTCCGCTCTTTCATTGCCGGCGGCTAAGGATCTATTAATGGATTCATGCATAGTTGAGATCCACTGTCCTATGTGGTTCTATGCATACTAAATATTATTTTAGATTTTTAAGATAACATATTATATAATTATATTTTATATTAATTATTTATATTTAAAATATTAGTGATGGACTGTATAGGAACTGAGAGCTCATAAGTTTACCGGGTCTCCCTTATTCTTAGAGATGTATTTTGAAGCTCATATGCTTCGAAAGGATAAAATCGTGCGAGTACGTTCATCATCCAAAACGAATAATTCCTCACTTACGGGCCACACCAATGACTGACTGACCAAATGATCCCTTATCACCTTTTAATCTATTTTGAATCTAACTAAAAAAAAAGACCTATAGGTACTTCCACTAAGATAAAATAAGAAAAATTGTTTTTTTAAAAAAGATAAGTGATGAAAACAAAATTCTAAAGATAATATGTCAAATTTTATATCAGATAAGTTAATCAGTGCTTCCACAAATACTGTAATGCAATGCAGTACTTAGAAAACCAAGTTTCAGTAAAGTAGTGCCAGCTAAAGATTAATTCACCCAAAGCAATGGAAAAGAAAGGAAGTGCCAATATGAGGAGGAAGAACAGAAGATGAGATTTACCAGAAAAAGACTCGATCATAGTTGCAGGTTGTGGAATAATTTTTGGATAAAACATACACCTTTATTTTGATAAACAACAGAACAAAAAGAAGACCAGGTAGAATACAATCCCAAACTAGAAGAATCGGATGCGGAGGAACCCAAAGACCATGAACTGGTTCTTGCCGGTGAGATATCCAAGGTTGCAGTAAAACAAAACTAGCCTGAAACTGTAACAAAAAAAAAAGAGTTAGTAACAAAAGATCAATATGTATAATGAGTGAACGTATTTGACATCGATAAAAGTATGAAGGGACTGAGATCAACTTAAAACTTCCAAGATATTTGACATACTGAGATTTATAAGGTTGCAATAAAACAAAACCAGCCTGTAACACGAAAAATACAGAAAAAAAAAAGTTAGTAAAAAAAAATCCAATAATATCTATAATGACTAATGAGTAAACATATTTGGACTGAGATCAAATTAAAACTCCAAGATATTTAATATGATATATCTGTTGAATCTCGGATTTTAATGATGACATCAATTAGTGAATTAATGATCTAATCCATATATTGAGATAAGTGCTACAGGACTAACTACGATTGTAATAAAGGCAAAGCGATTAAAGAAGAATCGAAGTTGGGCCGGAGTCAATGATTAAGCATCAGGCCGGATGAATCGAGAGATACACCAAAGGATCGGACAATGCAGTGAAAGCTTGTCGGAAGATTGGGAGCTTGTCGGAAGATCGGGAGCTTATCGGAAGATCGGTAGGAGTTCACCGAAAGATTGCCGGAAGTTCGCTAAAAGTCTTGCCGGGAGTTCGGATGAATAATTGACATGACGAACAATGAAGATTGCTTACGTTTTAATTGTCTATGCCTTTAATTGTCGTAGTTAGGGGTTCAATTTGAGTTAGGTTTGAGAGAAATCCTACTAACTCAATTAGGAGTCAACTGAGCGCAAGATAGGACAGAGTTGGGCCAGATGGAAGACTCACTCAGCCACTTAGAGCCTTGCCAGGCGGTGGAACCGCTTGAGGCTCAATCTCCTAGGTGGTCTGAGCGATGGTACCGCCGGTAGTTAATGCTGTCAGGTTATGATAAAATCCTATCAAGGGTTGGTACCGCCAGAGCCTAGTTTTCGAGGCTCTATTAGACGATAGTACCGCTAGACTAGGTGATGGTACCGTCTAGTGTCAGAGTGTCAAGCGGTAGTATCAACCAATAATAGCGGTGGTATCGCTAGTACCTCGAAAATCCATGAAGAGACACTTTTTGGCTCCAATTTTGAAACCTTCGGGGCTTATAAATATTGCAAACTCGGTTTGCATTTCTTTCCTGCTTTTCATTTATATTACAAACAGATTTACTTTCTTATTGCTTTCACTACGCTTACGAATACGCTTTCAAGTCAAGTATCTTTCCGATACATTTTCATCATACGAAGTTTTTTAAACCGACGTAATTTTACGTAAGCACTAATTCAACCCTCCCCCTTCCCCTCTTAGTGTCGTATTGATCCTAACAATTGGTATCAGAGCAAGATTACTCTCAATTTGGTTTAAAACACAAGAGAGATGGCTTTTGTCGACAATCATGAGGGTCATTCTATCACATGTCCTCCGATATTCAATAGAACAGATTACACTTATTGAAAAACTAGAATGAGGATTTTCTTAATTTATATGGATTTCGAGTTATGGAATATCCTCGAAAATGGATTTCAAAAGTCTCCTCTTCTAATGAACGATTGAAATAATTTGGAGAAGAAGACTTTCTCTTTGAACGCCAAAGCTATGGATGCTTTAGATAAAAATGAATTCAATCAAGTTTCTATTTGTGAAACGACTTATGATATTTGGCATACACTTGAAATCACGGACGAAGATACGAGAAGAGTTAAGGAGTCAAAAATCAATTTTCTAGTTCATAGTTATTAATTGTTTCACATGAAACCAAGCGAGACCATTGGATACATGTACACCCGATTTACGGATGTCGTTAATGGTCTAAAAGCACTTGGTAAAAGTTTTTCTAATTTTAAACTTGTTAACAAGATATTGAGATCCCTTCCAAAGAATTGGGATCCTAAAGTAACCACAATTCAAGAAGCCAAGGAATTGAACAAAACTAAACATGACTTTAAAAATAAAAATGAATTTAAAAAGGACCACATAATTTACTACGAATGTAAGAAGCCAGAACACTTCAAAAATAAATATCCCCAAGTGAAGAAGCAATCGAAGAAAAAGAAGACGCTAAAAGCTACTTGGGATGAATCAAGCACATCCGAAGATGATGAGCCAACCAACAAAGAAGTTGCTAACTACGCTTTAATGACACTTGACGACGAGCTAAGAAACTCAATCGAAGCTCATTTATCCTTTGATGAATTATTAAATGATTTTCATAATTTATTTGATGAATATAAAATAGTTAGTAAAAAATATAAATTATTAAAAAAAGAGCATGCCTCTCTTGTTAGTGAATTCAATAGATTGAACATTGAGCATGATAATGTAATATTGTCTCCTTGTATAAAATGTGAAGAATTAGAGATGTTTAAAAAGGAGAATTTACTACTTCATGAAACTTTAGAAAAAATTGAAATAAGAAATAAATCCTTAAACATGATCCTTGCAAAAAGGGATCATGTTTGTAGAAGAGATGAAATCAACTTTGTGAGTAACACTCACCAAAAGCCAATTATCTTTGTTAAAGGCCCAACTTTATATTTTTCACCCCGAAATAAATATAATTTTTATTACAAATTTGGACATTATGCTCATAAATGTCTATTTAAGAGGTATAGTCCTCATAAATCCCTAGAGGAATCTTAAATGACTCAATGCAAAATGATAAGTTAGGTAGATCTATTTATAAGGAACCCAAGGTTAAATGGGTACCTAAATGAAAACCTCATTTCTTGTAGATATGTCTATAATCATAAGCTAGCAGCAAGAGATGATATCTTGATAGTGGATGCTTAAGACATATAATCAGAGATCCAACACACTTCTCTAAGCTTACTAGCAAATACGAAGGATTTGTCACCTTCAGAGACAACAACAAAGGAAAAAATTTTGAAAAATAAAATATAGGTAACAAATCAAACCTTTTGATTGAAAATATTTTATTAGTAAATAGTTTAAAGCATAACTTGTTAAGCATTAATCAATTATATGATAAAGGTTACAATATCAAATTTGAATCTAATACTTGTATTATAGAACTACCATACATGAATAGATCTTTAATTGCCTTAAGGAGCAACAATGTCTATACCATTCATCTAGAGAACTTATAAGAGGAATCTCTAGCATCAAGTTTGTCACAAAGTGTGTGATGCATGTCAACTAGAAAAATAAATAAAAGGTAGTTTCAAGTCAAAGAATCAAATAAGCACATCTAGACCATTGCAATTGATCCATATGGATTTATTTGGACCAATTGATACAACAAGCCTATGAGGTAACAAATACACCTTTGTAATTATTGATGATTATAATAGATATACTTGGACATACTTTTTGATACACAAAAGTTATTGTTTTAAGTATTTTTTTAAATTTTATAAACTTGTTCAAAATGAAAAAGGCTTTATGATTGCATCTATACGTAGTGATCATGGTGGTGAGTTTCTAAATCATGATTTTCAAAACTTTTGTAAATCAAATAGGTACAACCATAATTTCTCTACTCCAAGAAACCCACAACAAAATGTAGTTGAAAGAAAAAATAGGAACTTACAAGAAATGACAAGAACCATGTTAAACGAACATAACCTACCCAAATATTTTTGGGTCGAAGCCATTAATACGGCATGTTATGTCATGAATAGGGTTCTAATAAGATCATTACTTTCCAAAACTCCTTATGAGAGTTATGGAATAACAAAAAACCCAATGTTTCATATTTTAAAGTTTTTGGTTGTAAATGTTTTATTTTAAACAAAAAAGATGCCTTCGAAAAATTTGATGCAAAATCCGATGAAGGCATTTTTCTTGGTTTTTCTTCTACTTCTAAAGCATTTCGTGTGTTTAATAAAAGAACTTTAGTTATAGAAGAATCTATCCATATTGTTTTTAATGAGGTTTCCGAATTCAAGAAAAATAATTTTGATGATGATTTTGATTTTGATTTTGATAGTTTAAATTTGAATGAACCCTCTCCTCCCACTAACAACTTGGATGCATCTTCTTCCAAAGAACTCTTACTTAAGGATTGAAAGTATTTAGATACTCATTCTAAGGAGCTAATCATTGGAGACACTTCAAAAAGTGTTCAAATTTGTTCTTCTCTTAAAAATTATGAATGTAGCTTTTTTATCTCAAATTGAATCTAAATGTATTGACGAAGCCCTGAAAGATGATTCATGGGTTATCACATTGTATGCAGAATTAAATCAATTTGAGAGAAATAAGATGTGGAAGCTTGTTCCTAGACCTAATGACTATTTGATAATTGGTACTAAATAGGTCTTTAAAAACAAGCAAGATGAACTTGGTCTCATGATAAGAAACAATGTTAGATTAGTGGCCAAAGGTTTCAATCAAGAAGAATGCATCGATTATGAAAAAACCTTCGCTCATGTGGCTAGACTTGAAGTCATAAGGATTCTCCTTGTCATGTTAGTTGTAATAATTTTAAGTTATTTCAAATGGATGTTAAAAGGACTTTTCTTAATGATTTTATTTTCGAAGAAGTTTATGTTGAATAACCACCCGGATTTGAGAATACCACTTTTTCGAATCATGTTTTTAAATTATCTAAGGCTCTTTATGGGTTAAAATAAGCTTCAAGGGCTTGGTATGAGAGACTTAGTTTCTTTCTAATTAAGAATAATTTTATGAAAGGCAAGGTCGATACTATATTGTTTGTTAAATATTTTAAAAATAATTTTCTTATAGTTCAAATTTATGTTGATGATATCATTTTTTGTTCTTCAAATGAGTCTTTATGTGAGTCCTTTGCCAAGTGTATGAGCCAAGAGTTCAAAATGAGTTTAATAGGGGAATTAACCTTTTTCCTAGGTTTACAAATCAAATAACTTAGTGATGGAACATTTGTTAATCAAACTAAGTACGCGTTAGATTTATTAAAATGATTTAATATGGATAGTGCTAAAGCTATTAATACATCAATTAGTACTTCTACAAAATTAAATATGAACATTAATGGAGAATATTTTTATCAAAAGACTTATAGAGATATGATAGGTAGTTTATTATTATACCTCGTAGCAACTAGATCCGATATCATGTTTAGTGTTAGACTATGTGCTAGATTTCAATCTAAACCCAAGCAATATTACCTAAAAGCTGTAAAGAGAATTTTAAGATATTTAAAAGAAACTCCTAATATAGGATTATGGTATCCAAAATCAAAAAATTTTAAATTAATGGCTTATGCCGATGTCGACTTTGGTGGATGTAGAATAGATAGAAAATTTACATTTGGAACATGTCAAACTCTTAGGTCATGCACTTGTTTTTGATCTTCTAAAAAACAAAACTTAGTTGCATTATCCACAACCGAAGCTGAATATATAGCAGTAGGTACATGTTGTGCACAAGCTATATGGATAAAAAACACTTTAGAAAATTATGAAATTTATTTGAAAAATATTCTTATAAAATACGATAACACTACTGCAATATGTTTAATCAAGAATCTCATACAACACTCTAGAACTAAATATATTGACATTAGACATTATTTTATTAGAGATCATATTAATAATCATGACATATCTTTAGACTTTATTGATACAAAGCATCAATTAGCATATATTTTTATAAAACTGAGGAACAATTTGATTTCATTAGAAGAGAATTAGGCATGTTAAATCTTCTAAATGCATGAATTCCTTTTTTAGATTTCTGGGTTTTTCATAACTTAAATTTTCTTTTAAATCGAGATTGTCTTTTTATTTGCAAAAGAAGAGTCTTGATTCATGGATTTTTGGATTAATGACTTGATCTTTTAAATCCTTCTTCCTTCTATTTACAAGAAAAGGAATTTGATTTATGAAGTTTTATTCATGAATTTTTGATCCTTCATTAATGATCCTTCCCCATGAATTCTTTCTCACGAAAGAAGAATTTTTATTCATGGACCTAGTATGTGATGATCATTTGCAAGAATAGGGATTTGATTTTTTTTTGTATGGGCATCTTAATCCTTTTAATGAATTCTTTTTCTTTGCTAAAATAGAAGCTTGATACAATGAAACTCATTTATTATGGATTTGACTTGGTTCAAATCCTTTCACGAATTTGATTTTTAATTTTTTTTTTTGAATGAATTCCTCCCTTACTCTTCTTCCTCTTCTTCTTATTTTTATGACAAAGGAAGAAACTTATACACCTCAAGAATAACCAAAAAGCTCTTTATCGTGCAAAGTTTTTGCTTAACTTTTCATTTTTCTTGCTAGCTTAGATAAATTAGTATAAAATTTACTTAGATAGTTTAAAACACTTGAATTGTTGAATGATTTTCTTTTTTATTGATGACAAAGGGGGAGAAATGATGAATGTTTGGTATCATGAAATGATAAATGATATCATAATCAAAATGTTCATTTAATGCATGAAGTTTTAGCATCATGTATGTTATGGAAATAATGAATGTTGGGTATCATGAAATGATGAATGGTATCATGTTCAAAATATTGATTTAATACATGAAATTTTAATGTCTTCGCATCATGTATGAATAATGTATCAAGTATCATGTATGATATGCCCAAAATGATATATCATGAATATCTTAGCATCATGAATGTCATGTCCAAAATAATGTTAATTTTGGTATCATAGTATCATGTATGATATGCCCAAAGTAATACTGATTTATTTTTGGTATCATGCATGAAGTGGGGATGAAATTACGGTTTCGAAATTGTGCATGTTTCAATAATGCACAACATATTGAAATTTTGATATGATATATTGCATTTGATCACTATGATCAAAAGTGTTTAACTTGTATTGAAAGGTTATGATTTCTTTTGAATTCAAGTTTGCTTTATCTCAATATGGCATATAGATAGGGGGAGTTAGGGTTAACTCCGTCATCAATTAGTTATCATCATAAAAAATGAGGAGACTGTTGAATCTCGGATTTTGATGATGACATCAATTGGTAAATTAATGATCTAATCTATATGTTGAGATAAGTGATGCAGAACTAACTACGATTGTGAGAAAGGTAAAGTGATTAAAGAAGAATTGAAGTTGGGTCGGAGTTAATGATTAAGCATCAGGTCGGATGTATCAGGAGATACACCGAAGGATCGGATGATGCAGCGAAAGCTCGTCGGAAGATCGATAGGAGTTCGTCGGAAGATTGCTAAAAGTTCATCAAAAGTCTCGTCGGGAGTTCGGATGAATAATTGATATGATAGACAATGAAGATTGCTTACGTTTTAATTATCTATGTCTTTAATTATCGTAGTTAGGGGTTCAATTTGAGTTAAGGTTTGAGAGAAATCCTACTAACTCAATTAGGGGCCAACTAGGCCCAAGACATGGCTGAGTTGGACCGAATGGAAGGCCCACTTGGCCACTTGGAGTCTTGCCAGGTGGTGACACCACCCAGGGTGGGCGATGGAACCACCTGAGGCTCAGCCTCCCAAGTGGTTTGGGCGATGGTACTATCAGAGCCCAGTCTCCGAGGCTCTATCAAGCGGTAGTATCATTAGACTGGGCGATGGTATCGCCGAGTGTCAAAGTGTCAAGCGGTGGTACCGCCTAATAATGATAGTGGTAACGCTGGTACCTCGAAAATTCAGGAAGAGATTTTTTGACTCCAATTCTGAAACATTTGGGGCATATAAATAGCCCACTCCTTTTTGCATGAAAGAGTAACAAAAAAGAGCAACAATGTATAAAAAAATCTTTAAGTGTTGGGGTGAAAAAGTGTTGTAAAAGCACTAAGAGTCATCCTCCTCTTTCTTTAGCTTTGTAATCATCCAAGAAGAGGTGTGAGGCTTGTAAGAGTTGTCTCCTAAACCTGTGAAAAGCAGAAAAAAGTATTATAAGAAGGTGGTTGGTCTTTGCCTATTAAAGGAAGACCATTAGTGGGCACCGATAACCTCAATAGAGGAGGAATCGGACGTTGACGTAGGTCATAACGACCGAACCACTATAAAACTCGATTTGCATTTCTTTCATGTTTTTCATTTATATTGCAAACTGATTTACTTGCTTATTGCTTTCACTATGCTTACGAACACGCTTTCAAGCCAAGCATCTTTCTTATACGTTTTCATCGTACGAAGTTTTTTAAACTATGTGTAGGCCATACTAGTGATTTATCACATGACCTACAACTCATATCACATGACCTAAATCTAAACTACGTGTAGGCCATACTAGTGATTTATCAGATGAGAATCTAAACTACGTGTAGGCCATACTAGTGATTTATCATATGAGAATTTTATAAGTGGAGATAACATCATGCAATTGATAAGGAACAAAACCAATTAACAAATAAGAAATAGGAAACCACAAAAAATTGAAGTGATGGACACTTTGGACAGACAACCAAGTTATCCTGAGCTACTGATTGATTAATGAATCAATGCAGTGTGTAGAGATGCAGTTGTGATTGGAGAAAGGTACCTTCACACATCTTAGCTTGTATTGCCATTAATTACAATTATTATGTTAGGAAGTAATCATCCATCTTAATCAATTAGAAGAGACAAAGATCTAAGATGTCAAAAGAACAGTCATGACAGAGATGAGCCCCAAAACATGCACAGAAGAAGCCTCTGTTATCTATAATGATACTATCTTTGATAATGACTCCACAAGGAATAGATTAAACTTATATCAAGTGATTTGCTATATCCAATGGCTATCAAATCTTTGATAGTGCTGAAGGATTTGAAGTCCAATCTTCCATTTTTAGAAGAGGTTTATCGAATTGGGCCACCACTTATCGCAAAATATTTACTTCTTAGAAAAGAGACATGCATTGCTCAAATTATCGCAAAATCTTCCTGCAGAAGTGCATCAACATGAAATCCAAGATGCATAATTTGATTCCACAAGAAAGACAATCAGCAAAAACTAGCTCATCAAACTAAAAAATTTGACCTATGCATCGGCATGAAATCGAAGATGCATAATTTGATTCCATAAGAAAGATAATTAGCATAACCTAGCTCACCAAACTCAAAAATTAGACCTATGATCCTTTCCGTACTCCAAAGACGATATCAAGATCATCGACCTAAGCGCTAAGAAGAAGCAAATGATCCCAGGGGAGATCGAGTGGGCAAGATCGGACATTGACCTGATCACTGTCGTCGTTTGGCGGGGGCGACAAAGGCGTTGGGTGGCAGCCTCGGACGACCGCTACGCCCCGAGCGACGACGATAGGGGACGGCGAGGTCCAAATCAAGCTCGACGGCCCAAGACGCCCTCGCCACCCTTTCGCGGAAGCGAAGAAGGGGCGGGCGGCTCGATGCAAAGAAGAGGCCGACGAGGGTACTCTTCGACTGTTACTGGATCCACATCCGACAAAATAATTGTGGATCGGGTCATCGAGCTCAATCCCGTACCCAATCACAAAAACAATTTAAAAGCACTTGATAGACAAATAAAAAATTATTTAAATCAAGGTTTTTTTTCAGAAATTTTATAATGGATGATAAAATCTCAACAATTTGATTTGTTACGATTTTAATTAAAGTGTTTCGATCTATTTAATTTACATAAATAATTTAATTAAAGTGTTCGATATCATAGGTTTTGGTTCCACAATTTTAATTATATTAAGACATATAACAATGTTGTGGATCATTTTTATGCATTATAATATATTAAGATATAATTCTTAACAAAAGCTTTAAATCATTTCGACAAAAGTCATCATTATTTTATATTTTCTCTTTTACAAATGATAAGGGTCATCTGTTGATGATCACCTTCGAAGATGATGGCTAGAATTAGTGCTTTAGTAAAGTTATGATGATTTAAAAACTTATTTGATCAAACATATATCAAAAATGAGTTTAACTTAAAAATGTTCGTATGAATAATGAGCAAGTAAATCATTTTGTAATAGGAATGAAAAGCAAGTAAATGCATATCAAATTTATAGTGGTTCGGTCGTCGTGACATATGTCCACTCTCGATTCCTCTTCCGTCGAGGCCACCGACATTCACTAATTATCTTCTTTCAATGAGCGAAGACCAACTACCCTCTTTACAACTCTTTCTCCTTTTCATAAGCCCAAGAGATAACAATTATACCTCTCTAATAGACCTAATTCCTCCCTTAGAAGACTTCTAACTCTAGTAGGGAGAGACTCAACAACTCAAGAGATATTACAATACTTTTTTCTCAAGTATTCTTTCTCCTTTTCTAATCTTTTCCTTGCTATTCCAAGTAAGAATAAGTGTGGTATTTATAGGCCCCAAATGACTTTAAAAAATATAGCCAAAATTCAAATCTTCTAGTTTTGGGGGTATTAGCGATACCACCACCTAGTTTGAGCAGTACCATATGTTGAATCTCGAATTTTGATAATAAAATTAATTGATATATTTGTCATCTAATGTGCGTTTAAGTAACATAGGACTAGCTTCAATCAGAAAAGGTAAATCGATTAAAATAGGAGGAATTTAACGTTGGGCCGGAGCAAATATGTCAGAAGATTGGACGTCGGGCCGGAGGATCGGTCGACGTGTCAGTAGAAGGCTTCGGTCCTCCGGCATTGGGCCAAGAAGATCGGACTTTGCATCAAGGAGATCAAATATTATGAGATGACAACATGCTGATTGGGCATTATGTCAAAGGATCGGATGAAACGCTGGAAGAACCAATGACTTGTCGGACAACATAGGATTCGCTTGTAATCGATTATGTTAGATTGAGTTAGTTTAAATTCTAATTAAGTCGATTTAGAATGTAATTAGACCAACTCAATTAGGGGCCAACAGTAACCCAAACTGATGGAATCGTCGGTGGCACAGTCTCCGAGACTATGTCAGGCGATGTTACCGCGAGTTTGGGCGGTGGTAGTCTCGGTGACTATCAAGCGGTGGTACCGCTAGTTTGGGCGATCGTACCGCCCAAACATACTCTCCCAAGCGATGGTACTGCTAGACTGGGCGATGTTACCGCTAGACTGGGCGGTGGTATCACCGAGTGTCAGTTCTGCAGGCAGTGGTACCGCCCAGCACATGCGATGGTACCACCAGGACCCGGGAAACCCGGGATGAGACCTTTTTTGGCTCCATTTTTTAAGTCAATTGGGGTTTATAAATACCCTATCTATTCCTATATGAAAAAGCAAGAAAATTGAGCAAAACTCTGTGATTCTAAAGTTGTAAACCATATTCAAAAGTTGAGTTCTCTCCTCCTAAAACTTAGAGAGAGTTCTAAGGGAGGTGTGTGAGGGATATCTTGTAAAAGAGGGTTATAAAAGGTTATCTCCTAAACTTGTGAAAAAGGAGAAAAGGGGTGTAAAAGGATAGTTGATCTTTGCTCATTAAAAGAAGATCGTTAGTGGATGTCGGTGGCCTCGACGAAAGAAGAATCAGGAGTGGATGTAGGTCACGATGACCGAACCATTATAAAACTCGGTTTGTATTTTTATTTATGTAATTTACCTTTACTGCAAACTAAATCTTTACTTACACTACACTTCTATACTCATTTAAGAAAAACGAAACGATTTTTGTCGGAATCAAATTTTTATCATACGAAGATTTTCAAACTGACGTAATTTTTCTGCTGCACTAATTCACCCCCCCTCTTAGTGCCGACTTGATCCTAACACCATCGCCTGACACAGTTTGGGAGACTGTGTTTGGGCGATAGCATCACTAGTCTGGATGGTACCACCGCCTAACACTAGCGATACCATCATCGAGTCTTTTGAAAAATATATACTTCATACGTTCCAGCTCATAGGCAGTTCCATCACCTAATTTGGCAGTGCCACGACCTGACCTAATTGTGGGTCACAAAATGGGTCTTCTAATTAGCCTAAATCAACCCCGATTTAAGCTCGATGGGCCCCTAATTGAGTTAACATGGTTATATCCAAAACTAACTCAATTAAGACATAAACTAATTCGATCTAGACACATGATTACAAGCATGAATCCTATGTTGTCCAGCATGTTATTGGTTCATCCGGTGGTTCAACCGATTCTTCAGCGCATCATTCTCTCCTTCGACTTATTGCCCAATTTATCGGCATGTTGACCTCCCGCAACATCCGATCTTCTTGGTGCAATGTCCGATCTTTTTGGCTCAATGCCTGAACTCACAGCACAAAGTCCTTCTTCCAATACGTTGACCGATCATTCGGCCCGATATCCAATCTTCTGACATGATCCACATTTGGCCCAACATCTAATTATGTTATTTCAATCGATTTATCTTTCTATGATTAAAGTTAATCATACATTATTCAAATACTGATTAGATCACAACTTCAAAATATGAGATTCAACAAATTTGACTTAAAAGTAAACACTAGCCTTTGGTGCCAAAAACTTTATACATAATGTTGAATTATCTAGGGTTACACTTATACACAAAGATTAATGGTGACATGGGCTTATTATGAGATAGTCCTTTAATGTCCAAAGATGAATAAAAAAAAAAAAAAGGGAAGAGAGTTCAACCCATAAACTTATAAGAATCTTTTTTATAACCGTTGCCCTCCTGTTACAAGATATTAAGGACATATTATACAGAACAACGGTGCCCCTCAATTACAAGAGAACAAAATATTCGAGAGATATTCTCATTTATATTGTGGTTGACGCGATAAATTTATTCGACTGAGCTATTATCTTTCTAACAATGTGATAACTACTTATCAAACTCAAAGAATTAGCAAATATTTATCACATCATCAAATGACAAGATCTGATCATAAGATGTTAATATCAAAAGTGAAATTTCGAACACAACCTTGATTAAGTAAATTTGATGCATCAAGCTATTGGATCAATTTTCAAATGAATTCTCTTAAGAAAATGGGATTCATGAGAATGCAGTAAATTCAAGATTGCTAGTGCACTAAATTAGGTCACTTAGGAAGTAAAGTGGAAACTCCATATCAGCTCCCATGCCGGTGTTCACCAAAAGCACCATTAGTACAATAATTCAGAAGAAAGCAGCTCCAGCAACAGTCCATCAGGGGACCCCAAAACTGTGCCCTGACAACCTTTCCATGAGCCTGCTTTCCCAGGACCAGTCACTGCATGATTTCAGATCACCGCAACACTATTGCTTCTTCAATCCTTCTTTAATTATTCCGCTTGATGGAATCCTATTACATGCCATGCAAAGGCACAGTGACTGAAGCTCGTGGGGAGCTAACCCTGAGCGGTGCCCTCAGGCATGTGGCAGAGATGATAACACCACAGGAATTATACTGCACCACCAGCAGAAGCCACTGTGCTTTGTATCGTATTGTCCATCCCCTTCAAATATTTCTCTTGCAGCGAGCAGATGACAAGTACTGCTACAGAAGTGTGATGAGTATGTTGTTGAGGAATCTCTTCTTTCTTCTGTACTTCCACAGTTTGGCACTGGTTATGGCCAGTGCCAAAGAGTCCTCCCGCTGCCTCGTCTCTCTCTCTCTCTCTCTAAACCTGACCTGTGGGTACCTGATTCTGAACTCTGAAGGGAATTTTGACACTGACCCAACTTCCTTGTTCCATCAGAACTAACTCCTCACATCATGACAATACATGTGCATTAAAGACATCAGAGGTGGTAGGAGGAAAAACAGCAACCCAAAAAAAAAAAAGCAAGAAGAACATATTTACGTTGTTTCATCGTCATCTTGTAAAGATAAAAAGGCACTGAACACTCCCAAACATATTTTCCGTGGAAGAGACACTGTTTCAAACAGGTCTGGGCAGGACACAGTATACCATATCCACATACTAAATCCATAAGCGCCAAGAGGCTTCTTCCTGTGTACAGGACCATGGCGACACTACCAGCTGCTGTAACGATCTCCATTTTGATCTTGTTCTTGTTTTCTCTTGCGGAAGGAGCTAAAGGTGATTCATTATTCAAAGTCTCCTTTGGCTGGTGATCCATTTCGGCAGCTGAATTATTACAGTAGGGTTGCAGGCGTGGAGTCCGTATAGAGAAGGAGAAGGGGGACCGCCGTATCAGTACCAGGGATGCAGAAGACGACGATTGGGTTGGGGAGGGATGGGGATGGCGTTCTCTGTATCGTGCAGGACACTTGAGGACCACCTCGACGACGGAGCCCATGCGCCTAGCGGTAGATGGAAGTGGACGGGGACCATGCCTCGATCTATCTCCCTCACCGATCCCTCCTCCACCGCCACTTGCTGCTGCTGCTGCTGCCTGCCTGCCACCACTGTTCTCCATGTCAATGGTAGGAGGGATGGGTGCGGGGGCTGCCAGCATACTTATGGGATGCATTTACTGTTCGGAGATTTTGTTTTAGGTTAACGTTACTCACTTTCAACCGGCTCTTTTGCATGACGACAGAGTGACAAAGAAAAGGTTGATTTCATAGTTCCAATCAATAGGTTGGAATGATCGACATTTACTTATCATTAACATGATAATGACACACAGATGTTTTTTGCATTATTGCATGGTTGATATCTAAGAGGGTCGGTGATTTCCGGTTAATCATACGTGACATGGGGAACGGATGGCGTGCGCAGTACAGCAATCTTTTACGTTTCCGGAGCATCATCCCAAAGCTGCTCCCAATGTTTACAGTTGGATGGATCCACCAACCGTATCCCGAAAGGTACGTCAAAAGATCAGCACGCGTGGCAAGCAAGGAAGGCCCATGAATGGTGGCTCCCACGGCTCAACACTCGCGTGTCGACTCCTTATTGGCCATTGGTTTGGTACGGCAGAGCGCTCCGATGGTTGATGGTAAATGGTGCCTGTCTCTACCGAGGTATCAGACAGGTAAAGAGCGCTTCTTATTGGTGGATAGACCTGGCCGCAGCGGTGAACGATCGCGGGGTGGCCTCTTTACCGTCGACGCTGCCGCAGTCGAGACAAAGAAAGGGGATGGGCGAGTGCAAGTAGCATACGGCCACGTGGATGCTCATCGGCCGTCGGTTTGGGGGCGAGAGCGTATCGACGGCCACGGACGAAGGTGCTTACGCAACCCACACCCGACGGCCTTTGTTGCCATTAAATCCCTCCGCATGCTTTCTATTTTATGCTTAATTACGTGTTCCACCGAATTCAATCATGTCATCTGGAAATCCCCATAAAATGGCAGAAAAATATTGGTAGGAGTAAATGTATTTATTATGTTCTTGTATTTGCCCTTGCTTGTTAGCTAAAATAACGAATAGGGAGCCATGTAAAGCGAGGGCAAAACCGGAAGATTACATAAAGCCGAGGCAGCTCTGGTAATTTTGGGGCCTTATTTTGGTAATTTCATGGTGATTTGTCGCGAGTAAGCCCCAGAAGAAGTTAATTAAGATGATTAAAGTAATTAAGAGAGGAGAGAGGGCAATAAAAAGGACAAAGGCAAACCACCCCCACCAACCAACAACGAAGTCGTCGTCTGAGTGGGCGTCGGGCCTTCTTCTTCTTCCTCCTCTTTCTTCTTCTTCTTCTTCTTCGTCTGATCTCACCGCCTCCTTACGGGGTTTGGGACTCGAACGGCGATGGCGTTCCGCGGCCGCATCCCCCGCGAGCTGACCCTGCCGCAGTACGCCGAGCAGCACCTGACGGACGACCACGCGGTGATCGGCTCCGTGGATCCCCTCTCCGGCCCGGCCGAGCCGTCCGTGGAACCACAGCATGCGCCGCTCGTCTCCGCCGGAGGGTCCGATGGAATCGGCCCTGCGTGGCTCGGCGGCGCGGCTCTCCGGCCGCAGGGCCCGCGCGGCAGCTTCCTCCACCTCCAGACCGCGTCCGACTCCTCGGCGTCGCCGGGGGGACGTAGCGGCGGAGGACAGTGGCTCCCGCGCCTACCAGTCCTGCCGCAGGACGGAGGCGACGACGAGATCCTGGCGTCGGAGGATCAGGGGGACGGGGAGACGGAGGAGGGTGAGGGAGCGATGCAGGGGAGCGGCGACGGGGAGGCAGCGGAGGTGGGGGAGGGTACGTGGCGGAGCGCGAGGTACAAGGCGGAGATACTGGCTCACCCGTTGTACGAGCAGCTGCTGTCGGCGCACGTTGCGTGCCTGAGGATCGCCACCCCGGTGGACCAGCTGCCGAGGATCGACACGCAGCTGGCGCAGACGCAGCACATAGTGTCCAAGTACTCGGCGCTTGGCGCCCAGATGCTTGCCGACGACAAGGAGCTCGATCAGTTCATGGTAAAGGAACAAGATAGAATTTGTTGTCTTCCCTCCATATATACGCTTTTTATTTATTCAAATCCCGCATTTTCAGCTCAATAACTGATTTCTTCTTCTTGCTTTTTCTTAATTTGTGAATTTACTGCTTTGCCATATGAAAGATTGCAGTAGTGTTCTATTTATCTTCTTCTCTGCAAATATGATGCTCTTCCATTGTTTCTTGATGAGGGAGTCAGTGAGGAAGGGAAGGATTAGATGAGATGGAACGATCACAGGAAGATTCCATCTTGCTTGTGTTGCAGATTTTCTTGGCCAAGGAAAATCTATGAGCAGAACGGTTCCCAAACTGAGAGCATTATGTGACTTATGAAGGTAGGAAGTGAGACTGCGCTAGAGATCCAACAGAGCGAGATTCTTAAGCTCTTCAAGGGTTGGATTTTGTTTTGGATTCTTGATATTTTTTAGTGCAGTTCTCTGTACTATTTTGGTGTTTGGTTAATATCTCCATTTCCTCATGGCACATAAGCAGAAACAGGAATGCCTTTTCTTCTACAGTTCCAAGGAACTAAAGGGTTTTGTAACTCCATATATATTGCAGGTATTTCAGAGGTTTAAAAAGTTTGTCAACTCCTTTTTTTATAGATGTGGATTAATTAGTCTTTTGCCATGAAGGAAAACTAGAATTGCTTCTGGTGCAAGGAGAGTTGGTTTGCACCATATTATGATGATGCTATCCTATGACTAATGGTGTTAAGGAAGCACCGAATGCTGTTCACAACTTTCTGATGGCTGATTGTGAAGATGCATTGTAATCTTGTTGCCAAGGACTTCTTTGGTGTAATCACTCAAACAACCATCCTTTCCATGAGTGGTGTTGTAGTTGTTGATGTACTTAAATCTGGGGAAGAACATAACTTGGATGCTCAAACTTGAGATAAGACTTGTGGCAACTAAGATATTAGCAATATGTCAAAACTCTGTTCTCAATCAACCAGCATAGTTATGATTTAGCAGTTTCATGGTTTTAGAACAAAAGTTTAGATTATTAATATAGTTTTTTTTTTTAAATCTAGCGCTGTTTCTTTTTTACTAGTATGCATGAAGCTATGAAATTTTATTTGAGAGAATTCTCCTTTCTTGAGCATTTCTGTATTTGTACTGTATATGACTGATTTGTTACACAAGATTAGTGGTAAGGTCAATTAGGCCTATGTGTTTGGACTTAGGAGAACATGATCTGTGGGCAAAATAGACATGCATGTAGATTTTTTCTTATCCAGTCATTGTGTTTTATGTCGATGGTATAAAGTTTGATAATTTCCAGATTTTCAGATATTCAGCACCTTCTACCTTCTCCGAACTTCAACTTTTAAAAGTTGTTCTACCTGTTCTTTTGGATATAGTATAAATTTCTAATATCCATTTAACATTTTGCTTAGACACAATATGTTTTGCTTCTCCGCTCCTTCAAAGAACAACTACAGCAGCATGTCCGTGTTCATGCAATGGAGGCGGTGATGGCTTGCTGGGAGCTTGAGCAATCGCTGCAAAGCCTTACAGGTTAGTTTCTTGTTCCTTCTTCTCAAGTTACAAGTTTATAATCACTTGAAATGTCAAACTGTAATAAATGGAGGAGAATATAATTTGTGGCCAAGTCAAAGTGCTACAATTGTCACTTGAAAAGTGTTTCTTGCAGTTGCTACAAGTTATAAACTTGGTAGTTCAGTTACCTATCTTACCTTTTGAGATGTCATGACTTCGATGTAACAGTAGAATCACGATGCAAGTTAGGTTTTCCATAACATGATTAACTAGATAGAGGGAAGTCAGTCTAGAAAGAAGATGTTGCAGATTGCTTGCTCACAGCACGTAGGAGGCACAAGCTTAAAACTCAAATGCTAACTGCTCTGTTTCGACTATGGTTTTGTGATGAACTTATTAAGAAAATCTGTGATATATCTGTCATCCTTACATATACTCGAATGATTTTTTGTTAAAACTTTAGACCAAGTTACTGAGGACTTGCTAATTGTTTCTGTAGCTTATGACTCTGTTTTATGCATTTACATCTGGAGAATGAAAATGGATATTGTAAAGATTTTTTCCTTTTATGGTCACTCTAATGTTCTTCTACCTTTTCTTTCTAGTGTCAATATACGACTAGATCTGAACACTCTTTTCTACTTTTATGTTATGATTCCATAGAATTTTGTTTTGGATTTGATGGTTCATTCATGATCCAGTTGGAGTCAGTTGAGACAGATCTCTCTGTCATGATGATCTGGTATATTACCACAAGTCAGAAGTTGATCTACTATAATTAGCTGACTGCTAGTGAAATTGAGTCTAGAGAAGTTAATTCTTTCGATTCCCGCTTGCTAGCTTCTTGTTCCTTCCCTACTATCCTATTCAGTCTCCTTCCTTGTTCTCAAGTTAAAGGATATATATATATATATATATATATATATATATATATATATATATATATATATATATATATATATATATATATATATATATATATATATATATCTGCACTAGGGGAGTGTTCTTCCACCTCTCATGGGAACCTGTAATTGAAGAATTAAACCCTCTACTAACAAGAACACTCTCCAATTTGTTCCCCTACCTCTAAGTTCTCTTACAGAAATTTTTTTTCATTTCAATTTGTACTTTCTAACAGGATACCTTCCAAAGATAAGCCATATATCTTAATTTATGCAGTCAGTTGCCATAAGCTGTTTGATAAAAAATGTATATGGTTTAGATCTTAAGGTATTCTGGACAAGATCATGTAGGACATGGGCTCAAACAAGTGGAGCCATAGTGATTATAAGATTAAGTTTCTTAAAATTTTCTCTTCCTCTTTTATGTTATTTAATTTTCTCACTTCTATATCTTTGTTTTTGATGTTACAAATCAAGCAACATATCCTATAAATCATGCTAAAGCTCAAAGGGTTTTTTTTTTATACTGTTGTTATATTATATTTTTGAATTAGGCCTTGACCGATAGTAGGGGCTAATTATAAATTATCCATGTAGTTAGAGATCTTTAGCATTCTGATCTCTAGAGTTCAAAAAATTACATTAGCATCCCTATATTATGAAAGCGAAACATTTAACCCTATCAACCCTAACGCCGTCAGCTTTGTTGACGGAAGATACAACATATGACAGCATGTACGGAATTATCGATTTTGACAATGGCAAAATGATCATTACAGGTGTTAATTAAAAGGTGGAAGAAAGGGGCCATTGGTTTAGGTAGTCGTATGATTGATTTCTTCCCCAAATCGATCTGTTGGGATTTCTTCCTCCAAATCGATCTCTTAGGGTTTAAGACTGACTTAGCATTGCCACGTTGTTGAGGAGCTTTGCTGTAAACCTTAAGAGATCGAATTGGGAAAGAAACCAATTATGCGACTGCCTAAGTCAATGGCTGCTTTCTTTCACTTTTTAATTAATACCTGAAATGATCATTTTATAATTAGTAAAATCAGTAATTCTGCATATGCTATCATGTGTTATATCTTTCGTCGGTAAAGCCGATGATATTAGGATAAATAGGGTTAAATGTTTCACTTTTATAACTACAAAGATGCTAATTAAAATTTTGAAATATAGGAATCGAGATGCCAAGGAGGTCTAACTACAATTAACCCCTATAGTAGAGATAGCATAAGCAAAGATTAAGAAATGTTGATTGTGTTGCTGCTTTCGGTTTATCTATCTGCAATTTCCTGCTTCATCTACCGTACTCTTAAACTTCCCATTTGACTCCCATCCCTATCCGAAACTCTGTTTCTAAATAGAAAAAAGAGTACAACAAAGGAAGTTTTTTAGTTGAAGCAGCAAATGGTAGTCACTTTATGTGAAAGAAAGATCTTTACTAGGAGGACTCTAACTCTGCAACTGGGAACTCAGTACAAGTATGCAGCCGACTGTGTTGCCATTTACAAGTTTTGGATGGCTGTGTATAAATGCAATTTTACTACAATGCTTTTGGTGGGTGAGGTTGCTGAAGAGTACTTTACTATTACCACAGGTGTTTCTCCCGGTGAAGGAACGGGTGCCACAATGTCAGATGATGATGATGATCAAGCAGACAGTGAAACAAACTTGTTTGACGGATGCCTGGATGGATCAGACGGCATGGGGTTCGGCCCACTTTTTCTGACGGAGAGTGAGAAGACCTTGATGGAACGAGTCAGACAAGAGCTGAAGCATGAACTAAAACAGGTAGATGGGTACAATTTTTACCATGAGCTTACGTGCAGGTTGCCAAATGAACTCTCTGATTTTTAGGGTTACAAAGAGAAAATTGTAGACATCAGAGAAGAGATTCTGCGGAAGCGAAGAGCTGGGAAACTCCCAGGAGATACCACTTCTACTTTGAAGGCTTGGTGGCAGTCCCATTCCAAATGGCCATACCCAACGGTAAGTTGTTTGGAGATGTTTTCATAGATTGCGTCCGAATTCTTCTTCATAAGCTCCTATTCTTTTGTATGGGCTAGAATACTTAACTGGAATTTAAGGTAAAATAATTATTTGCTTCTGCCAAGTCTGGAGTAAGACTTGTAGCTGGCAGAACCAGCTGTAGGTTTTGACCAAAGTTGGTGAGACAGGGTGGCCCATTATGTGGCCGATAAGAAAAGCTCGGTACTTCCGGGAGAGGAGTTGTTCACTCCTCTCTCATGGTGGATGACATTTTCATCTCGATTTCCTTGAGCCAGCATGATTTGTTCTGCTGTGTATTTTCAATATCCTGGCACCTGCTTCCTCCATTTTGCTTGTGTTCTCTCAAGCGGCATGACTCACTGGGCAAAATATATTCTGTAATCTCATCCTTTTTGTGTTCGTAGGAGGACGATAAGGCACGGTTAGTGCAAGAAACAGGGCTGCAACTAAAGCAGATTAATAATTGGTTCATCAACCAAAGGAAAAGGAACTGGCACAGCAATCCATCGTCATCTAGTTCAACAAAAAGCAAGAGAAAAAGGTACATAACTTCTATCTTCTTACGGACAAAAAGATTCCTTTGCTTCTGCTCTCTTCTTACAAAATTCCAAAATGAAGTAATGCAGGTGACAAGGGGCAACTTTGAAGACATGCTATGAATCTGAGCAATATGGTGAAGATCAGATTCTCAAAGCGTGACAAAAAGTGATGGTAAACGATCTTACTAAGACCCTTAATTTGCTTCAAGGGAAGATAATGGGTTAGAGAATCGCCCTCGTCGATCTGAACCACAGCACGGATACTGATATCGTTGTGGTAGTATTAGCAGCATTCGAGTATATACTATCATAGCGCTTATATTGAATTGTTCTCTCCTTGTCCCATGAGCCGTTGACTTTTTACTCCTAAACATGTCTTAGATCAAGAAACAAGTGTGGTTGTACAGTCATAAAGTTACATCTAGTGTACCTATATTGCTGCACTCAAATAGTTCACAAGTTGCAAGGAAATCTACATTGTGATAGTGCATATATATTATCAGGTTTGTCAGTCAGTAAGCCCTTACGTTCACAAGTTATTTTTTCTCCTGTTGAATCAGCGAAAACAAAATCTGATGTGAAGAACTCATGGTTCATTTGGTCTTGTTTCTCTCACTCCTTTGCTGTTTGAATTGCAAATGGTTGTTTCACATGAATGCTTGATTGAAGACTTGTTCCTTGTTGTCATGAGCTTGGGTCTAAGAAAATGAGCTTCATCGTGCGATGCGATACCAGACAGATTAGCTCATCCTGCTGCCGACAACCTTCTGCTGCTCAAATGAAAGGGGCAACAATTCCTTTGGCTAATTTGCTCCAGCTATTTATTACGTGGCAATACAGTCAGCATCCGTGAGAGGTGAAACTTGGTGCCACATGGACAATAGTTTAAAATGGGATTAAGGAAGGCAACAACATTCCCTACCTAATACATCCTCTCTTTTTAATCCATTATGGTAATCAAATTTAGTTATTTTTTATTACATTTATTTTATTCTCGGTGGGAGCGTAAAAAAGATAAACTCATCCAACTTTAATCTTTATATAAGTCAATCGTAAAGCGTGCATCCGAGTCCATCTTAATTCTTATTGGTACTACGAAAGATATGTACCTATCATACTAAATTTTGGCGTCATTACGATTATCTAAATTAGTATCCGACCGATATATAAATCTTTTAGATCATTTAAATTAAATAAAAAAGGTATTTTCAAAATTTGCATTCATAAATTATTAGAAAATTTAGGGAAGCTTAAAAGCAGCATAATTAGGAGGAGCGCTGTACTACTCAAATCTTTCATCAATTCAATTCAATGGAATAATTGACACTGAAATATTGAAGTCCATATGAGTCCATTCAATTATTCTTCCACGTAAATGGGACTTAAACTGGGCATTACTAAGCAAAGTGTTTGATCGGCCTCATTCCAGATATATCTGGAGGATTCTAAATCATGTTTCCATTACCAACAGCCCCTTTTATGTCGTGAGGGAGATGGTAACCCAAGCAAAGGAATCAGAGTTCCACCAGAACCCTACTTTATGGATTGAGAATCAGATGGTTATTTGCACTCAGCACTGTAACTTGGCTGCCAACATGATGTTTACTATGGTCCAATAAACCTCGCTGCTGCAACATATTCTGTTGTGATAATTTCTTAGATACTGATTCACAAAGTCTTCCGGAGCGATTCTGGGATTCCCTCGATCTACACGAACATCATATGAGATTCCTACTTGATTCGTTTGATAGTCAAGTTAATAATAAAACGAAGTAAAAGTTACAAGCAAAAAATTATTAATCTTGATTGTTATGGAAAGATATGGTTGATTTTTAAGGTAAGTGAGGGTAGATGTAAGTGAACAAAAAATGATCCTCGTTTTATTATATTTAAGATGAGCTATACCTAATCATAAAGAATAAAATATTTTATAAAATATTATGTAAAGAAGCCGCCTCTGAGTGTCTCTAACAACCTCACCTTAGATTTTTATTATTGTAGACGGCAACGAGAGGACAACTTATAATCATCTATCTTGGACCCTTGTCTACGTGGGTAGATAGATGGAGAGTGGCCCTCGTCTTCTCTTTTCCACTTGGATACCTCATAGAGGCTATGTGTTGGATAATGAATAGCTGATGATATTCTCCTTATCGTTTGTCTCCTACCGAAGGCGTGCTTTGGGGTTTCTCACAAGAGGGATTCAAATTGTGACGCTCAATTCATCCGACATGTTAAGCTTATGTCTCTCTAATTGATTCTCCAACTCCACGCATCAAGCAGACGTTGATGAGGTCGAGGGCACCCAACCCATGCCTTGAATCGATGACCTACATCCCTCGATAAGGGATCATTCCTCATTGATGGGCCCCCCTCAGGAGTAAGGGAGTTGGGACACTTGATCTTTACACCAAAACAACAAGGGAAGGTTGGGACGCCTGACCTTTGCATCTCAATAAGAGATCACTCCTCACCGACGAGCCCTCATCAATAGTAGATCAATCCTTGCCAATATGAACCAAACCCTCTTTCGGGCGTGGAGATCGACAATGATAAGGGTTAGTTTCCTGACCTCTATGGCTCTGCAATGAAGAAAGCAAGGGATCGATTTCCCATCTTTTTGTGGCTCTTAGTCATCATTATCTTGGTTACCTTCTTGAACCTTCAACCTTGTGGAAAAGGAAATAACACTCTTGCTCATCGCCTCTTTGGCCCACCATAGGGTTTAATAATCCCTTTTAAGAGCTTTGTGTAAGATCGTCATCAAGGTCATGGTCGTTGATGGTACATACATCCTTGACCACTTTCAGAGAGCCAATAGGGTATGACAATAATAGGAGCCATAGCGTCGGGTTGATTTCTTGACCTCTGCGTCTTGACAACAAATAGGGGGAAGGGGAGGGGAAGGGGGGAGGTTGGGTGGTCGGCTACTTGACCCCCCTAACTAGGGCAGAGGAATGCATGTTTTAGCCCGAGGTGCCCGCATCAGTCTATTTTTGCCTCGAGCTACAAAGCCTCCCATTATTGAGGGACACATCTCGGGCAGACGAGGTATGTTTCTGCCTAAGATGTCGATCGAATCATAATGAGTGCTATAGTGAACTACAATGAGCGAGCAAAGTGGGTACACGAGCAGTGATAAGAGTCGCGGGTGATGCTGGCGATGACGTGGGCTACGATGAGGACTACAGACAAAGGGTGCGGGCACTACTAGCAGTGATACAATAGGTGGATGACAATCGACCTAAAGTGGGGTCGACTAGTACTTCCCCCTTTAATTGTTGAAGCTTTTATCGCATCTCCTCCAACCGTTAGTCCATCTACCATAGTTGGATCCATTAGAAATCCTCCGTCAAGTCTATTGACTGGACCTTTAATTCAGGCAAGACCGAGTGACGGTGTGGTCTGTTGAATTCTATGATTGGGGATCAAAGTGCCCTCTTGGGCGATGGCTTGATAGGTCTCAAGTGCTCTTGGGATATCATCGTCATGTGAGGTAGGGGAACCTTGATGGAAGTTGGTAGCGGTTGAGCCGAGGATCATGGTTATGTTGGTGGCACTATTTGTTGGGCTAACTATGACAAAAGTGGAGGATAACTTATATCATATATATTTTCGTCTACACTTACTGAGTGCAGATTAAGAATACCTTGACGGGGATGAATAGGTGGCTCGAGGTCATCCCTAGGAGGGGAGTGAGAGACCCAGGTCATTGATTACACATTAGTATATTATCAGTGTCAGTGCTAAGGTGGATGCACCAATGTGTGAAAAGGGCAACTACTGTCCCATTGAGTGAAAGTATTGTTAGGTCGAGAGCAAAGCCTCTTCGCTTGAGTATTCATCGAGAGAGTCAACGAGCAGGCACTTCTATGACACAAGTCCTTCTTCTAATGCCAAAAATGTTACAAGAATATATTGGCATCATGGTCAATTCAACGTGATTTAGACTTGTGAGTGATATGATTTGATGGGCCTTTTATGATTGATCTAGTTTTAAAGAATATTTCATGTGTGAAATATTTCAAGAACATTTTATTTAGAGATGATGTTGGTCTGATGGTTGGTCGGAGGCTTTAGCCTCCTCCTCACATGACTGGCTTTGACTGAAGTGAACATTTCTCCGATCATATTCTCACAACTGATTCACTTTTGATGACTTCTTATCTCAAGGTTTCAAGCTATCTTTTCATGTGGAGATCCCTAATTCTAAGTAAATTTATCTGGTCTTGTTTGAGACGCCATGCATGAGCTGCAAAAGCCTGCAAAAGTTCCAATAATATCACTAGATATTAAGGTTTATTTGACTGGTACAAGAGACACAACATTAGAAGGACAACTTATCCCTTCTGCATGTTGCATGCTCCTACTTGCAGCAGTCTCAGTTGGCCTTCCTGCAGTTGAGCCTGACCTCGCCATCGGTGCCGGTGAGAGGACTTATGTTCCCCATCTTCACCATTGCAGCAGCGAAGTCGCTGAAGAACCTGGCCGTGTTCGTGGAATAGGTGGTGACGAGGGAGTCGGTGGATCCTCCACTGAACAGCTGCTGGTCCGAGTGCAGCAGGCCCTTCTTCTTCACCAAGTTCCTGAAGTAGAAGTTGTCGAAGAGCGTGCAGGTGACGGCGTCAAGGGGCGACAAGTTGTCGTCGCCGTCGCCGGAGCTGGGGCAGTTGGACTGGCGGGAGGTGGCCAGTGAGGAGTCGATGCTCGTCTCGTTGTAGATCCTGTCCCGGAACGAGATGCACCTCGCCTGCCCGATCGTGTGTGCTCCTGTGGCATGTCGATGGCATCAAAGCATGAGGCACACAGCATACTGTTTGATGGTGATTACTCAGTTTCAGATCCTCCAATCGATCACCTGAGAGCGCCACCATGTCAGTGGTGCCGAGACCCTTCTTGGAGTAGGCGGATATCAGATCATCCAGGTCCGATTTGGGCGATGGAATCTCGGTGTTCGCAGCATCCAAGCTCGCAGTTGTTGCATCCCTTCTTCCCAGTTGCACCGTCCATAAAGGACCGCCGAGCTGTAAAGGAACTCCGATCTTAACCACGGAGTTGGATCAAACAAAGGACGCACGGTGAAGGGGATGACTCTTACAGCGGCGACGGACTCTCGAGCTGCCACCGCGAGGATGTCAGCGCAGGACACGACTTGCTTGCAGACGGCCTCAACCTGGGATTTGATGTTGTCGATGACGTCGAAGCCTCGCAAGGAGTTGTTGTTGGGGACTGCAGTCTTCTCTCCGGTGAAGCTGGACGTGTCATCCAGCAGAACTGATCCATCACAGCCCTGTTTGTGATCATCAACCACATCAGCTCATTATAATTAACCTGTTTGTGAATGTAGTGAATGGATTCCTGTAGCTGCGTAAACTCGTAATCCTCATATCAACGTGGAGGAAAAGAAGAGGCACGTACGTACACGAGGCAAAATCTCATGTCACCACGTACCAAAATGAAGACATCAACATGAATAAGCTTCATGAACAGATTGCTATTCTAACAAGAAGAAAAGCATGAGTTCGGGTGAGACTTGCATTAACAAAGCAGTCATGGAAATGGAGGCGGAGTAGTGACGCTCCCATGCGGGCCTCTTTGGCAACAGCAGCCCTCACAGCAAGCCGAATGGTTTGGATAGCAAGAGGGCATGAGGTGCTATAGAAAGTCGATGACAACTGAGCAGAAGCAATGGCAGCAAAGAAGAAGAACGCTAGCAAACAAGGAGGGTGGATGCAGGCCATTGTTGCAGAAGAAGGAAGAGTTGAGCAACCTGATACTGTGGAAACGTGGTGCACAAGCCTGGGTATTTATAAGCAAAAGCTCAGAGAGAGAGAGAGAGAGAGAGAGAGAGTAGTGAGGGCAGGTTTGGCTGATGGTCCACTCACTCAAAGCTCAACATCACCTACCGCAGGCCACAATCAAAGCTCTCAAGAATCGTAGGCAGATAAGGTGATGTACCACCCACTTATTGCAGCAAGCTTTGGTTCCTGCAGCAAACATCTTTAGATTTGCTGCATATTTATGTGGCTTTAAGCACGGAAGGATTATACTTAACTTGATGCATGACACAGATAGTGGATTAGGTGAATGGAGAAGACAAGTCACAACCATTTATCCATGACATTCTTCAGAAATCTGGAGCAATATATGCACCTTTTGAAAGGTCAAAATCTCCAACTCAGTGGCTTGAAGCAAATGCGGTTCTGTTCTTAATTCATTGCATGCCACACTTTTGAACTCTTTTTATGGTCAAAATTTCAAGACTCAATAGATGACATATATAATTCAGCAAATGGAGTGGTTGAGTAGGGAGATTCTCTTTCTTGAATGGAAGAAACTTTGTTCGTGGAAGGATTTTGACCGAAGCATCTCACTTTGGTCAACAAACTCATGCGCACTGTGCTTACTCGCAGCTGCAGTGATGCATAGTGGCTTCCATTTGCATGTCCCCCAAACTTGGAACCTTCTCAAGCTCGTCAATACCATTAATTAGCTGTCTTCAATTAGTATGTTGAAGCCTTACGATTCTTGAATTCACTTCTTTGTATGTTGGCGTTGGTGAAAGGTTACACGAAGGTTATGGCTTTTGACTTTGCTTGCCAAAGTCGATGCACGCTTGAAGGCACTTCCAGTCACAGGGATTTGACGACGAAGTGTGCCTCCTTTTGACTGCCTTTTCCTTCTAATCTCTCTCACTTGCTGTATAGAAGAATAAAAGCCAAAGAGATCATGCGAGGCTGTGGAATTAACCGATATCTTATCACTGTTTATTAGGTCATGTCGATCTTGAATCTCAAAATGAAGTTAATTGAAGTGTTAATCCTGTGGCCGATGCACTTGCAAACCAATCATTCAGATCGCAGATCGATGACTTATTCCTATATATCGAAGTCTGAAAGAACTACAAGAGATATATATTGTGAAACTTCAGCAAACATAGCATGGTGCTTTATTTCTCCGGCCACAGAGGGAGACTCCGCGATCTTTCTAGACCTCGTCATCCCACAGTTCAGCCACACTCTTGTATGGCCCCTCACTCTTGTTCACAAAGGTCTCCTCTCCGGACACAGTTCTCCTCTGCAGCGCCAACAATGCTCGCATGAATCACAATCCTTTTATCAGAAGCGTACATCAAAGGAAATATGATCTCTGGTTACCTGGTCACGTATGCTATTCAAAGCTTCCAAGTCTTCTTGAGGGATTGCCCACCCAAACAACTGTATGTTTCCTTTGATCCTATCGGCATTCGTCGACTTCGGAATAACGCTGGTACCTCTTTGCAGCCCCCATTTTAGCAGCACCTGCCCAGGGGTCTTGTTGAGCTTCTTGGATACCTGCATTAATGGTGATTCAGATGAGTACAGCTTGGTCCAGCTGCATCATCTTGTGTTAATGAGAAATAACAGATCGAGGTGTTTCACCGTCACTACTGTTGGATCGTGTATGAGGTCTCGATCACTTCTCGAAGATCCCAGTGGAGAGTAAGCCTGCAAGTAGGAGATCAGTTAGTGGTGTATGCGGCTGAAATCCTCAAGGGAGTTGAGGATTCCTTACGGTGACATGGATCCCATTGTTCTTGCAGGCCTCGAGTATCTTATCGTTCCTCCAGCCCGGGTGCATCTCCATCTGTCCTCGAAGCAAAGATGAGATGAGAAGGGAGAAAAGAGATGGAATTGAGCATGCATGGTTTGTGCTACTCTTACACAGCATCTGTTGGCTTTACCTGGCACACGGAGGGCATGATTTGGGCACATTGAAGCAGCTTGTTGAGCTTCTTTGAGGTGAAATTGCTGACTCCAATGTCCCTGACGAGTCCATCTTTCACCAGCTTCTCCATTTCTCGCCACACTCCCTCCATGTCGAAGTCTAGTATGTCAGATGCTCGTGGAGGCCTTGTTGCACCTTCCTTGAGGTGAAATGGCCAGTGAATCTGCCATAAAAAGAGTTGCTGTCATACCTGGAACTGATGATTGACCAGTTTATCCCAGCTAAATTATCATTGTTTTACGATTATGATCATCATATATATGCTGTGACAACCTAACATCATGTTGTCTTCCCCTAGGCATCCTGGTGGGGAAGCAACTCAATCCTAATATATGTGGTCTTCAGCATCGCAAGTATGCAGGCTTACCAGATAAAGGTCGAGGTATTCAAGCTGCAGCTCTTTTAGGGTTTGCTTCAGTGCATTTCGAACTCTATCAGGAGAAAGATCTGTGCACCTGCACCACATAGAGCACATGATTGACGTCTGATTCCCTTAAAACAAGTATCTGATAGTTTTCATCTGTTGTATGTCGATTCCAATCCTTATCCGTTGTCAGTAGATTAGGAAAAGTGAGGTTGGAGGACATGCCACAACTTCGATGTGATGAACAGGTCGTTTCTTGGTATCCCTGCTTGCAAAGCAGCTTGGAGACCTCGTCCTACCTGAGAGTAGTACTCCATTAGAATGTCATCCATGGAAGTAGATCAAATCAAGATGGCCAGAGCCTCCGGGATATACCTCTTCTTGAATCGCATATAGTGGAGCTGTGTCCACATGCCTATACCCAGCCTGCAGCCAAGAACAAGGGAGCATGACGTTAATTTTGCTTGTGTAGATCACCACCACGATGCAGAAACAAGTTGGCCTGTGATTGTAATGGAAACATAGGAGAATGAAGAAGAGGGGGAAGAGATCAAGCACCTCGGTGATGGCAGTGTAGACCGAGTGGGAGGCTTCGGAGGAGGCGGACTTCCATGTCCCCAACCCCACGGAGGGGATGGAATGCCCGCTCACCAGCTTGATGTAGCGTAGATCCCCCTGCGCGCTCGGTGCATCGCACAATGCCTGCGACATCTCTTCCTCTTCTTCTTCTTCTTCTTCTTCTTCTTCCTCTTCCCCCTTCACGCGAGCTGGTCTTCTTCCTCTAGCTCGCAGCCCTTCGCGGAGATGAAAGCGAGGTCCACCATGACTGTCCATTCTTATAGACGTCTGCATGGACGACACGTGTCCGTTGACTCACGCGTGTTGGATTCTCCTTGGTTCTCGGCCGAATGGATCCATATACGTCCTCCAAATATAAAGGGCAACTTTGTTGAAGATTTCGTCCTCTGAATTGGTCTGGAATCAACGATGTCTTCGGTGTCATGAATTATGTCAAGTATGGAAATTAGCGAGAGTAGATCTTCGTTGTTCGTCGTCATAACTTGGCTTCTTTCAGATGTGAAAAAGGATAGATCAACATGTTGTCACATTAATCTACATTCTGTAATATACAATTCTTGAGCTTGAAAACAATTACTTAACTAATTAAAATTCAAGACACACTTCCCTTAGTAAATAATCCATCAACTTTAACCGTACGGAACGATACTGCATTTCTCATTTGGGCTTTGGTAATTGATGAGGATAGTAATTATGATCAGACTTGGTCGACGTCAGATGACGCCTCACGCAACAGCACCTGGTCAATGCTGATCGGAACGCCGTCCGAGGCGCATTAACATCCTGCCAAAGCTCAATTCTTCATGCCACGCCAACACAAAGTCAGACGCTACCAGCCTGCCCCCTGCAAGCGAGCAGCTCAGGAAGCAGTAAGCTTCCCTGTAAATACCCTCTCGTTCATCAGAAAGAGGAGAAGGAGGGACAGACACACAAAAACACTTCTTCATCTGATACCCCCTCCACATCTGCTGACTTGATCGTCGAAGGGGTCGGGCCGAGCACCCCGGCCCGACCTTTGTGCAGGTGCGAAGCCGAAGGTCCCCTCCGGACGCACAGGCGAAGAGTTCCTGCCCGGAGGAGACGGCTACACCGTCCCGATCGGACACCGCACCCGATCGCCTCAACGGGCTCGAGGAACGCCCTAGGGAGGTCCCCGTCGTCTAGACCCGAACCGAGCCGCGTCGGCCCCGAGGCCACGACTCAAAGTTGTTTCCCACAACAGACTGGCACTAGAAGGAGGGCCCGGAATGCCGGGTGACCACCCGAGCGGCTCAGATGAGCCCACGGCTGAGAGGTCACGCCCGACCCAAGCCTCGGGGGAACCTCCCCTGCACGGAGACCATCATGACGAACACCCCGCCACGACCTCCGAACGATATTGGCAAATATTCAACGACCCAGGCTTGCCGCCGCCCGACGGCGCCCCAGCCGACTCAACGCCCGTGTCGTCCGAGGCCTTTCAGGACCTCGCTCTTCAAGTCCGAGCCCAGATGGAAATGGTGCAAACCATTATGCTGCTCATTTCTCATCCGGTGCACCCGCCTGCGATCGAACCACTGCGACAACGCAAGGCGCTCGTTCGGGCCCACATGACGCTTCCGGAGCCCCCCACTTCACCTCGGGTCTGACCGGCCCCACTCAGGGATCCAGTGATGGCAAACCCGAGCGGCCGCCCGGAACCCGAGGCACTCTCTTCGGACTCCTTGCGGGCCTAGTTGCGCTTCATCAGCCGGCGACTCGACGAGGTGCAGAAAGAGGTTCGCATGTCCAAGGGAGAGCTCGGGGAGGCCGCACACCAAGGGTCTCCCTTCACACCCGAGATACAGGATCTGACAGTCCCCCCGGACTTCCAGCTCCCCTCTCTGGACGCTTACAATGGCTCTGCCGACCCGGCGGACCACGTAGCCGCTTTTCGCGCCCAAATGGCGCTATACGGAATCTCTGATGCCCTGATATGCAGAGTGTTTCCTACCACTCTGAGAGGGCCGGCCCACGCGTGGTATGGCGGCTTGAAGACTGGAACGATTGCTTCCTTCGACCAGCTCGCCAATGACTTCGAGCTCCACTTTGTAGTCTATTCACGGCCAAGACCCTCCGCGGCACTGCTCCTCGGACTCAAACAAAGGGAGGACGAGCCCCTCTCACATTTTGTGGATCGCTTTGCCACGCAAATCCGGGGTTTGCCGGACACTCACCCTTCTCTGTTGGTGCAGGCGTTTATAATAGGCCTGCGACCTTCCAGATTCCTCTGGTCCCTCGTGGAGCGACCCCCCACCACGGTGCCAGAGATGCTCCAGCGAGCTAACCAGCACATCACGGTGGAGGCCTGGGTGACCGTGAGGAGAAGGGACGACATTCGGCAGCATGCTCCATAAAAGGGGTCAAGCACCCGCGACGGCTATCCGATGTAGTCCTCGGGAAAAGAAATCTAAGCCCTGCCTCGGTCTCTTCCGAGCGAAGGTTCAGTATCTACCTGACTACCTCCCGGCTCGCGGTGAGCCCCGGCCCAAATCCTTCTGAATCTACACGGCTCAGCCGAAGTTTGCTCGAGTCTACCTCAGCGCGCCCTACCCGCATGAGTCGTGTCCCTCGGCCATGTTGCCCGAGACCACACCTACGCGACCTGTCCGCTTGCGTCGTGCTCCTCGGACGCGTGATGCCCGAGACCATGCCTGCGCGACCTGTCCGCCTGCGTCGTGCTCCTCGGTCGCGTGATTCCCAAGACCACACCTGCGCGGCCTGCCCGCCTGCGTCATGCTCCTCGGCCGCATGACGCCCGAGACACACCTGCGCGGCCTGCCCACCTACGTCGTGCTCCTCGGCCCCATGCTCCCCGAGACACGCTTGCGCGGTCAGCCCACCTACGTCGTGCTCCTCGGCTCCATGCTCCCCGAGACACGCCTGCGCGGCCAGCCCGCCTGCGTCGTGCTCCTCGGCTCCATGCCCCGAGACACACCTGCGCGGCAAGCCCGCTTGCGTCGTGCTCCTCGGCTCCATGCTCCCCGAGACACGCCTGCGCGGCTAGTCCGCTTGCGTCGTGCTCCTTGGCTCCTTGGCCCCATGACCCGAGACACACCTGCGCGGCCAGCCCGCCTGTGTCGTGCTCCTCGGTTCCTCGGCCCCATGACCCGGACATACCTGCGCGGCCAGCCCGCCTGCGTCGTGCTCCTCGGCTCCTCGGCTCCACGCTCCCCGATACCGCGTCTGCGTGGCCAACCCACCTGTAAGTTGAACTCATGCCTCGGACTCCCGTTACAACGACCGACGCATAGCTTCTTTCCGGGGGGGAATATGATGAGGATAGTAATTATGATAAGACTCGGCTAACGTTAGATGACGCCTCACGCAACAACACCTTGTCAATGCTGACCGGAACGCCGTCCGAGGCGCATTAACATCCTGCCAAAGCTCAATTCTTCACGCCACGCCAACACAAAGTCAGACGCTACCAGCCTGCCCCCTGCAAGCGGGCAGCTCAGGAAGCAGTAAGCTTCCCTATAAATACCCTCTCGTTCATCAGAAAGAGGAGGGACAGACACACAAAAACACTTCTTCATCTGAAACCCCCTCCACATCTGCTGACTTGATCGTCGGAGGGGTCGGGTCGAGCACCCCGGCCTGACCTTTGTGCAGGTGCGAAGCCGAAGGTCCCCTCCGGACGCGCAGGCGAGGAGTTCCTGCCCGGAGGAGACGGCTACACCGTCCCGATCGGACACCGCACCCAACCGTCTCAACGGGCTCGAGGAACGCCCCAGGGAGGTCCCCATCGTCCGGACCCGAACCGAGCCGCGTCGACCCCGAGGCCACGGCTCAAAGTTGTTTCCCACAACAGTAATGATAAAAGGATATATTCGCTTGACATGTAATCTTCGACCATACAGAAGAATCAAAATGAATCTTGCCATGAGATGCATCCGACTCGAATCATCTTACATGAAGAGGGATATTGGGGTCTAGTTTCTTTGCATATTTGCACATTTGAGCATCACCAACAGTGTGTAGATCTCGAGCCTACAATGTCGAGTTGATCCACCAACAACGATAATGATTGGCTTGATAGTCGAATTGCATGACCCAATAAAAAAATCCCTACTTAATTTTATTAAGGTATTTTATGTTACCAACTTAATCTTTACAACAATATAAAAGTATAAAGTTTTTTTATCTAAATTTTATTTAGTCCACCAAGTTCATGTTTTTCAATTAAATATAATTTTCCCTCTCTATCCAATTTTGTTCTTTAGAATTTTTTTTAATATTTAGTAGACGGGGTTAGAAATTTTGTTCTTTCACCGTATTACATTCTATTCAGTAGTGTAGAGAGAGATTTTTCTCTTTTTTTTTTGTCCCCATTGTTCCTCCTGTTGCTATCAATTCTTAGATATGGTGCCCACATAAAGTAACCTATGTACTCTTCTACATGATAAAAAAACAAAAATAAAAATATTGTAATAATAATATTATTATTATTAGCAAATCAAATTTTAAGATTAATTTTTTTATAAATAAATTCTCGAAAAAAAGATTAATTATTATTATCCTATTGAAAAAATTATTTTGTCCTTGTTTCCATTGGACTTGTCGTCGTCCTCCGTCGACCCATCCCTGCACGCTTTGCACAAGAAAGAAGAAGGCACAAGAACTATTATCACCACTCACACCCCTCGCGTGATATAGCTCTTGCTGTTGCCACCTGCAACCCTCGCAAGATAGCTTGTCATTATCGCCACCCACAACCCTAGACTCAATCTTGACCTCCTTGTTGATCGGCTCTCATCATGTTACTCGTAAGCCTCACGTGAGAAAGGAGGAGGCTCAAGGATTGTTGCCACCTCCACGAACCCCACTAGCACCCATCAAACTGGTTATTGTCTTCGAGTACACAAGAAAATTCGATAAGGATCAATAGAGTCTATGAAGACGGTAATATGAACGATTCTCGTACCCTCTCTTTTCATGCAAGCACAACGAGACTGATGTAAGATGGGCGATGCAAAGCAAAAGTGATGACAAGTTCGAGGGTAAAAAAGTTATTTATAAAAAATCTGTAATTTTTTTTAAATTGGTAGGCTATGCAAAAAAAAAAAATTCAAAATTAAGATTTTTTTACCTCGAATTCGTCTGTTTTTTATTAGAATAACAGTAGATAAATGGAGACAAAGCTCACTTTCGGAGAATTAATATCAGTCTTCTTTTTTGACCAGCTTTTTCTTTTGACCCACATGTAACCCTCCTTTGTTGCTGGATTCAATCCTGAGCAAGGTCCCACACAAATATACCAAACAAGCGATCGTAAAAGTGGTACGCAAAACGGGTCCCTGTATACGTGTACTTTGTCCTTTTCTTTCAATCTAAGCTTTGATCGACCAATCGCGCGAAGCAGCGCACCGCTTTCCCTTCTCCCGAGTGCTGCGCATAATCACGGGAATGCCATCGCGTGGTACGTCATCGCGCTCCCTGTTGCCCTTTCCGTGTTCCTTCTCTGCCTGCTGCCACCCTCTCAGCTCTATATGCTGTCGTCCACTTAGAATGCGCGTCTCACTTCTGTTTCACTTCGGCCCCCCGACTCCCATGGCGGCGACTCCCCGCAGCTAGTAGTCAGTGGGCACCGGAGTAGTAGTAGTAGTGTAGGGAGAGACGGAGATTGGAGAATAACTTACGCGTCATGGAGGAGAGCGGGGAGGAGAAGCTGATCGCGGCCGTCCGCCACATCGCCAAATCGTTGGGCCGCACCGACACCATGGCCGACGACATCCTCCAGGTCTTCTCCGCCTTCGACGGCCGCTTTTCCCTTGACAAGCTCGCCTCCGACCGCTCCGTCCCCGCCCACCCTGCTGCTGCTCCTGCGGCCGCCGGACGAGAGGCGGACGACCCCCGGCCGCCCCTCGAGCGCACTATCCGCACTCTCGACCGCCAGATCTCCCGCTTTGTTGCCTCTGAGCGACTCATTTGGTCCGACGCCGCCGATGCGACCGCCTTCCTCGAGGCCGTTGATGACCTCCTTGCCACCATCCATGACCTCGACGCCCCCCACGACAAGCCCCTCCTTGACCGTGCCGAAGACCTCCTCCAGCGCTGCATTCTCCGCCTCGAGGAGGAGCTCCGCGCCATCCTCCGCCGCCCTGTTGGCTGTGGCCCTGCCGTTGGAACCCCGCCATCGGACGGCTCCGACTCGGACGCTGCCGAAGGGAGCGAGGACCGCGTCCCCGTCGCCGCCCCCGTCGACGACTATAACCTCGTCATCGACGCCCTGCCCTCGGGCTCCGTCGCGGACCTCCACGCCATTGCCCGCCGCATGGTCGCCGCCGGGTTCGGCCGCGAGTGCGCCGAAGCCTACGGCGTCTCTCGCCGCGGCTTCGTGGACGCGTCAGTCGCTCGGCTCGGCATCCGACCCCGTCCGGCCGAGGAGGTCCAGGCGTCCACCTGGATCGAACTCGAGGACGAGATCGCCCGCTGGGTCAAGGCCGTCAACATGGCCTTTCTCATCCTCGTCCCCAGCGAGCGCCGCCTCTGCGACCGCGTCTTCGCCTCCCTTCCCCCATTCGCTGACATCGCATTCGCCGCCGCCTGCCGCCCAGCAGCAGCCGGGCTCCTCTCGTTCGCCTACGTCGTCGCCGCCGGGCCCCGCGATCCGGTTCGCCTCTTCCGTTTCATCGACATGTACGAGGCCCTCCGGGACCTCCTCCCCGAGCTCGACCATCTTCTTTCGGAGCAGTGTTCAGCCGCCCTCCGCGCCGACGTCGCCGCCGGCCGCAGGGCCCTGGGGGCAGCTATCCGGGGGATATTCGTTGAGCTCGAGAACCTGATCCAGCGTGACCCGGCCAAGGCAACCGTCCCGGGCGGCGGCCTACACCCGATAACCCGGTACGTGATGAACTACCTGCAGGCGGCGTGCGCCTCCCGGCGGACTCTGGAAGAAGTCATGGACGAGGGCGCAGCCATCCCGCCCGACCCCCACCACCCGTCCTCGTCCCCCTCCCTTTCCCTCCAGGTCGCGTGGCTCATGGACGTCCTCCATTCCAACCTCGAGAACAAATCCAAGATATACCCGGAGCCGCCGCTGAGCTACATCTTCCTGATGAACAACGGCAGGTACATGACCCAGAAAGCCAGAGACAGCGAGCTGGGGGCTCTTCTGGGGGAAGACTGGATCCGGCGGCAGATGGCGATGGTGCGGCGGTGGGGCAACGCCTACCAGCGGGCCACGTGGACCAAGGTGGTGGCGGTGCTGCGAATGGACGTCATCGGCGGCGCGGTCGCCTCGGCCTCGCCCGCGGCCGGGAAGGCGATGCGGGAGCGCCTCCGGGTGTTCAACACCTACTTGGAGGACATCTGGACGGTGCAGGCCGGGTGGGTGGTGGCGGACGAGCAGCTGCGGACGGAGCTGAAGCTGGCGGTGGGCGCCCTCGTGCTGCCGGCCTACCGCAACTTCGTGGCGCGGCTGCGCCTGGCCGGGGAGGGTGGCAAGCAGGCGGAGCGGTACTTGAAGTACACCGTCGAGGAAGTGGAGGCCAGGATCAATCAGCTGTACGACGGCGGCCGCAGAAGGTGTTAGAATGAGTTGGGGACGAAGGTGTTACTTGCAGTCGTGGGGTTTGGAATGGGTTTACGCCCACAAAGAGCACAATGACATGTTGTGTGAGCTACACGAATAACTCGAAGCACACAAGTTTTCCTGGTCATAATGTTCTGAAAGCAATGCAATATTAGATCAGATCCAATCGTCACCATTCTGCAATAATAATAATAATAATATTATTATTATTATTTATGATTATAATTATAATTATGATTATAATTATAATTTGAAATGATTTTAATCATCATTTCAAAATCCATAAATTATAGAGAATATTTTTATTTAAAAATTAAAATCCTTATTTTTATTGAACATTCTCTACTTGGAAAAGGGCCATAACTTCTTGTAAATACCATAAGTAGTAGAAAAGTCTCATCCCAAGGTCATAGATGTATTATAAACTAATATGTTACTAAAAATAAATATAAAATAAAAATATATCAACAAATCATACATATTGGTAAGGACCTCCGAAAATATCATAAAAATCATATTCAATACTCATAAAATATATTCAAATATTAACAATTTGATAACATACCAATTCATTATGAAACTCATGTATCAAATAAATAATGTTACATCTTATGTGGTAAACAAAATTATACATCAATCTTATTATACATATTAGTAATACGTATAATAGTCAAGCAATAAAAGTATACATCACAGTAAATTGTATACTCTCTCAATAATATATGAAGATAATTTATATAAGACTCCCAACAATGGATAGATTGACATATCTTACCCATCTAAGCACATGTTCCTCTCAATAATGGATAAAAAAATTATCTAATCATTCCGGTAATCCTCGAAGGGAATCACTCTACATACCCTTGATACATAATAATATATGATCATTTATTTATGCATAAATTTAAAAAAATAAAAATATTATAAAATATCATGAGTGACTATGGTATATAAATTGTTAGACTATGTCTATTCTTTAACTCCTTTCACAATGTGCAGTTACAATATAGATCACTTAGCATATCCACATATTCCACATGGTAATAATATTATCACATTAATATAAAAATAATATAGAATTACTAATTATTTTTAAATCATAACTTTGAATAAAGTTTTTAAGCTCATCAAATTATTAAGACATGAGGTATCAACCTCTTAATAACCATCGAATTGAACTTTAATTGAAATAGCTCAATTAACTTGAATTAAATTGAATTCAACTATGACTTGAACGTATCATCTCTATTAAACTAGTCTGAAACTACTCTAAGTTGGTCTAATTTAGATCTAATCAGTTTCAATTAGTTAAAATATGCTTGAACCAATCAAATTGATCAAGAATCATTTTGAACTAGCATAGATTAATATATGATTCAATCAACTAATAAGCATAAATCAATAAGGGAAGAGGGAATTAGACTAGGTTGTACAGTATTAACCCGAATTAAATCGATCCACTTGAGTCCTAATTTTATCTAAAATTATAAGATTGTCAAAATGATTTAGTGAGAAACTAATATGATTTATGCTTTTTAAAAGGTAGTTTTCATTTATTTATTTTATTAAAAGTTATTTTTATATTTATTAATATGATTATAATTTTATTTATTATATATTAAGATAATATAGAATTTTTTTTAAGATTACATATACATACTTATTAATTAATTCAGTTTTGAATTAACTATTAAAAAAAATATAATAATATATTTAATCATGAAATATTCAATAAACTTTTGGAATATAATTTTACCAAATAATACTCATGTTAATATGTATTTAAAACATGATTTTCATCTACTATTTATCAAACATTGAAAGCATTCTATATTCCATACTCCAACTCATTTTCATAATTATATATTAAAAATATAAATGTTTTCCAAATGGAATCAGAGTATTATTTTAAATATAAATTCGGGTGTTGGGATGTTGGCATGGAGCTGTCATCATGTCACACTTTAGATTTAAAAAAAATCATCATTTCAACATAATTTACAAAAGATATTTTTCTATTTTGAATTCAAAATCCTTCTTTTTACAATACTGAATATTTTCAACTCAAAAAAGGATTATAAATTCTTGTAAATATCATAAATAGCGAAAAAAATCTCCTCCACCCATACTATGGATCTATTACAAGTTAGTATGCTATTTTAAATCATTTCTAAATAATATAGAACTACTAATCATTTCTAAATCATAACTTTGAATAAAGTTTTTAAATTCATCAAAACATAAAAGGCATGATGTATCAATCTCTTAACAACCCTTGATCAACATGAACCCTAATTAAAATAATTTAATTGACTTGAGTTAAATTAAATTCAATTAGGAACTAATTGAATCGACCTTTAATCATTATTAAATCGATCCATAACCATTATACGCAAGTCTAATTTAGATTTAATCGATTTCAATTAAGTTAAATAAACTTAAAATCGATCAAATTGATCATAGAATTACCTAGCTTGGATTGGTCGAACTAATATGATTCAATTATAATTTTATTTATTTATATATCGAGATAATACAATTCTTTTTATAAAATTACATGTATATATATACTTATTAATTTAAATAAAAATATATATTCACTTTTGAATTAAATATTAAAATATCATAATAGTGAATTTATTATAAAAAAATATTTAATAAACTTTTAGAATATATTTTTATCAAATAATACTCACGTTAGTATATATTTAAAATATAATTTTAATTTATTATTTATCAAACATTCGAAGCATTCTATATTTAAGACTTATTTTCATAATTATATAATATAAATATAAATATTTCTCAAATGGCAATCATAGTATTTATTCTAACCAAAGCACATTGTTATCATCAATGTAATATAGAAATAATATAATTAAGCTTATTCAATTTTTATTAAATGACAACACATTTTGGTCTATGATAGCTTCTCCGATTACCCCCCACCAAAGTAAAAGCTCCAATCGGAGAATCAACGACACTTCCCTCAAATTCCTTTCCCCTTCTCCGGTCATTCGCCGACACTCCAATCGAGACTCCAAACAAAGGAGAAAAAGAAAGGCCTCGCCGGCTTCTCGACTTTAACCATTCACATAACATTCCGCTATCTTCATAAAATTATTTCCTACCTCAGCATCTCACGCGCATTGTTTACGCGAATTATAATTAGACGAAGTGGTGGGTCCACTTTTCGGTCTTTCCTTCAATAAGACTTCAGGAGATACGCAAGCCCATGTATGCCTATACGGTCGCGTATAGTATACGCTTAGCTTCCATTCCGCGCTATAAATACCGAGGTAGCCGTGACCTTGTACTGCCTCAAGAAGCGCATTGCTTCTCTCTTAAAACCCTAAAGTAAAGAAGGCGATAGAGGCGGAACGGAAAGAGATAAGGAGGAGGAAGAAGACTAGCTGCGACCTCCTTTGATTCGTTTCTTCCCCGATCCCTCGTACGTCCGTCTCTTATTAATCTCTCCCGATCGGTCGTTCTTGTGGTCGGTTGGGGTTTCTGGTCGTTTAATGTGGTCGGTTCTTGTTTCGTCGTTGTTTCTTGTTTCTGATTCTTTGGGGTTGTCAGTAGCGGGCCGCTCTATATGATTTCGCGAAAAAGAGCTGTGGAAGGACAGATCGACGACGACCAGGCGGCTGCAGCGGCGGACGATACATTGCTGAAGAAGACGAGGGGGGACTGTCTGATCTCTTCGGCGGCGTTGGAAGGCACATCGGCGATGGAGGAGGAGAACAACCAAGCAAACGGAATGGAGGTCGACGACGGCGGGCGCAAGCAGGCCGATATCGACGAGGACCTGCACAGCCGGCAGCTGGCGGTGTACGGACGGGAGACCATGCGCCGGCTCTTCGCTTCCAATGTTCTTGTTTCGGGCCTCCAGGGTCTTGGTGCTGAGATCGGTAAAACTTCTTGATCACCCATCTGAAATTTGTGTTTGCATTCTTTAGTATCTATTTCTCTCGACAAGAAACCGGGTGTTTGTGGGGGTTGGGATGTAGATATAAGAATACTTCCTTCGTGGGAGTACTGACTGGGACTTGAATGCATCTTTTAATCATTGTCTTGTTTTGGATAATTAACGTTTGTTGGCATTTTTCACCTTTGTTAATCGTTTAAGAATTTGCAGATGCGTTATATGTGCTGATTTGCATGATGATCTGTTGGACTGTCAAGATTACTTGATTGCACGACAGTTTTGGATGATATGTTCAATTGCAAGACAGTAATTGAGATATCACAATTTTTCTCGTTTGAAATTTCATTTAATTATCTCATACTCTAGAGCAGTGAGACTATGTATCTCCCCTTTAGGCCTTTGCTTCAGTATGATGTCTTGTTGATGGATTGGATTTTGATAATGTTAAATTTATCCGCTGAGATTTGTTTTACATTGAATGGTTCTTCTAATAAGAGGATGTCTATGTTACTTATTTTTACCTTTAGATAATTCATTTTCTCTTTCCTGTCCCGTTTGGCGGAAACATATGCAAGAAATAACCATATCTATGTTCTATTCTGTGTGCCTTGAGAGATGTAGTAAAAATATTGTCAATTTTTAATCACGGAAATCTGTATCAGCAAGTTGTTTGTTAGGGTTTCCGTTTTGTGTTTATTGCATTGCAGTTTGCTCGTTCGTGTACTCATCATGACTCGTGAACTTTTTTCCTTGCAGCAAAGAATCTCGTTCTTGCTGGTGTCAAATCTATCACTTTGCATGATGAAGGGACCGTAGAACTATGGGACTTATCCAGCAACTTCTTTTTCTCTAAGGAGGATATTGGTAAGAATAGAGCTCTTGCTTGTGTTCTGAAGTTGCAAGAGCTTAACAATGCTGTGCTAGTTTCTACCTTGACTGGAACTTTGGCTAAGGAGCAGCTCTCTAACTTTCAGGTTTGTTAGCTTATAAAGTTAGCTTATAACAGTTTGTTCATTCATTATTAATTACCATCAACATTCAGTGCTCATACTCGTACTTTAGCATCACTTGAATTTTGCATCCCTTAATGTCAGTGATGCCATGCAATATTGTAGTAGTTTAAACTGTAATGTACGTTGTCATTCAGTGAATTTTTGTCTCCCCAGGGGGTCTTTGTAAGTTGTCAGAAATGCTTTGTCTCGATATCTATTGTTAAATTGGTTGCTTGAATGTCTAAGATTTAGCATGACTAGTTAAGTCTGTAAATGACTTCTTTTGATTGAACTAGAAATGTTGTATTTCACAGAGCATTAGTGGTGGGAAAATATCCATGTTACCAACCACAAGTAGTTGTTAGTTGCAACATTATGGTTGTTGTTGTGTTAGGATTTGTATATATTCTTCTTTCATATTATAGTATTCTGGTGGAAGTTCCCTAGTTGTTCTCATAGGGGTTCCTTTGTCCTGTTTAATTTACTTTTGCATAGCTGTTAAGTAAAGTTTATGAAGATTTGTTGTTTTCATAGGGTCATCTGGTTGTTATGTTAATTTGTAATCTGATAGTCATGTTAATTGGACAAACTTTTGTCATAATCAGGTGCATTTTGAATTTGTATGTGAAATTACATGGGGCTTTCATAAGCCTACAAAACGTATTCAGAGTGTTGGTGAATATTTCATTTAGTTGGTTGGTTGATGCTTATCACAAGAAGAGAATACGGCTTTTGATAGGAAGCTTTACTTGTTGCACAGGTTAATGTTTTGGTTATGGTGATTGTAATAAATTAATCTCAGCTAGTCGGATGAGATGAAAACAACTTATCAAGTTGTACATATCTTGAGGGTTATTACTACGTTCTATAAAGGCACTTCAATGAGTAGTGGTTTTCACCAGAAAAAAAAGAGATTGTGATTGATACAGTATGAAATGTACTATTACTCATAATCCATTTCAACTTTCATGCTGTTTTGTAAGTACTTTCTCGTGTCGGAAAAATGTCAAGATGGAAAATTATAGGGTGGGGTGAAAGCCTGGTGAGGCAGTACATTTCATGTTGTTCTTTTGTAACGTCCAAACAATTGATTGAACACAGTTCAATTAAGAAAATCTCCATTTTGTTGGTTGTGGTCCGTACTAGTGAGTAGCACATTTTATGTGCAAGAAATAAGCATGGGTTTTTTTTATTAATACAGCAGTTGCAATGTCCCAACTAATCATGGTCAACTACATGAATCTTTTCTTGGTGTTTAACTTTGTTGAGGGTGATATCACCAGTCAAACTAAGATCTATCAAGTTGTCCAGAATGACAGTTCCATAATTTTTGTTGTCAAAATAATTGAAGAAAATGGATGTGCCATGTCTCTGAGGGAGTACTGTAAAATTTTAGAAGAATACCTGCACAGAAGGTGCCAAGTATGATATCTTGTAATGTGTCCAGCATCTTGATTAAAGATGTTAGTCTCTTAGTTCATTGAGTTACTATTGGACAATAATTCTTGGACAAGTCAACATATAACTCATTAGTGTCAGCAATGTTCTTGATCATCCACCAAAGCATCTCAACTATTAGTTCTGTAATTTTAGCTTTTTATAAATTTAAAGTGCGCACTTGAAAATGGTGTATATGTGCTTGGAGTTTTAGCTGTTTGTCGTGTGTGCGTGTGTGCGCGCGCGTGTGATTAAAGCTCAACTGACTAACCTGCTGGTGCACAAGGTTGCAAATCTTCTCCTTTTGTGACACACATAGTAAGTAGCCACTGTTGAATCACATCATAGCAGTCATCAGCAGTATACCTTGGTAGCCACTGTTGAATCATGTCATAGCAGTCATCAGCAGTATGCCTCCCGTCCAGATATTCTGACTTCGTTCTTTTATGTTAAGTGTTTCATAGAGGCTCTTCCTTTCAGCTACTCTAATTTGCCCATTGATCACTTTTATCTACATTTTGTTTGCAGTGAAGAAATTTTTGAAAGCAAAATTTTGTTTGCTAATATCCAGTTAACTAGAATAGAGATCCTTGAAACACTTATAATTCTTTTCATAATCACATCATTTTCTTGGGCCCTTCTTGCAATTGCAGGTGACGAAGCTCTGGTGCCATCCCCTTGTCAGTTTTACTGATACTTCTTATTACTTAGAATCTTAAAGAAAAATTATCACAATAGACCTGCTTGTTGTTAACTACATCTCTAACACACCTCTATCACTCTTGAATCTTTGGTCTATTTTTTGAAGCTTCTAGATCATCTCCATCTTGAACTACCTAGTTCAAATCTGTTGCACTTCTGAAACCCACGTCTACTTCACTATTGATGCTGGTTCTAACATAAAATTGGGATGACCCTGTAACCATTTTTTCTTTTGAAAACTTGCTTAGGTTGTACTTCTATTAGAATTGATTGCTAGCATGTTTCTCATGGCTACCAGGTTTCCTCCATTTCGTTGGAATTTGTTATTCTTGTGTGTGGAAAGGAACTATCAAAGATGCACTTAGAGTTAATTTGGTTGGTGGGATTAAGGCCTCCATTGCTGGTACTTCTAGCGGTTGAAATGATTTATTGAATCTTGAATGTATATTACATTTTTGTAGTTAATGCAAATAATGTGCAAGTCTTTGACATAATGCAAATGGCAAATTGAATGAGGCCATCTAAGAAAGAATGCAGTCATGCTATCAATCCTTAGGGAATTGATGTGTTTAATCTATATGCAGATATTAAGTACAAGTTGTACATATAGGTTTGCCTGTGCATGTGCTTTGTGAATCAGATGTGATAACTCCAACTCCATATTTGGAATTAGCTTCATCTCTTTAATGATTCAGTTTATTAGTTCTTTGACGTGACACTTTTATGTTTCTATAGCTTATCTTTTATGATGCTCTGTAGGCTGTTGTTTTTACTGATGTGAGCTTGGAGAAAGCAATCGAGTATGATGATTTTTGTCACAATCACCAGCCTCCAATTTGCTTTATTAAATCTGAAGTTCGAGGACTTTTTGGTAGTGTTTTCTGTGATTTTGGTCCAGAGTTCTCTGTTTTTGATGTTGATGGTGAGGAGCCACATACTGGTATAATTGCATCCATTTGCAATGATAATCCTGCAACGATATCGTGTGTTGAAGATGAGCGGCTTGAGTTCCAGGATGGGGATCTTGTTGTCTTCTCTGAAGTTGAGGGGATGACAGATCTAAATGATGGAAAACCCAGAAAGATCAAGAATGCAAGGCCATTTTCATTTACTCTTGAAGAAGACACAACTCAGTTTGGTTTATACAAGAAAGGTGGAATAGTTACACAGGTAAAGGAACCAAAAGTCCTCCAATTCAAGCTTCTAAGAGATGCTCTAAGAGATCCAGGGGACTTTCTTTTGAGCGACTTCTCCAAATTTGATCGTCCACCTCTGTTACACTTGGCTTTTCAAGCCTTGGATAAGTTCAGGCATGATATGGGACGTTTTCCTGGTGCTGGATCAGAGGATGATGCTCAACAGTTTATAGATTTTGCTGTCAATATCAATGAGAGTCTTGGTGATGGTAAGCTGGAAGAGATTAATAAGAAAATTTTGCAGCATTTTTCTTATGGTTCCCAGGCTGTTTTGAATCCTATGGCTGCAATTTTTGGTGGTATTGTTGGGCAAGAAGTTGTTAAGGCGTGTTCTGGAAAATTCCATCCACTTTTTCAGGTGAAATATAATATGGGGTTTTAATACCTTTGTTTATTTCATAGTTTATATGTTCCTCAACCATTTTCAGTTGTCCTGCAACCTAATTTGTCTCTTGGGAAATTTGCAGTTCTTTTACTTTGATTCACTTGAATCCCTCCCTGCCGAAGCATTGGAGGCTAGTGATTTTAAGCCTCTGAATTGCCGATATGATGCTCAAATCTCTGTGTTTGGATCCAAGCTTCAAAAGAAATTGGAAGACGCCAAAGTGTTTATAGTAGGATCTGGTGCCTTGGGTTGTGAGTTCTTGAAGAACCTAGCTTTAATGGGAGTTTGTTGCAGCCCAAAAGGGAAGCTCACTATTACTGATGATGATGTCATTGAAAAGAGTAATCTCAGTCGGCAGTTTCTCTTCCGTGACTGGAATATTGGGCAAGCCAAATCCACAGTAGCAGCTGCTGCTGCTGTGTCAATAAACCCTGATCTCCATATCGAGGCTCTTCAGAACCGAGCAAGCCCAGAGACAGAAAATGTGTTTGACGATGGATTTTGGGAGAGCTTAGATGCAGTTATTAATGCATTGGACAATGTAACTGCCAGAATGTACATGGATGGTAGGTGCTTATATTTCCAGAAACCACTTTTAGAGTCTGGAACTTTGGGTGCCAAATGTAACACACAGATGGTCATCCCTCACTTGACTGAGAATTATGGAGCCTCCAGAGATCCACCTGAGAAACAGGCACCAATGTGCACAGTTCATTCGTTCCCTCACAACATAGATCACTGTCTAACATGGGCCAGATCTGAGTTTGAGGGTTTGCTTGAGAAAACACCTAATGAAGTAAATACATTTCTAAAAAATCCAAATGCTTATGCTGCTTCTATGAGAAACGCTGGAGACGCCCAGGCTAGGAATCTTCTTGAACATGTTCTCGAGTGCCTTGATACAGATAGATGTGAGACATTCCAAGATTGTGTTTGCTGGGCAAGATTTAAGTGAGTCTCAGTATCTTTTCTAAATTTAGACACTGTTTTATTGTGTATGGTCATCTGTTTGCATCTATGCATGATAGCCGCTGATACTTTGAGATAGATGTTTTTCTTTTCTGATTTAATTACAAATTTTATATTAGGGGCTTTAATGCTTCTTAGTATTCAACTGCTGTTTACATCTCCATAAATGGTTTTTCTTTCTCAAACATTTTGTCATATTTTATGATAAGCGGATCTGGATTGGTTTTGTTAATCGAGGTAGATTCCTGGTTGTTCCAAAACTTGGTTTCCACCGTGTCCGAAGCCCTTTGTACCTGCATAAATAATTTATATATTCTCTTAAAAAATAAATGTTGTCGGTGTGTTTTGTATGGTAATTAAACTCAGTAGTTTAGTTGTCAAAACTTACATAATTTTAGCTCGTAGGACCATATTGTGTTTCTGAGGTTCTGTCATATTATATTATGTTTTTGCTTATGCAACTTTTTCTATATATATTATTGAATCAAGACAAATATGCTCCCAGGTTTGAAGATTACTTCTCCAACCGTGTGAAGCAGTTAACGTTTACCTTTCCTGAGGATGCAGCCACCAGCACCGGTGCACCTTTCTGGTCTGCTCCTAAACGGTTTCCACGGCCATTGCAGTTCTCATCAAGTGACCCCAGCCATGTTCATTTTGTTATGTCTGCTTCAATTCTTAGAGCTGAGACATTTGGAATCGTTGTTCCTGAGTGGGCCAAAAACCCAAAGACGTTGGGTGATGCTGTTGATAAGGTATTAGTCCCTGATTTTCAGCCCAAGACAGGTGTTCAAATTGTGACAGATGAGAAAGCTACTAGCTTGTCCGCTGCTTCCATTGATGATGCTGCAGTCATTAATGACCTTATCGCAAAGCTTGAAGAGTGTGCCAAGAAGCTGCCTCCAGGATTTCGTATGGACCCAATTCAGTTTGAGAAGGTTAGTTCTATTTCTTCCTGTGTATTATATAGATTTTATCAATCATGTTCGAACTTTAGGAGTTCCGTTCATGCTTTTTGAAATGTGCAGTGCTTTCTTTCACAATCAAAATTTGCACTTAAATGTGTTTGATTTCTCTTTAATGTGCACACTTTTCATAGTTAAATTCAGTCCAAAGTTTTTGAGGTCATGTAATATGTTTCTGCGTCAAATGTTTATGATGCTGCTCATCTCACGGAATCTCACATGAAATCGTTACTAGATGGATTTCATTATATGAAGGTTAATTTATGACTCCGACCACAACCAATCTTTTGTTCCATATCATATACCTTGATTATACCATGATTCTTCTGCTGTCCTCAGCAGTTGCTCTTAAAAATTGATCCGGTCATGTAATCTAACAAGTCTATGTTCTCTTTAGCAGTTACTTGTTGATTTGCACTCTATCAATTTGTTAAGCTGACGTGTAAAATTGGGTTCTAAACAGTTAGCTCTCTTTGCATTGACTGGCAATGTACAGGATGATGACGCAAACTACCATATGGATTTAATAGCTGGGTTAGCTAACATGCGTGCGAGGAACTATGGCATTCAAGAAGTCGATAAGCTGAAGGCGAAATTTATTGCTGGGAGGATCATCCCAGCGATTGCGACATCAACAGCAATGGCTACTGGTCTTGTGTGTCTGGAGCTATACAAAGTGCTAGCCGGTGGGCATAAGCTGGAGGACTACCGAAACACATTTGCTAACCTTGCACTACCTCTATTCTCCATTGCCGAGCCTGTTCCTCCTAAGATGATTAAATTCCGAGACATGAGCTGGACGGTGTGGGATCGCTGGATCATCCATGGGAACCTCACACTTGGGGAGCTGCTGCGGTGGCTCAAGGACAAGGGGCTGAGCGCGTACAGCATCTCCAGTGGTACTTCTTTACTTTACAATAGCATGTTCCCAAGGCACCGGGATCGGATGGACAGGAAGGTGGTTGATCTGATGAAGGAGTTTGCCAAGGTGGAAGTGCCTCCTTATAGGCGGCACCTGGATATTGTGGTAGCATGCGAGGACGAAGAGGATGGGGAAGATGTGGACATCCCACTGATATCAATTTACTTCCGGTAGACAGCATTTGAGATGGAAAGAAACAAATAGGAAGACTTGCATATTTTCAGCTAGTCAAAAAAAGAAAAAAAAAAAGAAGGAACCGCAGGAGATGGATTGTACGCACCATGCATGCAGTCCACTTGCATTTCTACAAGGCATTCACTGGACTGGTCTTCCACAGTCTTTCCTGTTGGTTTATGTTTCCGCTGTTCCATTGCTTGATCCGAGAGGTGTGGTGGTAAATGGGATATATTACATGATCGACAATGCTGCTGATGTGTGTCAGGTTTTGTGGTCGTCTTATGTCATGTCTAACACTCCACATTGACCTGGCAGTTCTGCTGCATGTACTTGATGTCCGTTTTAATGTCTTGCATATGCTGCACCGTTTGCAGGAACGTTTCCGAGCTTTCACCTCCTCTTCACTTTGCTTTAAAAAGTGATAGGGATGAGAGGGGTCATGTAATTCGAGTGTGAATTGATCCCGGTGAGAGTTTCGTGTATGACAAATCTTTACGGAAGATTGTTGTCCGGAATCAATAAGACCTTTGTGCGGTTGCCCTCTGATGCCCAAATCCTTGTTTTCTTACCGTACTTGCTGCGTCTCCTTTGGACCATAAACCTTCCTTTCTTTTTTACCACACAAGAACATCAAATCATTTACATGTAGGCGGTCGCTATAACTTTGTGAAGTTATTAGAGGTTCTGCCAGGCATTTCTATTCATTCATTTATCCTTTTTCTTACAAACTCGATACGTCGGAAAAGTTACAAGTTTGAAAAATCAAAGGGACGAGTAAAACAAAAAGGCAATTTACCAATGAAATCATTCAAACAACGGGGGCATATAGCATCCATGACAATGATATTCCATCACGCACTCAGACGACACCACTCCAATCAATCATACAAGAGAGAGACTCCACCGACTTGACACGACCCCATCATGACTTACAAAGTCATATTTTTACACACTCTTTGCTGTCCCTTAAAAGCATGGGAACTTCTCCAACCCAAGTAAATATATCATATACCCTCTCCTCTCCTCCTCCGCTACCATCAATCCTCCGACTTGGTAGATTGCTCAGCTTTGGCTTCCACCTTAGCTGCAACTTCCTCCTCCGCAGCCGCCGCCTTTGCTTTTTGGCTTCCATCGACGCTCAACTTGTCCAGAAGCCCAGCAGCAGCAGCTGCCGCATCCTCGCTCTCTTCCTCTTCCCTCTCTCCAAGGGATTCAGTAATGCTTTCAATCATCTCCATGAATTTCTTGCAGTCTGAACCAAAAAGACCAACTTAAGTAGGCGGGGAAAGAAGACACACTGAGGGCAGGTGGTGACCTATGAGAGTAAAGGAGGCAAGCCAGGCCCCCTTTAAACATAAAAGCCAAGAAAGACTATTCTACAGTTAAGCAAAATAGACAATTTGTCTAATTGCGTACAAGTCTGTCAATACATACATACGTACATACATGAATCTCTACAGTATGTATATGTCGGTAAAAGAAACATCACGTGTGGCGGGGTCTAAAGTCTTTCCAAAGTGCCCACACAAGCAGACATTCAATTTTCATCATGAAACCAAACATCTACACTATCATCACAAGGCTAAACGCTAAACGCTTGTTAAATTGAACTTCCAAACCATTCATTTCAACTACTATCCATAGTTCAACAGACTCTGCAAGGTATTTCTACAAGTTGTGATCATGGAGCAAGAAAATTTGATCTTCACATACTTTAATCTCTGACAAGAATAATATACAGTCCACCAAAAAAAGTTTATATTAATACGATTGCTCATGCATGTATGGGTATACGGTGCGGGTGTGCATGCCAATACAGCATTCAAGAACAGCTTACTCACGTGGACTCTTAAATAAACTTCCAATCACAAGTGTTTCACCTTAAACCACTAAAAGATTAGATAAACCATGTATTGCTTCAGCAATCAAGAGAATGAACCAAGCAGTCATGGTTGCTTCATTTATACCAAGAAATTCCAACCAACCTCAAATTCTCTTAGGAAACATCTGGAAGGATAACTCAAGAATGAACATTCAAAAAGGTTGGTTTAAATATAAACTTGACATACTCATATCTAACATTTATTAAAATAAGTAGTATAAGATCCATCTGCTAAAGCTTACAAATATTTACGATAAACATTCAAAGAGCCACTTCTCAAGAATCACCGACTTCATGTTAACACGAAAAACAAAAACAACAAAAATTCTTGACCACTATCCGAGTACTATAAGATCCATCTGCTAAAGTTCACAAACACTCGTGATAAACATTCGAAGAGGCTATGTCTCAAGAATCACCGACTTTCCAGAACTGATGAACGGCAACTTCATGTTAACACCAAAATAATAACAAAAACTCTTGACCACTATCTCAAGTGTACAGAATTTCTTATCATTTTATTTCAACTTTGATACTTGATTTGTACTTTAATGTCGATTAGCAGGCCTAATTACAGATTATATCACATCTACGGGCGTTCAAACCGAACCGTTAAGGGCCGAACCAAACTGAATCGTTTCTTCGGTTCAGTTAAAGTAAGGTAATCCAAAACAGAACCGATTCGGATCTATCTAACCAAACCAATTCAAAATCAATTAATCCAATTTGTTTAATCGGTTAACCGATTTATAATTTCAAAAATATATTTTTTAAATGAACAGGTTCAATTCAATTGAACCAAACTGCAATCTTGGACCAACTGGACGAAGCGATAATATTTGTGAAATTGAACTCACATTATTTGTAAAATTAGGCATTTGAGCTAATTTTATTAATCAATTTGAACCGGTTAAGTTAATTTTCATCTGACCCACCCTGTTTCTGGTTAGCCTCAGTGGCCAACCCTTCTAATCCCAACCAATCTGATATTGATGGTGAATGATATAGGACCAAACCAAGAGATTTCAGCCAACCTTGGTTATGATCAACTTACAGTGATTTCCACAAAAAGAACACCCCTCAATTTAATTAAAACCTAAATGCTACAACCAATCATGATCCTACGAACCTATGAGAAAATGGTTCCTTTGATGTCTTAAAAGGAATGCAGAAAAGGAAAGAAAAAAAAGAGAGAATGAAATAGGAAAACACATTAAAAATGGGTTATGTTGGAATAAACAACATAAAAGGAATATAAAACAACGCTAACAATCATAATAAGAAGGAAAAAAAAAGGAAAATAATCTAAAACACTATAATGAAAAAAAACCAATCGCTAGATGTAGATATAATGACAAGAACTTTCAAACAGCCACGAACAATTGCAAGCAGGAAGATGATGAACATACTCACTTTCAACAGAGCCGAACCGAATGCAGAACATCTCCTCCTTGAGTTCCCCATCGGCAAAATCGGACGCATGCCACACGCACGACTTATCGTTCCCCGCGTGCTCCTGAATCTTGATCGACGGAACAACTGAGACAGCAACCACAAAATTACACACACCGATCCGACGATAAACATAGAACCAAAAACCAAGAACGGAAACATGCGGTCCACCTAGATGGTTGGCGCAGATCTTGAGGGTCTTGGCTTGGCGCATCACCAGCCGCACCTTGCCCGTCTCAGTGTGCTTCAAAAGCTTCACGCTCCCCGAACCCCTCTCCTTCCACTGGTTCCCATCCTTATCGAACCGGTACAGCTTCGCCTTCCTGAAAGCGATGAATCAAGAAAATCAAACCTCGAGATCTCGAAGAAACCCAGAGCAATGGTGCGCATCGAAGGAGAAGAAAGCTTACAGATCGAGAAGGACGTCCTCTTCCTCCTCGCCGGTGGTGACGGCCACCTCCGAGAGGGTGACGATGGGGGCGATCTGAGCGCCAGTGTCCTCATCGTCGCCGGCGGCAGCCTCCTCCTGGCGATCGGGATCGTTGCTCGCCATGGAGTACAGACCAGAAGAAGTAGATCGACTCGAGAAAATAGGACGCCGGTTAGGGTTTGGGATTTATACGGGGAGGTGGCGGTGGGAGTACAGCAACGCTCATAGAAACTTTTATGTACGGATATAGATATACCGTCTGATGTTTACTGGTGGAGATATTAAGGCCGTTGGATTTCCACCTGGTTACGGAGAAAACGGACGAATGAGATCGACAAACTATTTAGATGGACGGAGATTAGGTGACTTTGGACGCACAAGAATCATTTACGAGTAAAACCGGAGCCAGCTCGCGAGGGCTGCCTCTCACGTGCCAGGCACGTGATATATACATATTTGCCACCCGAGTTTGCTGGCGTTACGTAACAAATACGAACGATTACTTGAGGCTGAAACAGCAAATATACCGATAACATGACGTTGGCATCATTTATGTGAAGTATATACTGAGCATGAGCATCACATAACCTTTCTAAGGTTGAAGTTGAAATAGGAATTGCTTGCATATATGTCTATAAACAAGTATGCTAGAAAATATTTTAAATGGTTTCATCAAGTAAAATAAATCACTGCAACCATTCAAATATAGAAGATGGAAAATAGATAAATGATGAGCAAGATTACAAAAGATAAAAAGAAAAAATTTCAAACATACACATATTACCAAGTCAGAGTAGGTTTCAGAAGATTAGTTTCTCTCATATTTCCAAATAGCAGTATTCTCTCTATGGGAAAAATAGAGATGGGACAGCCACTATTTTAGAGAACCCAACACCAATGACTTCTTTTACATCTATACATAAGCACAAAATTAGGTAAAAAGATGGATTGAAATGTACTTGATGCATACAGATGGCAACACCATTAACACTAATCTAAAATTACTAAGCGTATAAACAGTGGCTAAAGTAACACCCATACTCAGTCATCCAGGGTCAACTACCATCATAAACAAAATGATGGCTAAACTTGGTGTCAGCATCGCAGAGAGCCAAGTTGCTGGCTGTCTGTCTTGCTTATTTGGAACTGCAACTAGGACACCTGTATCGCTTCGTTTTCTCAGCCTTTGCGCGGGTCATCTTTACACACTTGCCATGGAATGATCTTTCACATACATCACACTGGATCCAGAAATTTGAACGATGCTTGGTACCACAGGATCCACAGGATGTCGCACTGATTTCATTGGCATCTTCGTCAGAGCCATTATTGACAGTTTTTAATCTCTGAACAAGAATGGAGTTATTTGGCAAACTGTCATAGTAAAAAAGAAATAGAAAGCAACTGTAGAGATGTAGCAGCACCTTAGAGGACCGCATAGGTTTGCTTCCTCTGTCTACACAGGTGTTCTTCTTTGTAAGCTGATGACTGCAGAAGGCTTCGAAGATAGTAGGCAGATCGTTGATCAAGTTAAACAAGCGTTTCCTGAAAATTCGGAAAGAAAAATGAGCTTCAATTCTTGCAACAATGTGTTCTCAGATGCAGCACCAACACAAAAGATATACGATAAATGACAGCTGGGATGGTTTCGAACAAAACTTTTCTATGCCGGTTCACTCTCTAAAATGATTCATACAGCATATTAAATGGTATTCTATACCATCAACAAAAGTTCCATAACATCTAGCCAACCAATAAACAAATTGGGCCAACAAAATTTGACTCTAGTTACACATTTCAATATGAATGTCACCTCTTCAAAAGTACATGTCCAACTGTGAAATAGCATGAAACATGATAGTTGGGCGACTCTTGCAGAGTCCACGAATATTGAATCACATTATTTTCAGCAACAGAGATCACTTGCTAGGTTGGGTGTACAACAGAACAATCATGATGGCGTCAGGTCGAGTCAAAAATTTAGATGAAAGGCCGCTTGCATTTTATATTTAGGATTCTGTCATGTCAAGAATATTTTCTGGATTGTTGAGTCATTTGGATCAGGCCTATCATGATCCAAAATCAACATTCAGTTCCAACATAAGCTCTTGTCATTCAACTTCACAGAGGCAATGAAATATATAGCGAAATTTAGGAGTAGGACAGAGTTGAATTTGGTGTGAGGACCAGTAATAAATATCAAGGAAGAGGACTGAAAGGATGATAGAAAGCAGAAATATGAGGAAGTGATACAGCAGTCATTGCATCACCTACTTTGTGCTTTAAGATGAACCATCCTCCCAATAGCATTGATAAGTACTATAAACCTGATTGTCTCAATGAGAATGGTCCATATGTTAGATACTTTCAGCCTAAGAAGTATAGTTATCTTGTTATTTGGTCTCTGCTTGTAAAATTTGATGAATATGAAAAGGAAATGAGGTAATCAATTGATTGGCCCAGAATGCTAGAACGATGAAGTTTTCTTGTTTTTGAATGAGGTAATCAATTGGTTGGCCCAGAATACTAGAACGACCAAATTTTCTTGTTTTTGGAGAGGGGAGTGGCCCTCCCAGTCAATCCAGCTTTTGAGTCCAGAGTCTACAAGCTTATTTTGCGATGTTCTATATAGTTAATATATTTATCCTTTTTAGCCAAAAAAAAAACTCAATAAACCAACTCAATTGATCTATAACATGTGATGTGGGGCAAAACCTGAAGTGTCACACTAGCACTCTGAAGGTCAATATCAATCAGGAGTTTCAAACAATGATCTAAGGTCTCTGAAACTCCTCACCCGAACAGAAGTATCAAATTTTAAAACTCCAAGTGGACATAATTAACTTTGCTAACCAAGTCTGTCATGTCAAGCATGTTGAATGCTAATTGACAACAGACAAAAGTTAGATGTTTCCTTGATGACCGCATCCATTTGAGGTACAACCGTCGGATAGAAGTAACAAGAAGGTTTGGTTTCCCGAGAAGGAAATTATAAGCTTGAGAAGATATAAAAATTGGATAGAAGTACAATAATGACAATAAAACCATTAGTCCCAATCATTCGGGTCGGCTACATAGAATTTGGTAAAAATAGGATAGAGGTAGACGATCTCATTCTTTCATTTTATTTTATGCTCAAACCAAATATAAAAGGTATGGGTGGAACTTGCAAATTTATAAAGGCCTATGCACATATCGTGAAGCTTGATTCTGATAGCATTTAAGTTTACTACCACAATTAATTAAAGATCGATTGAAGTTGAACAAGTTTTAGGCTTGACAATAATTTAATGCACAAAAAGTTTTTAACTAGAGCAAAAAAATAAAATAAAGGTAAAGTAACAACATGTTTCACATAACCATAAAAGGATATATATTAAAAAACGCAAAATTATCTTTGTTTAAAAAGTAACCCCACAAGTTTGCTACGCTATAATAATGAAACACAAGTGTAATTGGGACAATGTCATGATTTCGGAAAACCAATTTCAGAAAGTCTTAATGTATAGAAGAACACATATTATATTTTTCCTAAATAAAACTATGACATGGAAAATTCACGTTATATTTTCTCATGATCAGCTCCACAAAGTTTAACATGATCGATCACCCATCTCAAACTGCGGTTCGAAGTTAACGCACCCTTAGGAGACAAGGAATAGCACTAGTGCATTAATAATTTCTAAATATCCAATGGATGACATGACGCATTAATAGTCAAAAGCATACTCGCAGTTCACGACGCATAAGAAGAAAAGGGGCGGAAAGAACAAACCCTAGTCAAATTCAAGTCAAAATCCACGGCATACCTTTCATCGCCGCTGAAGCGCGCCGCAAAGAAGAACGCAACAGAGAGGAGCCAGCTGTCGCTATGCATCGCGACGCGCGAGAGCCAGTCCCACCGCTTCGGCCCGTTCCTCGCGAAGTTGATCCCCAGCGTCGGCTCCGGCATCTCCGGCGGCACCTCCTCCGGCGGAACGTTCACCTCCCACGACCCATCCGGGTGCCCATACAGACAAAGATTCTCCCTCTCTGCACCCAAGACCAACCAAATAAACAACTTAAAGGGAGGCAGATCCAACAAGAAATCACCTAGAGATCAAGACGACGGAGCGATGGAACCCACCCGGATGGCAGAGGGCGTAGAGGTCATCAACTTCTGAGAGAAGACAATAGATCCAAAGGACTAAGAAACCAGAAAGGCGCAAAGAGATAAGAAGGGCACAGAGAGGGGGAGGGGAGAAGTACCGGCCGTAAGAGCGCGGACGAGGCCGCGGTGGCGCCCCAAGTAGTCCCTGAAGACTTCCTCAACAGTGCTCGGAGCCGGCAAGGACGCGACCATCTCCATGGCGGGCGAGCGAGCGAGCAAGCAATCGAGAGTGCGAGATGGAGGGTTCGTGCGGCGGGTTTTAGATGGAAGACGTATATAGGAAGAAGGAAGAGAAGCGGAGGAACTCGTCGCCGAAATCACGGAGGTCCGTTAGTGTTTCGCATATGTCCCATCGGATTTGCCTATTTATACTGTATCTTTATACTTTGCCTAATTTACATGTGTACCTTTTGATTAAAACTATAATTAACATTAATATTCTTTATCCTTTTAGGGAACATTAAGTTCCCATGTGGAACTTAATCTTTTTATGAAACAGAATATGTAATACTATTATTATTATTTTTTGTAAACTATATATAAATACTATATTATTATTATTTTTGTAAAGTATTAGTTATATTATATTATTATTTATCGAGGTAAAATTTAAACTTTGTATAAAAGAAAAAGTAGATTTGTAAGATTTGACGAGAACTTACCTTTCCGTCCGACATCCGATGAGCAGTTGTTTATGGACTTGCAACTGTTCATTCTATCTTCGAAAGTCCTTGTTTTTTTCTTTCTCTATTTTCTCTCTTGTACTTAAGGTGTTTGCTGAATTGCTTTTAAAGCTTCCTTCTCCGCGAGACGTTGAGATTTGTCCATCGCTCGTTTTTAATCTAATCAACTTTCTATTTTATAGATCTTTCGGGACCTGTACAAGGTTGCAACTAGGTTGAACATTTGTGGACGCATATGTCACAAGGGCACCTTATGACTTAGGCAATCCTAGCTAAGTTCGAAGAGTTGGCGCAAGGGTGCTTCACGACTTAGGCAACTTCAGCTAAATTCGTGACTTTGCCGTAATGGTGCCTCACAACTTAGATAATTTCAGCTAACTCTGTGACATTGTGGTATTGACTTTATTTATAAAGATCAAACTCGAGTGGGATTCTCGACATACTTCCTATAATATTCTAGTCAACTATAAAATACGAAAATTTGAAGTAACATATTAGTTGACGTCATATCTCTTGATCAATTCTCGATCATCTTAGTTTGATTGAGCTATCACGCATGGAACTCCGATTGCGATGAATATCCTTTCTATCATCTATAATAATAATTATTATTATTAAAAGATAATTGAAATAGTAAATTTTATATTATTAATCTACTCATATATGATAAGTTTTGCTCACGTATCAATTTTTATATTTGTATGAATGACACCTAACAATTTGGTTGTGAAATCCGAGATATATATTAGTATGGGCTTTGCAACGACTAATATTGGCTTATAAGATATAGCAGATTAGTCCTACATTAGCAAAGAACAAGATTGAATTATGAGGATTTAAATGCACTGCATGCAAAAAAAAATAAAAAATTAGAGCTTCATTCTAAGATTTTAGATTTAAATGCACTTCATGCAAAAGAAATTAAAGACACTCGTCAAATTTCTTCACCTATGTAATCACAATAAGGCAAAACCTTGGGGCATGCAATCACTATATAATCTCTCTAACACAAAAAGCGTAGAACACTTGGATCATTAGCATGGCTGCAGATTAAAAACACTTGATGGAGCTGTCCTATTTGCTGACAAACATCCTCACATCAAAGACAGAAGTAACTTGCTCCCTTTCTCAAAACAACCTACAACATAAATGACCAACTTCATCAGGGTATTCAAAAGAAATTTCCTGAGATGCATACTGATTCCATTTACATAATAAAACTTAACCTGATCATACCTCAGAAAACAATAGGATTAACAAAATTACAGTTATTTCACAAGGAATGGCAGATGCTACATTACACAGACAGGTACAGCAATCTACATTGTCAGTTTAGGATAATTCGTGAAGGAAGAAGAACTCCAGGTGCATGCTCCGCAACAATTGCATCCTCACAAGCGACGAGTCTAAGAATTTTGTGGCTTGATAGGTTGTGCTTGTGTTTCAACTCAACAAAACTCCTTCCAAGAACCTGCTCAAACCAGCTATTTAAAGCTCCTCTATCTTCTGATGACCATGCTACTGCAAGTATCTCCTCCATGACCTTCGTGTCGATCTCCAAAATACAGTCTGAACCAGCAGCAGTACAAAAGATCTTGCTTATATCATTCAGTATGCTGTCAGCAAGGGCATCAAAATCGAAAGGACCAAATTTCACTGTTGCATCGACTAGGTTGAAGGAGTCTTCCATCCATGTCCCAGAATTTTCTGATTTAGAGCAATCTTCCTGACTACTAGAATCGTTATCATCCTCCCCAACCTCTTCGATGGGCAGATTCAAGTCTAAGAATTCTTTTGATGTTTTGCGAGCCCTTTTTGCCGGCACCACCTCATACTGGCTGTTGCAGCCATCAGACATATCGAGTTTGCGCTTGGTTGCTGGGCCTGAGCGTAAATAAACTTGAGCGTTCCTGGGTTTTTGACTTGAAGCACTTGACACCTTATTAGATTTCGGACTGCTGCTAACAGCCTCTCGAGAAGGTTCCCAGGAAATCTTCATCTGCCAACACTGAGCTGCCAGAATAGTCTCCTCGGAGAAACTATTGCAATCTGTCCTCTGAGAAAAAGTTTGACCTCGAATTGTTGCTGAAGTCAGAATAAATATGGCATTGTTTATGCTGAATTCCCTTCCATGGGAATCAGGAAATTTGCCAGTATTGATAGCCTGAGATAAGCTGTCCTGAACAAGAAAGTCAGCTTTATCTACATTTTCAAGGAATACAACAGACTGTGGTTTTTTTCTTAGCTCAGCAGCAATATGGTCAACATTCATTTTGTCTCTAAACTGTGCATAATTTCCATTGACCTCATGTTGGGCACAGATGGTGGTACCAGGACGAGCAACACCTTCTTGGTAACTTAGGTCAACATGCACGAAGTTTTCTTTGCTGCCACATAGCATTTCTGCAATAGCCACTGCTGCCCTCTTCTTCCCAATCTTATCTGGACCATGAAAACTGAGCCAAATGTCGCCTCTCAGGCTAGCACCACGACGCCTTTCACCAGTTCTGCAATGGACTATAGCTTGACTAATGGCAATAGCTGCTTCTTCTTGTCGGCCAACTTTCTCAATGAGACTTGCACAAAATGATTTGTAACTGCCTAAATCTAACTTTTGCCATGCACCGGATGAGATGAGGGAGGCTCTGTCACATGCAGATGCACAACCCTTCGAAACCTGTGAAAATGAGTGGGACAGATCATGTGGATAGGTCTGTGTTGCCTGGGAATCTTGACGGCCTGAGAAAGAAAGAGACATAACAGGAACATCTGGGACATTTTGTTTGATGACATCAACCTTCGTTGATGGCAAACAACCAGACAATTCCACCAAAGGATTTTTTTGCACTTGTGAAGCAGGGTTTTCGTCCTTCCAAACAGGTTCACAAAGAGTTCCCAAAACCAAGTTTGTCATAACAGATGTTACAGAGGAAGGTGAAGTGTGATCATCACCATGGTGAGGTTGCAACTCCTCTCGCTTAGGTTGTTCACTTTTGGAGGCTCTGACCTGAAGTTTTGATAATAAGTCTTTATTTCTTTGTTCTAAAACTGAAGGCAATGAGATACTCTGGCTCGCTGTGGTAATCGTCTGTGTACCTGCTGAAATAGGAAATGAAATTCCAAAACCTCTTTGACTCTGAGCATCATCAAGATTTTCACTATTCTGATTGAAGGCCCTTCCCATGTTAGAAACACAAGATGGATCAATAACGCAAGGGACTGTAGAGCAATTGTCTATATTATTTGTCTGGCAACTATGGTGGAGGCGCTGGCAATTCTCATTCCACTTCTTTTGCAATTCCATAATTTTAGCATTGAAAAATGTAGTATCATCTTTAGCCTGCACTGAAGAAAACCACAACTTTTACCCAAAAAGGAAGAAAAACAATCATAAATGCAACTGTTGCTTCATTTTACGCAAAGTAACATGACCATGTCATGACATATATGGTGGTTCAACAAAAGCTTGCGAATCAGTTTAAGACGTATAACCTTACTAGAAAATATACCTTTGCTGCATCGAATCCATCATTCAAGCTAACCTTACCACCCTTTTGCAACCAGAAGGGCAAGCTTGCATTCTGCTGATCATCAACTGAAGCTGATTTTCCTTTTAGAACAATAGAAACCTCTTGCTCGTACTTGTCATTGCAGTCCTCACAGCGGGACACTGATGGATATACACCATAAGATTCATGTTCTATAGGGACACCTCCACCGATTGGAGCAAATGACTCCATGAAGCTGTAATATTATCATTCATGGTTCAGCTTCCAGGAATACATGCAAAAGAAAGCATGCACATCATCAAAAGTTCAAAAGATGAAGCCATTCAGAGAAGTACCTTCAAGCAACCAAAACAAATCTCAGACTCAAGTCTTACAGACCCTTTTATTTTACTGTAGGGCATACCTAAACTAGAACCTTGCCAATTATGCATTGCTTAGCAAATAAGACATACTTAAATACTTGGCTAAATGTTATGTCATAGCTGAAAAAGTGAATTCAGTTATAGAAAGCTAAACATCCTTTCTACAGACATTGAATCTTCAAAGTCTAAAAGAGAAAAAAAAGTACCACCAAGAAATTAATCAATCAGAATGAAACTCGCAGATAATGGGCAATCTAGCGGTACTCCAAGCTTTGGAAAAAGTAAATCTTCCTTCAGAAGATTGATGTAGCAAAAAAAGTCTGTCTGTAAGTATTGATGTTTCCATATGCCTAAATCATATTCTGTATCACTCTTTTCTTTCTGTTGCACAAACTAGTGCCAAATTAAATCCAAACTAGTAGCATTTGCTTTTGCATCTGCACAATTAAATTCAATATAAATGAAACAAATGGAATATTGTGGTATAAACTGTGCAGAGGTACAAACAGGAGGCTTTGTCCAATGCTCAGTAATGATTAAACTCTTTTCTGCAGTTAGGCTATCAGGCTAATAACAGGATCAGGATTCAATTAAACCAACATAGTTTTTTTATGAATGGTGTTAAGAAAAATGTTCACCTCCTTAGTTCATTATTTTTTTTCAATTTTAAATAAATGACATTATAAATAAATCACACTTCTTAATAAAAGGTTACTCTTTCTTTTCTTTTTTTTAATAAAAGGTTACTCTTTCTTATTTGCAATATAGGTATTTGGTTGTAACCTGTCACTACAAAATTTAAAGTGCAATGCAACATACTGTTGTCGAAGTTTTACATCCAGACAATTGCTTCAAAGGTACATGGTTCAGAAGCCAAATGATGATTCATCAATAGATTTTTTATTTTACTATATTCTGATTTCTAAAATCTATATAATGATAAATTTTGGTTGGAAACATACTTGTGGGGAACATAATAAACTTTGGATTAACAAAGTGAAGTAATACTTTGTCCAGTTCACCAATGCTAGCATCAACCTGAAGCTTTTGGTATTTACAGCATGATTCTTTCATATAATCCAAGGATTTCGTTTATGTCTCTTTAATTAGATTATCTTTTATAACTGGTCCTGCCATGGGGGAAGCAACAAACAATATCTAGATCTACTAGCTACAAACAATGATGTCTTTCTACCGTAAAGTGGTAGCCAACAATTATTTGAAATTGCAGGCCTTTCTCCCTTTTTGCTTTCATTGCAAATCAAATATTGTTTGCAGTCTACCTTCACAAGTGATGTTTCTAAAAAAAGATACATATTTGCTTAAATTTAGTCCTACATATCATTATCTATGTGAAAAAAAAGGCAACAGCTTGTTTCTCATTGTACTTGGAAGAGGCAGTAACAAAAATAAATTCAGTGTGCTTTTTCATAAATGCTTTTCTTACTAAACACCATAGATTTTAGTGAATGAAAGAAAATGGTACAGTGAAACAATAAGTCGATGATGAAGACACCTATCAGGTTAGAACTGTATAAAACTACTTAGCAATTCAGACATCAATGCATTCTAATATGCAACCCTTAGTTTCAACAAATGGCATCCATTTCTCAAGGATGAGAAACCCCAATCTCTAAGAGCTTAAAAATCCCATATGTATATGGAAAACAAAGACAAACAGTTCATAATGAAGGTTCAGTTTCAAGACTAAGCAGGAGAAGACTATTCAGACATCCATGCATTCTAATATGCAACCCTTAGTTTCAACAAATGGCATCCATTTCTCAAGGATGAGAAACCCCAATCTCTAAGAGCTTAAAATCCCATATGTATATGGAAAACAAAGACAAACAGTTCATAATGAAGGTTCAGTTTCAAGACTAAGCAGGAGAAGACTATTCAGACATCAATGCATTCTAATATGCAACCCTTAGTTTCAACAAATGGCATCCATTTCTCAAGGATGAGAAACCCCAATCTCTAAGAGCTTAAAATCCCATATGTATATGGAAAACAAAGACAAACAGTTCATAATGAAGGTTCAGTTTCAAGACTAAGCAGGAGAAGACTCAGCTGGTAAAAGGAGGAACTAAGAATAAGAAACAGATAGAAATCACTAGTTCACCCACCTGCGAGGCTTTGGGAGTGAATTCCCCACCCCAGTTCTTACTGAACTGATAGGCAGCAACTGCAGATCCCAATCCTTATCCAGCAATGGATGCCTGGACAAGAACTTCATGTATGTTTCGTATGTTGCCGACCACCCCATCACCCACAGCCTCCCATGGTAGACCTCCAGCAGTCGCGTGAGCTCCGATACCAAGCAGCTTTCGCTCTCATCACGTTCTGCACCACCTTCCACCATCCCCTTCAAATCCCCAATGTTCAACACCACTCCTGAAGACTCTGCCTTCCTTCCTACCTCCTCCAGCCCAGCTTCCAACGCCAATCGATCACCGTGATCAGTTCTGAGCTCGGCCACCACCTTCTCGATGCTTACGAGCTCGATTCCACGCAGCTCAGGGGGCAAAATTGCCCAATTCTGCCGCTCAATAACCTGGGAGAAGTCGCTAGCTGCTTCGCCGGCACCGACCCCGACCAGCATCGGATTCCGTCCACCGCTCTTCCGGGCGAGGATTTCCCCAATCCTTCTGCAATTCTCGTCGCCCCCGTCCGAGGAGAGCTGCCGGGCCGCAGCGGCGAAGGGGAGGACGAGCCCCCGTGGGGCGAGCGCCGGCTCGAACCCATCCCCCGCCGAGAAATTGCACAGGAACAGCGGCGGGCGCCTCGCGGCACGGGGGAAGCGGAGGATGGGCGGTGGGGGCCGGAGGATGGCGAACTTGATGTCCGCGCTACGGAATCCCGCATCGCCGAAAACCCGGCTGACCACGGGGTCATCCAAGATCGCGAGCATCAGCTGCTGGAGCTCCACCTTCACCCCGGAGAACGACGAGGCCCCTCCGGCGGCGGCGCCCTGCTGCTGCTGTTGCTGGTACAGGTGGAACGTGTCCGGATTCCGCCGCTGGTTCGCCTGCGACCGCTTGATCGCCGCCATCAGCGAGTTCGACACGGGCGGCTCATCCCCGCCCCCCTCCGCGTTCTGCCGCTGCCCCGAAGGCAGCCGGTCGAGCGCCACCCCGAAGCAGAGCTCAAGCGCCTTGAACTGTAGCCTGGGCGAGTATGCAGCGCTCCGGGCGCGCGACAGCGCATCACGAAGTATCGAACACGACGCCGACGAGGAATACGAGGAGGGGGGCGAAGAGGAAGAAGTGGAAGAAAGGAGCGAGTAGACGACGTGGAGGGAGGTGGTCTGGGCGTGGGAGCGGCGGCGGGCGACGGTCACGCCGTTGTCGAGCGCGGCCGCCGCCTCGGCCGCTAGGCACGCGCGCGCACTGCTGACCGGCGTCGGCATCCCGGCCGCCACCAAGGACCATATACTAACAATAACTTCCCGCAATATAAAATTACTCCCCTTGCGAATATAATATTCTCGCGGGGCGTCTTTGCAAAGATGCAAATATATATACACACACACACTACCACTACGCCTATTATTATTACGAGACTGCTCTCTTGCGGCACTCCGAGAGAGAGAGAGAGAGAGAGAGAGAGGGGCGGAGAGATCGGAAGAGGAGTTGGTTGCATGCGTAAAGCGAGAGGGCGGGGCGGGCCGTGGCATATGAAAGGGAGAGGGAAAAAAGTGGTGGGAGCAGGGGTCGTGGGCCCCACGGCGCTCGACAGACCAGGAGACGAGAACCAACGAGGCGGGCCCCACGGCGCTCTATCTCATCTGCCTCGCCATTATCTTCCGACTCTTTTTTATTTTCCCGTTCTTATTTTTTCTGCCGTAATATCTCCTCCCGCCAAGTGGAGGACGCGAAGCGCCTGCCGGCTGTCGCCGGCCGTGGGGCCCGATGTCACGTAATCCAAGGTCGCCCCTGGAGGGTTTCCGGGGTGACTCGCCCCTGCGGAAGTACGCCGCCCGCGGCGGATGCGGTGCGCGAGTGGAGACGTCCGAATCGGCCACGTAGGCCACAGCGGGACTCGTATTTTATTCCCATGGTTGCTGCGCCGGCCACGCAACACACTGTAGGCACATTTATTGGCATTTTAATGTGCTAAATGAAATGACGTTTTGATTTGGATGGACGAACAAGATTGGAGTTTGGTTTAGATGGATGGATAAGCACGACGAGCATAAATGACTTTTCGGATTGACATCAATTAAGCTTTGACTTGACGTCTCTAAAGTTTTTAGGTGGGTGGCAAGTCAATGGCTACGCGTACAAATATATATATATGGCCACTCAGTCAAATTACTGTAGTCGCAGTTGCAGCAGTCACCCGAGTAACCCCATCTCTCTCTCTCTCTCGTCGTTTGTGAGTATGGCTTCTTGAGAGTGCAGGGGAGGAGAAGGATGATGTACGCATTCGGAACCGCCAGCTTTCACGGCATTATTGGGATGGCTTTTGGAAACGGCCTCCTCCTTCGACACGCACTCAACCGCCATTGCCATCCTCTCTCTCGCTCTCGCTCTCGCTCTCCAGCCGCCATTTCCAAGGGAAGCCGAGAGACGACACGCCTCGCCCCACCAGGAAGAACGCGGAAGCCAAAAAGGAGCGCAGGATCCACCGTGACCGTCCATTGGTCATCGCCTTGAGTCAGTCGACATGATGGGATGACAAAAAAGCCATGGATTCCGACGCATCGTGTGCCTCTATCCCCTCCCACCAATTCACGCCGAGTCATGGAGCTGTAAGATGGCAATTGTCTCATTCGTCTTTGTCTATTTTTAGAACTCGTTGATGATTAGTTGTTTCGAATCATAAAAGCGTTGAGTATTCTCACTATTGTATTACTATTTGCTTCCGGACTCTTAAAGTTGGGTACACATCAAAACTCAAAACCTCTAAATATTCAACTCTTATGTAGTGTTTCAATAAATAATAATAATTTTAGAATTTTTTTATAATTAACTTATTTTTATTCTCTCTTCGAAATTTGAAACTTCACCTATCAATCAATTTATTATTATTATTATTCATATCAATCAACATTGAATATATTCAGATTCTAAATTGATAAAAGCTTTATGCACTTAATTATTTTAAAGCTATGTTAATGCTTCCTCACCTTTTAATGGAGATAGAAAGGTTGGAATGTGATCCACTATCCCTATCTCTTGCGTCATACTTCCATTCTCTCTAGTATTCCTTTCCTCCACTAGACAATAAGTGTTCCACCAAAAGGACCTCTTCTTCCGCTTGTCTGTTTTTGTTTCAGAAACTAAAAACACGCATCCTCTCCACAGTGTGACTGTCGACAGTTCCTTTTCGCCTCGTTATCATCGCAATTTGTTCTTATTTCCGAAAACATTTCTTTAACATTTCAACACGACATGCTTATCTACCTTTGATCTTTTCAATGTATCGTCGGTTTGATATGTAGCCTCCATCGGAGCCGTGGCTGTCAAGCAATCTCCGATCCCTCCACCACTTATTTGTCCAACAAAAACCCCCACAAAAAACAAAGACAAAAACATCATATCTGTTTTTTTATTGGTATGGGATGTGAGGTACAGCATGAGATGTGGACTAATTGATCTTTAACCAACTATTGCACTTCTCTTTCTTATTGCTCATTGACTATTACCAACTATTCCTGATAGTTGCCAAGTCAAGATGAATGCCTTAAATGTATTCGGCACAAGAAGTGGACTTCTTAGCTTCATTAATCATCCAAAAGCTAGACCATTGCAGTTTGGAGGGTTGTGTAATGTGTCCTATATCAAGAGATGGAACTTGCCTATCAACTTTTTTTTTTGCATGAATTTTAATATAAAAATCAGCTTGTATGACTTGCGTGGCAATGGACGGACTTCAGAACTGAGAGCGACGGAAGCCATACCCCTGTCGTTTGGATTTATACGAGGTAGCACTATCCTACCTCAAACCATTCGTAATGACATAATGCAATGCTGCACAATATGGAGCCATGCCACGTGGAAAGTATGGATCGACCTCCCGAAGTATCATAGATCATTAACGAGACTCGTATGGATGACCCTCGTAAAAAAAGAACACATAGATACCATCTCGAGCTAATTTAAACTACGGAGGAGTCAAGTCGGAAATTCCCCTCCCGACATTGACTTTTCTTTGCATAGAGGAGCAACAACCGAAGGCTCACCTCAGCTCAACCGATGAGGTACTCTCCGACCTAACTCGGTTCTTTCGTCACATCATCGAATCCTCATGTGGGCAATCCTGCACCTTCGGGACGGAACCTAGGCATGTTGACTTCTCTGTAACGACGTTAAATTTCATAACAAGAGACGATACTTTTATGGTCAATATCTACTAAGAAAGCAAATAATTTTTTTTAGTTTATCCAATCTTAATTTTAAATTTTCTTATATACCATCTCACATAAAGCTTAAAAAGATTCCACCACTCAATTATTTCTCTATCAATCTATAGAAGTCTTGTTTTATGCTTTAATTCCTTATACTTGAGGCAATTAATAATAATTACTAATCCAACAATACCTAAGACAGTGGATGTGTTTTTTTTTATAGAAAAGCCAAGTATTTCTTTTAGTTGGTAGAATGATACATGATGAAAGAACTCAACAACAAGTCATCGGGTGCTACTCCTGTTTGGGTCACAGTGTTCGAGTGGCGTGAGTGCAAGATCCACTAATCCCTGTGACAGAAATAATTTAGAGTGAGCTTGATTCAGACGATGAATGCTGCATTTTGATCCCTGAGCATCGAATCTTTAGAGCACAAAACAGATCCCAATGTCAGAAGAAGATGCTACATTATTTTGCTTCAGATTTCTACAAGTTGAGGCATTCGGCATCGACTCCACCATTATTATTGTCATCTCACTCATCACGCTGGCGGCATATTCCAGCTGAGAGTGACGGCCTTGTCCTTAGTGGAGTATAGCCGCTGATGAGAAGTGGGGTGGGGTAGATGCGAAAAAGGCTCGACAAATGGTGTCGATGTGTTTGTGTTTGTGTGTGTGTGTGATTGATGCGCATGGAGTTGTGGTTGTGTATGGATTCAATGACTGCAGAAGCTTCCTCCATGGCAGCAGTACCACAACCTCTCCATGAAGGTTAGGGTTTCGTGAAATCAGATCGATAACTGGAGCACCTTGCTGGTCCTGTTCATATCAGCATGATGTGGTTCGGTTGTGCGTTGTGTGGCGCCAAAGCTCCAATCTGTCATCGTCAAGAACAAGATGCATCATGCAGCAGAAAGAACAAACAGCAAAACTAGTGACAAAAAGTTGCCATCTTCTCTGATAGAACCAAGCAAAGTTGGATGAGAAACCACCAAGAAAAAAGGCTTCTTTGCTGGCTCAGTGGCTTTGGAAGTTCATATCTATCCGCCTTTTCCTACATGCACACACAGGCAAACAGCAACAGCATCATCTACATCTAATGCTCCATGGATCTCTTCAAAGATACTGTCTTCGGATTCAAATCATTACCAGATCCTTTGGGAGTGCAGGAGGAGAGGATATCCACAACATGGCAGACAAGTAACTGTGTTCTTATTGTAGGGCAGCTTCCATGAGTGCATCTGAAAGCTAAACACTCAAAGATGGCACAGTACACTCACTGCATTGGATTTTGTTTCATCTCGATTGGAGTTAGGTCACAAACTAATAGTCAAGAATATGTGACCGTGAAGTGTGTGTCAAACTTTTTGGATACATTTGGACTTTTCCATTCATCATAGTTTCACACAAAGTATATTCTTCTATCATTTTGTAGGTCAAGCTAAATAACATGTATTCACACACACACACACAAATACACACACACATATCTATATATATATATATACACACACACACACAGGCTGAGACAAATGCTTTCAATTACTTTAAGTTCACATGAAGTCTTAGCTATTTGTTCTAAAAACATTCTGAGAAGAAATGATCATCTCAATAGAAAATGGTGAGAGCATAGTATCATCAAATTTGCAATCATCCTTCTAAAGCATTATATGAGGTATATGGAGCCTGCAAATGGATGCTGCAATGGTCATAGAGATTACCTAGAGGATGTCAAAAAAGCTTCTATAAGCTTTGGATGCCTGAATCATGAGTAACTACAGGAGAGAAGTTAGCATTTTGAGCTACTTGCTTAGACAACATCAGAAATATGTTATTTATGTTGCTTAGAAGCTCACAATCTGATTATATATTAATACAATTTTAAATATATATTATATACATATCATTTTAAATGTAAGTGTTATTAATATATATATGTATATAATGATTTCTTATAGAAAGATAACAATGACATGAAATCCCATTGACTATAATTTTATCCTATTAAATTATTAAATCCTATCTCAATTAAATCTATCAATATTTTAAAAATATTTAAAAAATTTCGACATACACACTAATAAATTTAGATATGCTATAATTTTTAATCATAAATTAATTAATTAAATAAGAAATAATAATAGTAACAATAAAAAAGAGACGACAAAAGACGTGTAAAGCCACCGCGCCGTACCTCTCGTGACGACCTTTTCCCAAACAAAGATAACTAAAAAAAGATTTCAACAAATAACAAGAAAAGAAAGTGAAATTACAACATAAATCTCGACAAAGCACGAAGCAAGACGACAACGGCAACATCGTCTCTTCCGCCTCCTCGCAACCGCATTTCTTCTACGGCAGCAGCGACATCATCTCCTCCTCCCAAAGGCAGCATGTCTTCTACAGGTCCCTAATCTCTCTCTCTCTCGTCGATCCCTTTGTATCTTCCCTCAGAAAACGAGGGTTTTGACCGATAGATTTGGTTCTCGGATTGATCGCGTGACCAATCTCGCCTTTGAAAAGAGAGATGAGGGGATTAGGGTTGCATAGTTGCCAAACAATGGAATCAATCATGTTGGTGGTGATCTGATATCTGATTGCTTTCGTTCTTTGAACGAATTTTGTTTGGTTCGCATAATATGTTGGCTAATTATTTCTCTAATTAGTTATTTTATTATTTTATATTTTTAAAAATTATATTAAAATAAAAAATTTATTAGAGTAACAGATCAAATATTTAATATAAAAATCTTAATATAATTTTTAAAAATATAGAGATCAGAATGTTAAGAAGAGTAACTAATTACAGATAAATTAATTTCCAAAAATTAATTTTTCTTTTTTTAAAAAATATTTTTTAATTTTTTAAAAAATATTTTTTAGAAATATAAAAAATAAAATTAAAAATTTAATTTTTAATTAAAATTGGCTATAAAAATTAAATTATTTTTAATTATTCATATTAGCTATTCCGATTCCAATTTTACACCCAACGCTTTGCAAAGTTCGATTTCGATTCTCAAAATTTATAGACTGAAATCATAAGTCGAAATCATCGATTCCGAAACCGAGATTATGTTTGGAATTAGGAGTTAGGGGTCATTTTTTAGTTTCTCACCGAGTAACATTCTGCTACTAGTAACAAAAACAACTTGGAATGAAACAAACAACAATTCTTTGTACTTGAAAGCAACCTCGCTGTCTCTCTGTCGAGAACAACCCCTTGCTTGGATTCAATAGCTAGTGCAAGTTGCGGCTTCGCTGCACCAGTGCATTACGATCAAGACCTCACTTGGTCCTCCTTGCCTGAGACGATCCGTTGTTCTTCTTGTTCTTCCCTGCCGCAGGAGAAGGGAGACGCTTCTTCCCCGAGCCGACAGACCCCTTCTGAGAACCTTCAGCGACGTCGCTTTGCGGGCTGTGGAACCGAGACCTGGCTTTCGTCGACGCCGTCGACGGGGTGTAGCTCGCAACAGACAGCGCGCTCGACAGGCTGCTGTCGTCGCTCACCGATGACCTCGTGACCCGGTGCCTGCTCCTGATGCTCGACCCGTCGTCCGCGGACCACGCGCCGGTTCCCGGGCTCACCGGTGTCTTCTTGCTCGCCACCGACGCCAGCTTGGAGCGTGGCGTCACGGGCGACTCGTTTCTGGGACTCGGCTTACTCTTGCTTGGGTTCACTGATGCCTTTGATGCCGGGTTAGAGCGCGGGGTTACCGGCGTCTGGCTTGGTCTTTGAGCTGCCGACAGGATCCTCTTCGGCTTCACAGCGTCGTGGCCGTGCTTCTCCTGCGGCCCTGCCGCCGTCAATCGCTCCGACAAGCTCCAACCCCATTGCAGATTGTTCACGTCGATAAACATCGGAGTCGGGGATTTGGAAGAGCTCTTTCCCTGTCACGGACCCAACGCATCACATCAAAAGATGAGCACCGCACCCCAGATGAAATCGAATGCGCAGTAGTAGTACCTGGCGGGCAAATGCGTAGGCTAATGCCCTCTCTCTTCTCGTGGCAGCCTCCTGCCTGTCGAGTAGCTTTGCCTCGATTTGCTCTTTGGATCGAGGACTATCATTCCACTCTCCGATCTGTGCACCAAAATCCAGCAGGTGAGCAACACGAATGCAGAAGAGGAAGCCACAGAGTTGATGAAAACGATGGTGAATGGAAACCTTCGCTTTCTGCTGCTCTCTTTCTTGTTTGAGTTGCAGCTGCCGCAGCAGAGCCTGGTGTTCCTCGGCCATCCTCATCCTCCTCGAACGTACCTGTGCCTGAACCACCGCCATGGCTTGCAACCGGCGCACCATGTTTGCGGTCTGAGACCCGACGGCGCTTCCATCGATTAAGTTCTTTAGCCTGATCAGTCTTTTCAGAGTTCCCATTGCTCTCCTCGCCTTGACACAATGTGCAACAAAAGAGATGAAGACGACGAACTCTCGAGCCAAGAGACACAAGAACACATACCAGGAATCCTCGGAAAGCAGCCTGGATCTTGGTGGCAGCGGTCGCCTCACTTATTGTCGACCGACCGACCTCCGTTGCAGCCCGAGATGAACGCTTGGACTTACCATAGTCTCGACAGCAGCTGGGGATCAACGCTTTCTTGAGGGCAGAAGTCCACTTCCTCCTCCCCTCCATGTTCTTGCTTTCTCCTCCTCTCGGTCTAATATATCCTTTTGTTAGGTGACTCTTGTCCGCAAACCTTCATGCACGAACAGCAATATATCAAATCCTGTGAGAGCATATATATATATCATATTTGAATTAGATTTCAGCTCCGGGAAAGAGAAGAACGAATCACAGCGGAAGTATCAAGGATGGTGAAGTGAGAGGAGGGGCGACGGCAGCAGAAGATCAAATTGGGAGCAGAGGAACGAGAGAAGCTTTCCAGAATCCAGGGCCATCACCTGTTGCGCGGCGGCGAAGCAGCGGGAGTCCGGTGCTTGTTCCTGGACGAATGGCGGGGTGCCGCGGGGGGGGGGTGGGGTGCGGATGGCGTCCTTATTGAAGCCGCAGCAGCTTCCCCCTCTCCCTCCCTCCTCCACCGCTCCTCTTCCTCCTTCGAGCTGTCACTTGTTCTCCGTTTTAAGGATCCTCTCTCTGTGCGTATCTAAACTAAGGTGTCGCCCGTGTTTAGGCCTCCTTTGTTGAGGCGGTCGTTCACGTCGGGGGGATGGTTGTCGTCGCCACGATGGCTTCTGGTGTATGATACGAGTATATGCTCGTTGACTGGTTCTGCTGGGGATCGAACGGACCGAGTGGAGTTCGCTGTCTTCCCTCCGACAGCGTTCTGCGTTCTCCTCACCACCCGACCCGCCTCATTCATTAGCTGACGTCAAGATATCCCTCGTGACGTCATCCGATTTGGCCCGGTCGGATCGGTGCACCCCCAACAGCGAACGGGGTTCATGCTGACGACATTGCACCATCATGTGGTTATCATTGACCAAGAAGGGAAACATAGGATTAAAGATCTGGAGATCTTGAAATCACCTGTATAAATTCATTTTTCTCAACAAATATGAGATCGTGAATGTTCATTTTAATCGAGGAATATTTATTTTTTTGCAGCAGCAGATTCTGTCTTCAGAATACTCTCATAGCTAACCAACAAGATCAAGTCAACAGCTGATTTGTCATCTTGTCACGAACGGTCGTCGTGCACTCACAACAACTCCGTTCAACGTATCGTTCGTCGCTCACACCTACATGTACAGCTGCTTGACAGCATGTTTTTTCTTGATTTTGGATCATTTTGCTTGTAAAAATATAAGTTCGAACAAGCTGTAGCGTTACAAAGCGACCGTTCACTGATTTGGCATCTTGTGAATGCCACTTATCATGCTTTTGTTGGAGTTTGATCTCTGCATGCAGTAGCAATCAAACAATTAAATTGTAAAAAGGAGTTTCCAGGAAGAAAGAGGACAGCTCTATTGTTGCATATTATTATACACTGGGAATAAAATCATTATGCAATCTGGCACATATAAGGGTGATATATAGTTAAATTGCCTCTAATTCAAACATAAGTTCAAAATTTCCATTTCATATATATTTGTAATAACTCATGCAGAAGTCATGACTGGCCACCAGTAAAACCACCTATTTACCAAGTATAAGCAAATGATAAGATATTTCAGAATTTTCTTCCAATGATAGAGAAATTTAGAAGCAACATGAATGCAGTTTTTGTAAGGAAGAAAAACTGACATATTTGATAACAGTGTCACTGGAGCTACAAGAATTGAAGTATATCATATTAGAAGTGATGAAAAGTACATTTATGTACTTAATTTAATCATTAACAATAAAATTTTTTTGCACAAATCATTTGGTCCAGTTTAAGGGAAAAAAGAACATTTATGGCCTTCTTGATGACAACTACTACTGTATCAGAATCTGAATCCTTGTTGAATAACCAGGACCTTTTCCCGATTCAAGTTTAATCTGTTACTATCACTCAGCTCGATTTGCCGACTATGCCTCAAACAAAGAACCAAGAGACTTCCTTCATTTTTATTTATAAGAAATAACAGTACATTAAAGTCCACAAATATATTATGGATATGGCTAATTTCTTCTACAACTGACATAAAAGTAAGTTGTTGTCATCAATATGGAACTCACAATGATTTTATGGTATAAATAAGTCATGTATGGGGAACCATACCTTGGCTATCGGAGGCATGCCAACATAAGAATTTGCCTGGTTTCAAATATGGAGGTAACTGAATACAATATTATCTCCTTTTTATTTCAAATGTCGTTTTGCTCACAAATACAAGCATAAAGCAGGACTCAGACTTAAGATACTGCACATACGGCACTTCTGCCAACTGATATATGCTCAGAAATAACTGAATCACATATTTAGAAAGGTCATTGTGTTTGACTATGGTGATCCGCCTATGTAATTATGAGTCCAATTCTCCTGCATCTAGATGGCTGGGTCGCTATCTCATTTTTCTTCTCGCTTGCAAATATTTGTACCACAGCCAGGCTGTTCAGATAAGGAACCCATTTGAAACATGCAGGTCCTGCCCATGATGCATTTTCCTTTGAGATATTGGAACCCAGAACCAGCTTTCAATATGATCAGCATTCTCCGATGGAGGTATCACAACTGTGGAAAAGCAGGACCTTAAGCAAACTAGATAGCTCCATGTTCATCTACATCAACAGGCTCAAGCCTCCACTCGCTGCCATAGTATGAGTTCGGAAGTCCAAGCCAGAACTTAAATGCCTCAGCCGCCCTCTTCCTCTCCTTCCTCCTGTCCTGTCTCGCCTGGGAGGCATGCTTGCTTGTAAACATCCGCGAATGCATCTCCACATAGATCCTCTTGTACTTCGTCTTGTTCGGCGAAATTCCATTCTCCTCCATGCAAGCCACAATCTCTAGCGCCTTTCTGAAGAATGCCGCCCTCACACACACATCAGCTAGAGCATCAAGCAATCCTTCATCAGGCCGAAGAGGTGGCGATGCAGCACACCTTTCTTTAACCTCGTTCCACAACAGAAGTGCCTCCCCTGGCTTCCTGGCCAATGCTATCCCATTGGCAAGGCTTCCATAGGTCGCGACGTCAGGCTGGAATCCATTCTGCTTCATCTTCTCCACAATTTTCTTAGCTTCTTCTATCAAACCCAATCTGCAGTACCCTTCAATCAGCATGTTGTAGGCTACCCTATCTACCTTAACCCTTGGGTCCTTCTCCATCTCATCAAACACCTTATGAGCCAGCTTCGGTTGGCCTGACAAAGCAAACGCCTTCATCAGAGTGGTGTAGCTGACCTTGGACGGTGTGATTCCACGCTCACGCATCTCGTTGAAGTAGGCCAGCGCTCCAGCGCTGTCATCAACAAGTATGCACCCATCGATCAAGATGTTATACGAGACAACATTGGGCTCTATACCTGCATGCTTGGACATATCACGAACAAGCTCCTTTGCCTCGTCTAGCTGGAGCTGCTGGCAGTAGCCTTTGAGAAGGACATTGTAGGTGACTCGGTTGGCTGGAACACCAGCATTGCCCATATCTGCGAGGACACTGCGAGCTCGGTCCATTGCCCCAACTTTGATGAGCGCGGAGATGACAGTGGTGTATGTCACATGGTCTGGGTGGCTGGCAGGATCTGCTTCCAGCTGCATTGCTCGGGTCATGCGGATTACATCCTCCACTCGGCCTTCTTTCACGTATCCCTTCATCAAAGTAGTGTACATTCTGGAATCAGGGAAATAAGCCTTAGGCAGCAGCGGTGGCTCATTGCCATTACCATGGCACTCGGTTAAATGGCGATACATTACTAGCTTTTCTAGAAGTGCATGAGATTCCTCATCAATTCGATCGATCGAAGTGCCGTCATTTGATTGCCTGAGTATCAAGCAAAGGTCCTGTCGGCCTTCCCGCATTGCCTGTACTAATTTCTCAGCTGTCTCCAGATCATCGAGACCTACATAGGCCGCCACAAGGGAGTGCAAGGTCGTGATGCAAGGGACGAGTCCTGATGTGATGAGTCGCTCGAGAACGAAGATCAGAAGGTCCTTGCGCTCCGCCCTCGCGCACATCTTGATCAGGACATTGTGGGTCAAGACATCAGGCTCGACGCCGAACTCCGGCATTTCGTCGAACAGCTGCGCGAACCTGCGAACGTCCCCCAGGTTGGCGCAGGCGTTGAGGGCGGCGTTGAACGCCGCGACGTCGGGGCGGGCATCGGTGGCGACGGCGACGCGGCGCACGCGGCGGAGGACGGAGTCAAAGAGGCGGAGGGCCTCGCCGGGGCCGCCGTCGTCGGGGGAAGCGGAGAGACGGCTGACGACGGCGCTCCAGGCCTTGACGTGGGGGAGGTACCCGGAGCGGAGCATGGTGCGGAGGACAGCGAGGGCGTAGGAGGTGGCGCCGGACCTGGCGGTGGCAACGGCGAGGAGGCCGAGGGAGTTGGCGTCGAGGCGGTGGAGCTGGCCCTCGTCGCGGAGGCGGCGGACAAGGGCGCGGGCGCGGGCGAGGGCGGTGGGGGTGCGCTGGTAGGAGAGCTGGGCGAGAAGGCGGCTGAGGCAGGTGGGTCCGGGAAGGAGGGGGCTGCGGGCGTAGGCCTGGTAGGCCTCGTCGGTCCGCCGCTGGCGGAGGAGGGAGAGCAGCGCGGCGTCGTGGGCGCAGCTCCCGTCCACGGGCAGCGAGGAGGGGAAGGAGTTGGAGGCGAGGTGGGCTCGGAGCTTGGGAGAAGCAAGGGGGATGGGGTTGAAGGGTTTAGGGGAGGGGTGGAATTGAAGGTGGGGAGGGATGGGGGCGGACATGGGCGTGGCCGCCTGTTGCAACATCATGATTGCTGTTGTTGTTTGACTTGCAGGTCAGTTTAGGGAGGGAGAGAGAGAGAGGCAAGGGAGAGACGAAGAAGACGAAGAAGAAGAAGAAGAAGAAGGGCGTGTGGAGGAAGGGAGGCGTGCGCGAGGATAATGGAGACGAGGGAGAGCTCACCGTCGGATGCGATGGCAAAGGTGGGGTCTGTTGGTCGCGTGGGTGGCCGCGGGGTCGACTACGTTGAGGCGTGGGCACCACTTACCATATCTGGAAATAATAAAAATAAAATAAAATAAAATATGATAAAAGATGACAAAACCAAAATACTAAAACTAAAAATATTTTTTGAAAAATATAAATATAATTGAAATTTGAATATTTAAAATGCTTCTAAAAGGTGTCTATATTAAAACCTAAAACCTAAATCAAATGTTAATGTTGATGCTAATTGTCAATTGGATTACACCATGAATTATGGAGAGTTTGAGATGAAGAATTTATCTCCATCCTCCCCTACTATAAGAGAAGATGATTTTTAAAAATAATAACATATCATTGAACAAATTCCTTTAAACCTATATGATCCAAAGGAATATTCTTCGTTTTAATACGATTTGATTGTAATGAAGAGTAATTTTTATAACCAGAATTAGATAATTAAACCCTTAATAAGAAAATAATAACATGGTTAATACTTTAGCGATCACATGGTTGATGCCTCGAAGTTACTTGGTTGTCAACTTGACATTACATGACTGACCTCGCGATGTTATGTAGTCGTCACCTTGGCATTACATGGTCACACATTGATGCTATTTGGCCGAGATTTATTTGTTATGTGGTTAACACCTAAATGTTACGTGGTCGACACCTCGTTGTTGCTTGGTTGACACATCGACGTAGCATTCTCAAGATTTCAAGATTGATATGGTATCATCCCATATACGTATCAATCACATCATGATTGTCGTACATCCCATGAATTCAGTATAACATGGCTCTACCAAAACTCTAAACCCTAAATACTCACAAATCTAAAAATATTCCAAATCTAAGGGTTAGAGATTTCAACGATTACGTAACCAAATACGATCATGAAGCATCATTCAATGATGACACAATCAAATCTAATCATGAAACAATAATGGCTGTTAAAGGTTTAAGAGACCATAACGCCACTAGAGGCACTCAATTTCAGACTAAGGTTGAAATAATAAGCTTGGGATAATATTTTCATATTAAGGATCATTAGGGATTATATAGTTGAGATTTGATAAGGAATATTCCGAAAACTAATCTCATTCTATTATTTGGTAGCCACGAAAGCATTTGACGTGGACGACGAGGGTCGAGTCACCCCCCACGGGCAATGACAATGAAGGTTATTGGGGCTGGCCCTCTCGGTCTATGTGGACAACCGTAGACTACTGTATTACATTTCTATATATTAATATTACTATATGCTAATATACACTAATACACTATAATGTCTATGTTATGTTTTTATATATTAAATATTATATTTCTATATACACTATAGTATTACACTATATGTATTACATCATAATATATTCATCATCCAATATAAAATAAGAAAAAAATATAATAATAATAATAATAATAATAATAATAATAATAATAATAATAATAATAATAATAATAATAATAATAAAACAGACTGTGCAACGTGTCACACGTGTCATCACTCACGTGATTGACTTGCAAGACACCTATAACTAACAAAATATATACTAATACACTATAGTATCTATATTACAGTTGTCTTACGTTTCTATATACTAATACTGCATTGCTATATACATTACCATATAGTTAATATAATAGTTATAACTATAGTTTAAATTATATTTATAACTATTAGTTTATATAGTTACATTAACATACAACTATTACTATACATATAATTATGTATATATAGTTAATATAGTTATTTGGTATAACTATACAATATATTATATTATAATGTATATTGATACATTATACATTACATGACTTGTAAATTACAATTCACGTAATGTATATGTTCCACATACATTATAATGTATAGTTATATGTCACATTGATATACTATACCATATCGATAATTATAGTATACTATAGTATATTCTAACTATAGATCATATTGATGGATGAAGCTATAGTGTCCTATGGTAAATACTATGGTATGTAGTATACGTAGTATACATTTTTGGCACTAAGAACTATACTCATTGAACAACTCCCAAGTGTCATAGTTATCACCATTCAATGACATGCTAACCAAGACTATCCTTGGTTATAGTATACTAGTATGGTGGTGCTATACTACACTATATAGTATATATACTATAGTATAGTGGTGCTATAGATCACATTGCTTCATCCCCTAGTCTATTGCTTAAACCAAATATCAATTGGTTCCATCAATCTTGGTCATCAACTTATTCTTTCAGATGTTTTTTTTTATGTGCCCTCATTTTATGTTAATTTATTATCAGTCAACAAGATGACTAAATTATTGAATTGTTCGATCATCTTTCTTTCTTTTTTTTTTCCTTGATTTTTACCTATTTGGCAACGAAGAAGATGATTGGTTTGGGGAAGTATAGCATAGTGGTATCTACTACTTTACTTTTTTTACCAAGTACATCACCTCCGATTATACCACATGTTAACGAACAAAAGTACCATGGCTGATGATGATGAGTCAGAATGATTAGATCCATGGGTCGATGTCGGGAGCTTTTTGTGGGATGAGTAGGATGATGAGATGGTCGTGCCCTCGGGAAGGAATGCTGGCCAACGTTGGTCGGGATCTAGGTCGGCTCACTGCTCTCCTTTGTGCGATGGAAGGTATCTCCTGGGTCGAGACGTTCGCCGGTCGGGGATGGCCTTTTCGGAGCAACTCGGACAAGAGTCGGCTGGGCCCTTGAGAGAGGATGTTGATTCGAGTTTCTCAGTTTGTCGACCCGGGCGTCATTTGTGGTAGGATGTGTCTCTCCAACTTCGGGATGAATGACAACACGTCCTTATGTACTGGATGACAATTCCCGGGTTGAGACGCTCGTCGTTCGGGGGTGTCCGCCTTCCTGCAAAATGGCCTTCATCGGGTGCTTTCCGACTTTGGCCCTTTCGACGAGCAAGTCAGTGGAGTATTTTATATTGAGTTTTTCCTCCCTAGCCGGGCGTTGGCTAGGGGTTTATATACTATTGTGTGAGGATTGGTTGTGCCTCGGTTCGATGTGGCCGCTGACCCTTGTGGGATGGGATGGCTTTTCTGACGAGTTGGCATCTTGGGGAATGCTTGAGCGGCATTAGACGGCACCGCCCCGAGCTCTCGGGATAGTCGTGTCGCATAGTGTCTCGGTACGGAACTTGGCTTGACGTGCGTCATGGGGTTTTGATGGTGTGCTGTCACGACCTTAGTTGGAATTGCCTAAGGCGTGAGGCACCCTTGCGGCCAAAGACGCGAACTTAGCTTGCGTTGCCTAAGTCGTGAGTCACCCTTGTGGCAAAGACGCAAACTTAGCTTGCGTTGCCTAAGTCGCGCTTCGCCCTTGCGATCTTGCTCCGCAAGGATCAGCCACTTTGTAACCTCTCGCAGGTCCCGAAGGACCTGTAAAAGAGAAAGAAAGTTAGTTCGAAAGAACGAGCAACGGACAAGTCCCGAAGTCTCGCGAAAGAGGAAGCTTTACAAGCAATTCGACGAACACCCTGTGTGCACAAGAGAAAAGAGGGAGAGGGAGAAAAACAAGGCTTTCAAGGATGAACGAACAGCTGCAAGCCCACAAACAGCCGCTCACCTGGTCCTGGGCGCAAAACCAAGTTCCCGTAAAGGTCACGTGCGAACTTGCGAAAGAGAGTTCAACGCCCGGTATATAACCGAAGCCCCATCCAGCCCTGTGCCACCCGGGGGGTTCCTGGGGTCTGAGATGGCTGACATTTTGGTGAGCGGAGGCAGCTCTCTGCTCACCTCCCGCGGCACGCGAAAACAGAGCTGTTTTGGGCTGTTTTGGGGCTATTTTGCTCGGTTCGGTGAGCGGTCGCTTTGCAACGCTGCAGCTTGTTCGAACTTACATATTTACAAGCAAAATGACCCAAAACCATAAGAAAACATGCTGTCAAGCAGCTGTACATGCAGGTGTGAGCGACGAACGGTTCGTTGAACGGAGTTGTTGCGGGTGCGCGACGACCGTTCGTGACATTCTCCCCCACTTAAACTGTCGACGCCCTCGTTGACGCTTGTTGGTAGTTGTTGATGACTTCTTCTTCATGTCGCAGGGCGTCTTCAGGCTCCCAACTGGCTTCAGTTCGGGGAAGCTTTCGCCACTTCACCAAGTACTCTGTCTGCTCCGCTCTGTTGGGTAGCTTTATCTTGCGATCCGCCAGAATGGTTTCCACTCGCTTCTCGTAGGAGGCCGTGATGGGAGGTAACCGAGTTGGAACACTTCGGGAAGCATCTTGCGGATCCGAATGGTAGGCTTTAAGGTTGCTGGCGTGAAGAACGTTGTGAATTTTGAACCACGCCGGCAGCTGCAACTTGTAAGAGACGTTACCTACCCTGCTGATGATTGGGAAGGGCCCTTCATACTTGCGCACCAATCCTTTGTGGACTCTGTTCCTGAAGAATTGGAGTGATGCTGGTTGGAGCTTTACCAACACCAAATCGCCAACTTTGAACTCTTGCGGTCGCCTTCCCAAGTCTGCCCACTTCTTCATCCGTTTTGCCGCCTTCTCCAAGTAAGCCCGCACAATATCTGCATTTCGATGCCACTCCTTTGCGAAATGATAGGCAGATGGACTACTCCCAGTATACCCAATTGCCATGGTGTGCGGAGTCGACGGTTGTTGTCCTGTGATAATCTCGAAGGGGCTCTTGTTGGATGTAGAGCTCCGCTGCAAGTTGTAGGAGAATTGGGCAATGTCCAACAGCTTCACCCAATCTCGTTGATTGGCACTCACGTAGTGCCGGAGATATTGCTCCAAGAGCGAGTTTATCCTTTCAGTCTAACCATCCGTCTGGGGGTGGAGGCTTGTAGAGAAGTATAACTTTGATCCCAACAATTTGAATTGCTCGGTCCAGAATCGTCCCAGAAACCGAGCGTCTCGATCACTAATGATATTGTGTGGGACTCCCCAATACTTCACTACATCCCTCATCATCAGTCTGGCCGCCTCTTCTGCTGAATAGTGTAGGGGAGCAGCAATGAAAGTTGCATACTTCGAAAACCGATCGACCACCACGAGTATCGATTCGAGTCCCCCTACAGGTGGCAAGCTTGATATGAAGTCTAAGGAAATGCTCTCCCATGACCTTTCTGGTACGGGCAACGACTCCAAAAGTCCCACCGGCTTCCGCTGCTCCACCTTGTCTTATTGGCAAGTAAGGCATGTTCGAACATACTCCTCCACATCAATCCCCATCTTTGGCCAGTAGAAGGCCCTCTCCACGAGAGCCAACGTTCTGTGAATGCCAGGGTGTCCAGCCCAAAGGGAATCATGACACTCTTTTAAGAGTTCACGCCTTAAATTGTCCACTCGGGGAACATAAACCCTATTCCCTTTTGTGTAAACAAGTCCCTCCTGGACCCAGAATCATTATGCCTTGCCTTCTTTGATGAGCTGCATCAGGATAACTGCCTGGGGATCACTATACAGTCCATCCCTGATTCGGAAAAGGAAGTTGGAGTGTAACTGACTTGCTTGGCCTCTGCCCTCTAGTTGTGCAGCATTCACGCATTCCACTTTCCGACTCAGCGCATCGGCCACGACATTCGCCTTCCCGGGCTTGTATTCCATTGCCATATCAAATTCAGCCAGGAAGTCCTGCCACCGTGCCTGCTTTGGGGAGAGCTTCTTTTGAGTTTGGAAATAGCTCAGGGCGATGTTGTCTGTCCTCAGCACAAATCGCGACCCGAGGAGGTAGTGTCGCCAAACTCGTAGGCAGTGGATCACCGCTGTCATCTCCTTCTCATGCACTGGATACCGCCTCTCGGTCTTGTTGAGTTTGCGGCTCTCGTAGGCCACCAGATGACCTTCCTACATGAGTACTCCACCAATAGCAAAGTCTGAAGCATCTGTATGAACTTCAAAGGGCTCTCCATAGTTTGGCAATTTGAGCACTGGTTCTTCTAGAACAACAGCCTTTAGATCTTGGAATGCTATCTCACATTTGTTAGACCACTTCCAAGGCTGCTCCTTCTTCAGCAACTCCGTCAGTGGGGTTACCCGCTTCGAATATCCCGCAATGAAGCGTCGGTAGTAGTTGACGAAACCAAGGAAGGATCTCAACTCTGGCACCTTCTTTGGAGTTCGCCATTCCGCAACTGCTTGCACCTTCGACTTATCCATCCGAATGGAGCCATCACCGATTCGATGCCCCAAGAATAGGATCTCAGTTTGAGCAAAGTAGCATTTCTCCCTTTTTACGAACAACGTGTTCTCCCTGAGAACCTTGAAAATCGTCCGAAGGTGCTTGACGTGCTCCTTGAGCGTTTGGCTGTAGACGACGATATCGTCCAAGTAGACGATCACGAACTTATCCAAATACTCCTTGAATAGCTGGTTCATGAGAGTACATAATGTGGCCGGAGCATTGGTTAAGCCGAAAGGCATCACCAAGAACTCAAACGCTCCATATCTGGTCACACAAGTAGTCTTTGTTTCGTCGCCTTCAGCAATGCGCACCTGCCAATATCCCGACCGAAGGTCGAGTTTTGAGAAATACTTCGCCTTGCCCAATTGATCGAACAAGTCCGCAATGAGCGGGATGAGATACTTGTTCTTCACTGTTACTTTGTTGAGGGCTCGGTAGTCGACACATAATCGGAGGCTCCCATCTTGTTTCTTCTGGAAGAGAACTGGAGCTCCGAAAGGTGCTTTAGAGCTGCGGATGAGACCACCGCTTAGCAGTTCACCTAACTGCTTCCTGAGTTCTGCCAACTCTGGTGGGGGCATGCGGTAGGGTGGTCTCGCTGGAGGCTTCACTCCTGGCTCCAGCTCGATACTGTGATCCACGCCTCTACGTGGTGGAAGAGTCTTCGGCAACTCGGGTGGCATGATGTATTTGAACTCTTTCAGGACGTTCGCCACCACAGCAGGTTCTTGAATGGCCTCCTCGTTGAGTGACTCTAGCTTCATAGTAGCCACAAATGTCAGTTTGTCTTTTCGCATCCCTTTCTTCAATTGTACTGCCGAAATGTGTTGTGGCTCCTTGGTTCCTCTCCGAGAGACGGGAACTATGCAGGGGTCATCGCCTCCCATCATACATAGGGAATTCAAGAACGACATCGGCACCAACTTTGCCGCGTGCATAAACTCCATTCCAAGAATCACTTGGAAGTCGTCCAGTGGCACGACCATCATGTTGGTGTTTCCGCTCCAAGTCCCGATTTTGATAGGAACTCCCTTCGCCAACCCGGAGATTCGCCTGGCCTCCGAGTTCACCGCCTTCATTCGGCTTGGGCTCTTTTCCAAGGTCAACCCAAGTCGCTGCGCTTCACGATCGGCTATGAAGTTGTGGGTAGCGCCCGTGTCCACCATTGCACGGGTTGTTTGGCCATTCAGCTTGATGTCCACATACATCAGTTCACTACTTCCTGCTTTTTGTGCCTTTGTCTTTATGTTCTCCCCCACTTGACCCCGCATAGCGTTCAACAAACGCATTGCTCCCATTCGGGGTCCTTGCGACTCCTCGTCGTCGCTGCTGGATTCTGAACTGCTCGAACTAAGAGCAACAACTTTGCCCTTGTCCGACCGGGGGGGGGTGGATGGAAGCCGTCAAAGCATTGAGTGCCTGTTTTTGTGGGCACTCCCTTACCATGTGCGGTCCTCCGCACAAGAAGCATCCTCCAGGTTTTGAGGCATTGCCTTTCGGGTTCGGCCCTTTGTGGGAGCTCTTCTTCTTCTGTTCGCCCCCGAGCTCCTTCCCTCGAGAATGTTTTGGAGGGCGATTGCCTGAAGATTGTTTCCTTCTCGCTGGGTCTTCAGAGGAAACAAAGTCTGTGAGCCTTTCTACAGCAGCAATTGCCCCGACTACATCGGTAACATTCCTTCGATTTAGCTCCTGTTGAGCCCATGGTTTCAAACCATTAAGGAAGCTGAACAACTTGTCCTTCTCGGACATGTCCTGTATGTCCAGCATTAGTGCAGAAAATTGTTTCATATAGTCTCGGATGGTGGTGCTTTGGCGGAGTTGTCTCAACTTCCTTCTTGCGACGAACTCTGTGTTCTCCGGTAGGAATTGAGTTCTCAACTCCCGCTTCAAGTCCTCCCATGTGTCGACTCGACACCGACCTTATTGGATCTCCTCCCAACGAGTTCGCCACCAAAGTTTCGCATCTCCATTCAGATACATTGTTGCTATAGAAACTTTGGTATCTTCAGAATCGGGCCTCGTAGCTCGGAAGTATTGCTCCATATCGAACAGAAAGTTCTCGAGCTCCTTGGCATCTCTGGCCCCTCCGTATCCATGGGGCTCAGGTGCCCTCAAGTTTTGTGGCGGTGCAACGCGGGTGTTGCCTCCTCCCGCATTTAGCGTTCTTGTGAGCATAACCACCTTTGCCGTGAGTTCCGCCACAACATCCTGTAAGTGTTGCACGGAGTCTTTGGTGTCATCAGACAGTCGATCGACTAGGGCCTCGACCTTGTCGATCCTAGACTCTGCTTCCTCTTGCGAGCTCTCTACCCCAACAAGTCTTTGTTGGCTGTGATAGAGTTCCTCCATGCTCGCTTCAAGAACATCCAGGCGGGTTTCCGCCGTCGAGAGTCTCTCTTTGTGACTCTTTTTCCCAGTTAGCGCTCCAGATTGCGCTTCTTCCACTCGCGGAGAGCAGCCAACTTCTCGCTCGTCTTGTTCGCTGCTGTACTCCTCTTGAGCGACACCAACAACGTGAGAGCGAGTGTGCACATGCAGCTCACCTGCGGCTGCTTGGGGTAAGGGTCTGGCTTGCCCCGTCTTGCTTGATTCGCCACGATGCTTTGCCATGGCGAAGTTACGAAGTTCGTTCGCTGTTCGAACGAAGAGCTTGCCCGCTCTGATACCACAATGTCACGACCTTAGCTAGAATTGCCTAAGGCGTGAGGCACCCTTGCGGCCAAAGACGCGAACTTAGCTTGCGTTGCCTAAGTCGCGCTTCGCCCTTGCGATCTTGCTCCGCAAGGATCAGCCACTTTGTAACCTCTCGCAGGTCCCGAAGGACCTGTAAAAGAGAAAGAAAGTTAGTTCGAAAGAACGAGCAACGGACAAGTCCCGAAGTCTCGCGAAAGAGAAAGCTTTACAAGCAATTCGACGAACACCCTGTGTGCACAAGAGAAAAGAGGGAGAGGGAGAAAAACAAGGCTTTCAAGGATGAACGAACAGCTGCAAGCCCACAAACAGCCGCTCACCTGGTCCCGGGCGCAAAACCAAGTTCCCGTAAAGGTCACGTGCGAACTTGCGAAAGAGAGTTCAACGCCCGGTATATAACCGAAGCCCCATCCAGCCCTGTGCCACCCGGGGGGTTCCTGGGGTCTGAGATGGCTGACATTTTGGTGAGCGGAGGCAGCTCTCCGCTCACCTCCCGCGGCACGCGAAAACGGAGCTGTTTTGGGCTGTTTTGGGGCTGTTTTGCTCGGTTCGGTGAGCGGTCGCTTTGCAACGCTGCAGCTTGTTCGAACTTACATATTTACAAGCAAAATGACCCAAAACCATAAGAAAACATGCTGTCAAGCAGCTGTACATGCAGGTGTGAGCGACGAACGGTTCGTTGAACGGAGTTGTTGCGGGTACGCGACGACCGTTCGTGACAGTGCGGTGTCGGATTCTGATATTGGTTGGGACGTGGCGTATGACATCGGTGATGACTCATCTGGGGCCAAAATATGCCTTATCACCACCTATCTCAAAAGCCAACAATACATCTGATCTATGGCATAGGTGTCTTAGTCACCCATCCATACAGGATCGATGTTCTAAATTTTGGTTTACTCTAATAAAATTCATGATATTTGTCCTTTGGCTAAACAAACTAGACTTCCTTTTAGTCTAAGTTCATGATATTTCTACTACTGAACCATTTGAATTACTTCACCGTGATCGTTAGGGGGGCTTTTCGAGTTCCTTCTCATTCGGATGCTCTTTTTTTTTCTTTTACTATTGTGGATTATTTTTCTAGGAATGCATGAATATATCTCATGCATTTAAGTTTGAAACATAAATCCTTTTGAAATCATTTTTTTTTTTGTCTTTGTTGAAAACTAATTCAGTTGAAAAGTTAGAAGAATTCGGATTGATGATGAGTACATGCAAATTATTTTTAATAATTATAAATTTCTTTATCAGTCACTTCACCCTCAACAAAATTGAGTTTGTACAATGTGAATATCATAATATATTGAATGGAGTCCTAGTCATCAAATCTTTTGATAGGAGGAGAGTTTACTGGCAATTACTTACCGACCTTTTTGGTATATCCTTTCTGTCTAAGAAGGTATCATTTGAAGTCTTTCATAATCGATCGTATACTTATGACTATTTATGTATATTTGATTATTTATATTATATCATAAATATTTAATTTAAAAATAAAATTAATCAATATGTTTGAAAAAATAATTTTATTGGATATCTCTTGAGTCAAAAAGCTTATAAAATCTATGATTTGAAGACTAAACAAATATTCACAAGTCGAGATAGTTACTTTTCATGTATACATATTTTCTTTCTTAATTGTGAAACCTAACCGCTCACAAGTTTTACTATTACCATTACATGACCAATTTGTTACTTTTGACTTATAAACCCATGATGTTTAAATCATATATCTTTATTAAATGATATAAAGCTAGACTAGTTACTAAGGGCTATATAGAATTTGATGTTCAAAAATATTTTTCTTCATAATGATCTTAACGATTTATGAACTGAACAAATCTCTTTATGGATTGAAACAAGCTTTTCTTAATTAGTATTCAAAGTTTTAAACAACTAATAACATACTATTCACTTTTATCACAGTATATAAAAATTCTTTTATCATCATATTAATTTATGTAGATGATATGAAATTACCCCATTGCCACAATAACTTTAAAAGAATTTTTTCATAAATATTTTTAAATTAAGGATCTTAAAAAATTAAAATATTTCTTGACGATAAAAATAGCATATGCTAAATAAGATATTTTTATTTCATAATAAAAAATATTGATGATATGATTTTCGTTAAAGCTACCCCGATCAATTTTCCTAACAAAACCCGAAGCTTACTCCATTAAATGATGAACCTCTCGAACATTCATCACGATATAGAAGACTTATTAGACGACTTATTTATCCTACAATCATAAGACCCAATATAGCTCACATAATATATCTGTTAGGATCGAGTCGGCATTAAAATGGGGGATGAATTAGTACTTATGAAAAATTATGTCAATTCGAAAATATCATTCGATAAAGCTCGTATTAAAAAAGATGAGTTTAACTTGAAAGCACATTCGTAAGCATAGTAAAAGTAGTAAGCAAGTAAATTAGTTTGCAATATGAGAATAAAAAGCAGAATAGATGCAAATCAAGTACACCAGATTTATAGTGGTTCCACTACCGATCTTTCCAATAGGTGAAGATCAACTATCCTTATACTCTTTTTCATTTTCGCAGGTTTAGGAGAGAACCTTTACACCCCTTTTTTACAAGTGTTCCTTCACACACCTCTCTTAAGACAATCACTTAGCTCTTAGAGGATGAACTCTGTACTTAAAAGAGTTTACAACTTTGGAATCATAGAGTTTTTACTTTATTTTCATGTGTGTTCTAAGCAAAAATTTATGGGGTATTTATAGACCTCAAATGACTTCAAAACTTGGAGCCAAAATTCAAATCCCCAGGTTTTCAAAGTACTAGCAGTACCACCGCCAGTACTTTCTAACATTGGGCGGTGCTACCACTTGACACTTTTGGGAGATTATGTTTGGGTGGTACCACCGCCCAGTCTAGCGGTACCACCACCTAGTATGGGCGATGCCACCACCAAACCTTGCTACAAGACACTGAACGGGCCAAACAACAAGCTCAATTCAGCCCTGTTTCAGGCCCAATTAGCCTCTAACTGAGTTGATATTTATTTCACTCTAATACTAACTCAATTAGAGCTAAACTAACTTGATCTAGAAAAATTATTACAAAGTAAGAATCATATGTTGTATGGTATATCATTGGTTCTTCCAACACTTCGTCCGATCCTTTGGTGCATTGTCATCTTCTTTGGTGTATTGCCCAATCAGCATGTTGACTCATGCAACTTTTGATCTCCTTGCCGCAATGTCCGATCCTTCGACTCAATGCCCGAACTCACGGTATGAAGTCCTTCTGTTGGCACGTCGACTGATCTTCTTGCCTGACGTCAAATCTCCTAACTTGTTCAACTCCGACTTAACGTTCGATTCCTCATACTTTAATCAATTTACCTCTCATTGATCGAAGCTAGTCCTGCATTACTCAAAACACAGATTAGATCAGAAACTCATCAATTGATTTTATCATCAAATCTGAGATTCAATAATCTCCCCATTTTTTTATGATGACAACCAATTTATGACGGAGTTTAACTAAACTCCCCCTATCAATATGTCATATTGATAGAACCTCAACAAATCATATTAAAATAATTATGTGCAGTAAGTTATTACATTCATCATTGTATACATCATTCAAAATTTTAAATTATTATTTTAGACATAATATGCTTAATTATCATCATACCTTCTCTCCTTTTATCATCAATAAAAAGGAGAAGTGCAACTAGTAAGTTTTTAGATATGCAAGCTAGTAAGATAGCAAGTTTTAAACATACAAGCTAGCTAGTTTTTCACATATGAAAGTTAGCAAAATTTTACATTTTTTGAAATGTACAAGCAAGCAAACTTTGCTTCTCTTTTAAGATGAGCAAGCTAGCAATTTTAGCAAATTTTACATCATGTAAGTTAACAAATTTTACATCATTTTACAACATGCAAGCTAGCAAATTTCACATCATTTTAGAACATGCAAGCTAACAATTTTTCTTCTCTTTAAAATATGCAAGCTAGTAAGTTTTCTCCTTGAAATGTGTAAGCTAACAATACCTTCTCTCCCTTTGTTATTGTAAAAAAAAATAGAAGAATACAATATTGTAGTTCATTTCCCCTTATATCAATTATCAAATCATCACATGAAGAATATCAAGAAAAATTAATTTGGTGATGAGATATATAATTCATGAATACAAAGCAATTATACATAATAAAACTCAAGTTATAAAGCTTAAAAACTCAAGTGATATATCATGGTTAATTTGGATAAATATCATCTTTAGTAAACAACAAAAGAATTGTAGGAGAACAAATAATAAATGATCTCGATTCATGCATAAGAATTCTCAAGTCATCAACATCATGTTTCATAAAATAAATTCTCAATTAAGATTTCGAGAAATTAAGAAAAAAAAAACATGATTCATATAGATAATTCTCCTCTTTAGTAAATGGCAAAAAGAAACATAGGAGATAAAACAGTAATGATACCAATCATGATTCATTTGGATAGTAGATAGCAAAAAAAAAAAAACATAGAGGATAAAAGATCTTGATTCATATAGAATAAATATCAAGTTATAAATATCGAGAAATCAAAATAAAAATTAGATAAAACTCATTCAAATTCAAATCATCAAAATCACTTTCAAGATATTCAAAATAACATAAATAGATTTATCAATTTCTTATTGAAAAATCGATAAGATAGAGATAGAGAAAATTTTAAAATGTATTTCTTTTTTAGTTACTTCAATTTATATGATTGATTTCATACAAGTATGCCTAAGTTTTTTTTTTATGTCAAAATCATGCATCATGTTTAAAACCGAAAAACAAGATTTATCATAAAAATTATCAAAATCAAAAGTATAACATATAATTCCAAAACATATGATTTCAAATCATCATTACTTCAAATTCTCACGCATAATATAAAATCATCATGATACCAAACCTTTTAACATTTTAATTACATCATTACATCATTAAAACATATTTCATTGAACATAAGATATTTTCAATCAAAATCGTTTTATTAATTATAGTAATATATTTTTATTTTTAAGTAAATCTAACTCTTCATTTTTAGTGCTAGGAGTTAACATACAATTGTCATGCTCAAATTTTATTTTTTTTAATCACTAAAATGAAGCATGATTCTCTTTTTTTAATATTTTATATATTAATTTAAAAACAACTCATGAAATGCATCAAGTAATTTCATAATAAAGTAAAGGAGTTTTGGTTAAGTCACTTACCTTGTTGTGGAAAGCCAGCAAGGCGTAGCTTGCCACATATTCTTTATCGATTTGCTTCTCATCTTCAAATGCACTCGATTCGTCCCATGTCATCTTGAATGTCTTCTTCTTATTTTATTGTGGACATTTGTTTTTGAGGTGCCCCGATCGATTCCATTTATAGCAAATTATTATGTTCTTTTTTAGTTTGTTTTTGTTCTTGGCTTCTTGCTTTATAAATTTTTTGAATTTTCTCGTCAAAAGTTCTATCATCCTCATCACTTGAGTTATCACAAGCGATACTCTTTGGTTTTTAATATCATATCCTTTCTGTTCTTTGGAAGGTTGTTCTTATGTTCGACTTGTGCCATACAACTCATTTCATAAGTCATTAAAGACCCGATAAGTTCTTCAAGCGAAAAATTATTTAGGTCATTTGTTTCTTGAATGATAGTTATTTTTAAATTCCAGTTTTTAGTTTTTAGAAAGAGAACATAAAATTTTATTCATAAGTTCAAAATTCGAAAAACTTTTACCAAGTACTTTTAAACTAGTGACAACATCCGTAAAACGAGTGTACATGTCTCCAATGGTTTCACTTGGTTTTATATGAAACAATTCAAAATCATGTATCAAAAGATTAACTTTAGAATCTTTAACCCTACTTATGCCTTCGACTTCAATAGTGTGCCAAAAGTCATATGCTTCGATTAAACTCATTTTTATCTAAAGTACAAAATAAAATATTCATAGCTTTCACATTTAAATAAAACGATTTTTTTCTCAAAGTCATTACATTCATTCATAGGTTTAGATGAAGTTTAAAAATCAAGTTCAATGATATTCCATAAATCAAAATTCAAAGAAAGTAAGAATCCTCTTATCCGAGTTTTCAAATAGGTATAGTCTATCTCATTGAACATAGGAGGACGAGTGATAAAAAGACCCTCTTGAAAACTAAAATAAGTCATCTCTCTCGGGTGTTAATCACATCGAGAAAAACTAACTTTGATACTGACTGTTAAGATCGAGTCGGCACTAAGAGGGGGGATGAATTAGTGCTTATGAAAAATTACATCAATTCAAAAATATCGTTCAAAAAAGCTCGTATCAGAAAGATGAGTTTAACTTGAAAGTATATTCGTAAGCGTAGTGAAAGTAGTAAGTAAGTAAATCAATTTGCAATATGAGAATAAAAAGCAGAATAGAAATTCAAACCGAGTACACTGGATTTATAGTAGTTAGGTCGTCGTGATCTACATCCACTCTCAATTCCTCTTCACTCAAGGTCACCGGATTTATAGTAGTTCGGTCGTCGTGACTTACGTCCACTCTCGATTCCTCTTCACTCGAGGCCACCGACTTCCACTATCAATCTTCTTTCCAATGGCCGAAGATCAACTACTCTTACACTCTTTCTCATTTTCATAGGTTCAGGAGAGAACCTTTACACCCCTCTTTTACAAGTGTTCCCTCACATACTTTCCTTAAAACTATTACTAAGCTCTTGGATCTATACTTAAAAGAGTTTACAACCTTGCAATCACAGAGTTTTTACTTTATTTCTGTGTGTGTTCTAAGCAGGAATTTGTGAGGTATTTATAGACCCCAAATGACTTCAAAACTTGGAACCAAAATTTAAATCCCTGGGTTTTCAGGATACTGGTGGTACCATCGCCAATACTTTCTGACACTGGGCGGTACCATCGCTTAGTCTAGTAATACCACCACCTGACACTTATGGGAGATTATGTTTGGACGGTACCATCGTCTGACATAGTCTTGAAGACTGTGTCTACACGGTGCCACCGCCTAGTCTAGGTGATACCATTGACAGACCTTGCTATAGGACACTGAATGGGCCATACAACATACTCAATTCAACCTAATTCAAGTCTAATTGACCCCTAATTAAATTGACATTTATTTCACTCAAATACCGACTCGATTAGACCTAAATTAACTCGATCTAGATAAATTATTACAAAGCACGAATCATATATTACCCGGTATGTCATTGGTTCTTCCGATGCATCGTTCTCTCCTTCGATGTATTGCTCAATCGGTATGTTGACTCCCGTAATTTCCAATCTCTTTAGCACAATATCTTATCTTTCAGCCCGATGCCCAAATTCACGGCACGAAGTCCTTCTACCGGCACGTCAACTGATCTTCCGACCTGACGTCCAATCTCCTAACATGTTCAATTTTGACCTACGTCTGATTCATCCTGCTTTAATCAATTTATCTCTCCTTGATCAAAACTAATCGTACGTCATTCAAAACACAAATTAGATCATAAACTCATCAATTGATTTCATCATCAAAATCCAAAATTCAACAATATCTTCTCACTCAATTTATGTATTAACCTAAAAATCTATATCTTGCTACAGTTATTAAAATTCTATAATAATTAGGACTATTATTTTCAACAAATAATAAATCTAAATTTAAAATATTATGATACTGATTGGGGAGATTATTCAATAACAAGATCAATTTTTGAATATTAAATTTTTCTTAAAATTTCTCTCGTATCTTAGAAGACAAACACAATCAACTATTTCCGGTTCTTCAACAGAAGCAAAATATATAAAAAAAAATTGAAATTGTAGGAATGTATCCTATAAAATTAAAAAATATATTATTTAGACTGATTTAAATCGTGTCCATGTATTTATGGATTTTTTATTTTCCTGCATGTTGACAGTCCATCTGATTTGAAAGAAATAGATAAATAAGGAATAAAATGAATTGGCATTACATCTCATCTCCCCATGCAACCAAGACATCACAAACATCAACAGTTATCCACAATCCATTGAAGTCACTTCCTAGCAAATATCACCTGCATCATAGGCCACTTGTTGCAGAAGACACCGTATGATCGCATCCTCAGATTCTGCATGGGCTACAAAAGCCTCAACTTGGGGTCCAAGTTATTCTCTTTATCATCGGGAGTAAGCGATCACCGGCTTCACACGCCATCATCCGTCAAACAAGCACCTTCCAATGGTTTCCCGGGGCTTCTCAGAGACCTGCAACCAACATAGCGGCAGTATGAAAAGGCCTTTCATAGAGAACTTAATGGGAAAATAATTAGCAAGAGTATTATTATGTTATCAGCAAAACAACATATCAAGCACAAACTATCCCTCCTTTTCATCTATCAACCACTCAATAAGTTTTCACTGAGATAAACGTTTCTCTTGCAAGATATTAGCATATACACAACATATTACACATTCGAAATTTGCAACTCTCTTGAAGCAAAGTGGGCAAAAGAACAAATAATCCGTAAAGGACGCTTGCCTATATTCAGTGATAACTTATGCTACAAGCATGAAGCACAAAAACTCACGATATCTAAGAGATGTGTTATATTTCAAAAATAATTATCTTTGTCAGAAGCTTCTATAGATATAGATGTTCTGCCACATAACAATGTACTCACAAAAAGACATTAGCATAGCTTTAGAGCAAGAAAGGGCACTTACAAAACACCATTCTGGAAAATCACCATTATCTCAGATGAGTATGCAATGTATTAAATCCTCTCTTGAAACTGGTGCAGGTACTGTGAAAAGGGTTCATAAGACATACTCAACTAAGAAATTCTGGCTGCCATATGCGGAGATGTCGATCGTAGAATGAACAGGTAGCAACTAACCCCCCTTTCCTCAGCATTCCTTGTGTGCTGATTTCTCCCTTTTGCCAGTCTGCTCCGTATGCCAATGACTCATGCTTGCAATAAGTTTCAACTACTCGGACGTCCTCTTCTTCTGTGCTCACAACTGCAAAACCATTGTGCATACAAGCTGCCAATATGCAAGTGGATATACTTGGGTGGTATTTGATTCTCCAGACACCCCCACCCAAAGAAAGTGATTTCTCATGAACAGGCTTGGATGTAGATCTTACATCCCAAACTCTGAGAAATTCATCATAGCTTCCTGTGAGCAGCATGTAGGTATTTGTAGGGTTTTGAGTGATGCAACATACACCCATCTGATGTGACTTAGCATTCCGAAACACTATTTCTGATGGACTGGCCCGCAAATCCCAACAGTTAAAACAACAGTCATCTGAGCCAGTGTATAACAAGTTTGGCCGGTGGGCATCGAAAGATGTAGCCCAAACTTCATAATCATGGCCTAACCATGATTGTGATATCTGCAATTGGGCCTCTCTGACGGTAACCATACATATCGAACCATCTGAAAGGCCTAGGCAAACAGAACAAGCTGATGGCTTCCAGTCCACACATAAACACATCGAGGAACTGACTTTTTCTGAGCAAACTTCTTTCAACATGCTGCCTAAAAGGTTAAAGTAAATGAGATTTATATAATAAAAATCATTTGTACAGATCATGAGAAAACAGAGTATTGTTTTAACCTCTAAAGCCAGGATTCAAATGCAATAACAGATAAACAAACATTACAGCATAATTTATAGAAATGTCACATATGCAACCAAATTATTAGATATGATAACCAGATGAATTCATTGATACGGTGAGGTGCCATGCCAATGTTAAAGATAAGAAGGGAGCATCTGCAACAACACCATAATCAGCACTGCAGAATGATGTATACAAAGCATAAATTTCTAAGGTGGGTGGAGCAGTCCAGTGTTCAATGCTCGCACTATCATGGGTGCAGATCAATATGCATATTCCACACTACAAGCAGAGGTTGTTTTCATGACTCAAATGTTGATCATCCAAGTTGCAAAGAAGCTATTTTATCATGTGACCAGAGCTCTCTTTATTGAAGTTCATGAGTTGATTTAGGAAAAAAGAGAATCAATGTAAGGTACAGACATAAGCATGATTTTCTGTTCTTTTTTCTATTGCATAAAAAAGAATACCTTCATTTTCTGTTTCTGTCTTGGACAAGTTATAGAGACCGATACAGCCATCAGCATCAGCTTGAGCAAGCAAAGGATGCATGCTTTCTCCACTTGGGCTCCATTTTATATCAAAAACACCAACTGTTGATACACGACAGAGCAATTCAAGACCAACCACAGGATCGGTAGAAAAAAGTGATATGCTTCCTGCTCGGTGAGGTTGAGTTCCCTCTTGCAAAGTATATGTGCCAGCAGCCAGAATATGGTGGAAAGGATAGTGTGGGCAAAACTCCACTACATCTGCATTTCCATCTAGATAGCACATCCCAATGTCCATCCTAAAGCTGCATCAAGAATGCAGTTGTAAAGGGCAATATCAGGTGTATTTTATTAATTCACATGTAATTTGATATTGTATATAAATATCATATATAAAGCAACACAAAGAATGAACCTAGCCTGACAAATAAGTGGTAATCATGGTTGCTGTTAGTCTGTCAAATTCCCAAAGCAATGTAAAAGAGATTATAAACTGATAATGATAATTCTCCAGTGTCAAGACCAGTAAAAGATGATCAAGTATAGATAGAACGGTGTGCAAGATAAAAAGTAGTTGCGAGGTCTTAAAAAATCTTCAATATACAATTGTAACTATTCAGTTCAGTAAATGCTCAGTGCTCTTTGGCAGTAAATTATTCGAAATCAAATTCATAAGACCATGGCAAGAGACCAAAAAGAAAGACAATTAACTTGTTTGCAACTTTATTCTTTAGAATAAATCATTATCCTTTTTGTCTCCTTTAAGACTCCTTGAGAGTTGAGACCATCCCGAATGATTTGTTCGACTTTGATATTATTTCTATCCTGAACACAGAACTGTACCATCTTCTCCAAAGAAAATAGGTCAAGTACCAAATTTCTTGGGCATGAAATACCTAAAAAGTACAGAACATTGTATGGGAGGCAGATCTGATTGCTTAAATTTGGACTTATAATATGGACCGTGGAAAAAAGAAAAACAAAAACCATGGAAGGAAGCATAGGCGGTAACTCTTAACAAAATGTTGCTACTTGGTATTTAGGTGCATCCGTGCATGAAAAAAATTACTAGACAAGAAGTAGGTGTATGAGCCCAAAGAGTTCTGGTGATGTAAAATGAGCTATAGGAAGAGAATAAATGTGATTGAATGAAGGTTTTCAAACTCGCTTTTCCACCTAGTTTGTAAAAGGGTCACAAACTCGAATAAAGATTGTATAATTTATTAAAAAATAATTTTAAAATACATATACTTTTAGAATAAATGTGATGGAATGAAGGTTTTATATACTTTAAAATTTTTTTTGTTATAACTTAAAAACACTTGTATATTTTTAAGTTAATAATTGCAATCTCATTAAAGTGAATAATACATTTATTATTTTATGTCTTATTTTATTATGTTCACAACAATTGACATCTCCACTCAAGCATCTTAACTCAAGAATGATACTCATTGAATGAAAATTGATTACATGTATTGGTCATGATATTTCAATTTTCGACTGTAATAATTAAAAACATTGTGATCTTAACCAAATGCGCACTTTTTGGTTTCTATATATGACTTAGAAAAGGCATACGATAATTTATTTTGCAATAAGAAGTGCTATAAGCTACACATCAGAGCCTAATCAATCGCATGTGTCGGTATATGAACTATATGAACAGAAGCAAAGAGAAGGAGAACATATGCATTTGCATGTCCTCACTTCTCTTACCACGCTGGATAAGTTTAGATCCTATTAGGATAACAACAGAAGATTTCTAAGTTTCTGAAATAATATGCAACTGAATGAAGTTTGCATGGTTCCACGCCAAAATTGAACATCTGAATGCAAAGAAACGTCTCAAGTTCATGATGAATAATTATAACTTTCTTCTCCACAAATGAATCTAGATTCCAGAGAAATAAGATAGAGTAGGAGAGGATAGAATACGAGAGCGGAAGAAAGGAGATCATATGAGAAGGGTGGAGAACAGAGGAGAAGAGAGGTGAGTAGAGGTTAAATCAAAAACTAAGGAAGAGTGGAGAACACAAGATGGGAAGGAGAGGAGAGAACAAGAGAGAACAGGAGATGGGAGGAGGAGAGATGAAGAAAAGAAGAAAGGAAGAGAAGAGACGAGACAGGGGGACGGAGCGACAAGAGGGGAGGAGACAGGAGGAGAAAGAGAGGGGCGGAGAGTACATAAAAGGAGACGTAGGAGATGGGAGGAGAAGAGAGGGGAATAGCAAAGACGAGAGAGAGAGAGAGAGAGAGAAGGAGAAGATGGTGAGAATAGTACCCGCGGGGGAGGAGGTGGTTTGTCCTGCGACGACAGTAGCGGGAGATGGCTCGCCGGCGATGTTAGCAGCAGCAGCAGAGAAGGGAAGGCTAGGGCTGGTTAGTCGCTCGTCTCCTGGCTTTTGCACGCGGCCTCGGGGTTTTATTCTTTTCTCTTAATAGTAAATCGAGTCGACTTGGGTTTGGACGAGTCGATCGATTGAACCAATTCGACTCGAGTCAAACCCGAGTTCGTTGAATTTACTTTCAAGAGACCGAATCAAACCTTTAGGGCTTCGGCCATGACAAGTTAGTTCACGTCATGAATTTTCATGATTTTATTAAAATAAAATATTAATTAAACTCAATTTCTTATCTAGAAAAAGCTAATTATATATTTCCCTGTATACTTGGCCTATTTAACATGGGATGGGATGGGATGTATGTACTTAAAAAAAATTGCATTGAGATCCAATCATTAATAAATTATATACATTTGATTTTATTTTTAATACTATTTATTTATTTGATCGAATCTATTGTATATGATATCAAAACTTATGTGCCGAGTTGACGATAAATTAAAGGATAAAATAGCCATTTCATATATTGAGTTGATGATCGGATCTCTACTCTTTTTTCTCTTCCCCCCTCGCTAGAAGTCGCAAAAGCTAAAAATAGTGTCGTCGTCGCTCTCTCTCCTCTTCCTCCTTTTCCCTCATGAGACAATAGTAGTATCACGAGGTGATGATCATGCCGATGCTAATCTCCCACAACACTATCATCCTCGTCCTCTTTCTCATCTCCTTTTATCTCACCTTTCGTCATCGCTCTCTTTATCTTCCTTTTCACATCCTCGAGATCCATCATTATCATCGTCAAACTGCCACCGCTGCTATAACCATTGCCCCTCGCCTTAATCGCTAATGTTCGGATCAACATTAGTAAGGCCAACCATCACCACAATAGCCACATGTAGCCCCTTATGGTGTCGCCGTTCACCACCATCATAATAATCGACTAAGAAATTTTAATTATAGTATAACAAAAGAAAATATAACTGAGATGTTAAAATTATTACTTTTATCATTTTTATATCATTTACGTGCTATCACGTGTTGTATCTTCCGTCGATACAGCCAATGGCATTAGGTTAAATAAAGTTAAATATTTTACTTTTATAACCATAGAGATTTAATGTAAATTTTTTAGATCTAGAAACCGGAATACTAAAAGGATCTAACTACAAGGAGTAATATGTAAGTAGCTTGAAATAGAGATTTCTACATTAGGGCACGACTCGCACAGGTGTTGGGAGGCTTGTAGTATCAGATAATTGGTTCAACTCAGGCTTAGGGTATTAGGGCATGACTCACGTGGGTGTTAGAGGTTTGGTTCAACTCGGGCTCAAGCAAGCATGAGTTGAACTAGGCGTGTGCTCACATCGCTCAACGCTTGGGTCGTGCTAGAGTAAAGATGCCTATCCAACCCAATAAGTTGGCACTCAGACCATGCCTTGCTTGGCCGCCTAGACAAGTACCCGGGCACCCGATGACTTCATTGATGTCATGTGCATCGATCGACCACCATCCTTCTCGAACATCGCCTAGTACATGAACGGTTGGTGATCCATCTATATGCATGTTAACTCTTAGCTTGCACATGTGGAATGGTCGATCTTCCTCTTGTTTATATTAAGGATTAAAATCTAAATCAGATTTCGATGCTAGTTGTGAACTGGATCACACTCCTGAATGAGAGTCTCAAAAGAACTCAACTTTGTCCTCTCTTACTATAATACAATTCTTTATAGTGTCAAAAAATAACAACATATCTTGTAAATCTATACGATCACAATGAATATTCTTCATTTTAATACGAATCATATGATTTGATGATAATATAGTGTTAGAGTCGTTTTATAAATAGAATTAGACGATTCTTTGCCACACTAGCAAAGTTAAACTATAGGTTAGAAGTCCAATTACGTATGCCAAGAATGATGGTATTCCTACGTGTTACCATTTTAATAACATGAATTGTGTTGATGTAGTATATAGTAGGATGTTATCTTATATAATTATACACATCCAAAACCCTTTTTATTGATTAGTAAATTGCTCGAAAAAGATTATAGTTTTGATTTGTGCATATTGCCTTCATTTTTTAAAAAAAATCACTAAATACATTTTTTATTTCCTAAAAAATGATTTTGCCTTCTGCTCTTCGCTCCATCGGCCATTGCCTTTGTCGCACTAATCCCATACTATTACCCATAGTCCCCACCCCACCATCCCTGTCATTACCTTGGTCGAGGGAGGTGTAGATGAGAGCGAGGGCAATGCAAACCTCTCACCCTCTATGTGTTATCTCCATCATCCTCATCGTTGATAATGGTGGAGGGGGCTACATCTGAGAATAGCTAGGGATGAGGAGCATGGGTGAGGATGAGGTGAGGGTGCACAAGCGATGATGACAATGATGGTAGAGGAAGAGGGGAGGAGAGGTGAGGGGGCGATGATACGAGCGAAGGCGACGACTGATGGAGCATGGGGGTAGTGGGGCAGAGGTAACTAGTACACTAACGAAAGATGAATTTCAGATTTTGATGATGAAACCAATTGATAGTACTTATTTGATATGCACTTTGAGTGACATAGGAAGCTTCGATCAGAGAGAGATAATTAAAAATAAGAAGAACCATGTTGAGCCGGAGTGGAACATGTTAGAAAATTGGACGTCGAGTCGAGCAAAAATTACGCTAAGAAATTCAGAGTTGTGGAGGTCAACTAGCCGATTGGGCAATAGGCCACAAGAGAGGACGATGCGTAAAAAAATCGGACGAAGCGTCGATGAACCGATGACATGTCGAACAATATTTGATTCAAGCTTTGTAATAATTGTCTAGATCGAAATAGGTTTTAGGCGTAATTGGGTTGGAATTGGGCCAACTCAATTAGGGACCAGTTGAGCCTAAGTTTGGGTTATGTTGGGCCAAGTGAAAAGCCCAAACAATGACCCAAACTAGTAGAACCATCGTTGGCACAGTCTCCGAGACTATGTCAGGTAATGGTACCGCCCAAACACAGTCTCTCAGGTGGTGGTACCGTCAAATTGGGCGGTGGTACCGCTTAGTGTCAGTGCTGTAGGTGGTGGTACCATCTAGCACAACCACCACTTACAGCACATGCGGTGGTATCGCTAGTATCTAGAAAACCATGGTTGAGATACTTTTAGGCTTCAAGTTTAAATCCACTCGAGGCCTATAAATACCCCTCTCATCCCTGGTTATAAGATGCATAAGCATAGAGAACTTAAAAGTGAGAAAACATTGTAGCAATCACTTGAGAAATCCCCTCCTCTAGTCATAAAAGTTAGAATTCTATTTAGGGAGGAGTGAGTGCTTGTAAAAGGTTGTCTCCTAAACCTGTGAAAAAGAGAAGAGGGGTGTAAAAGGATAGTTGATCTTTGCTCATTGAAAGAAGATCGGTAGTGGAAGCCGGTAGCCTCGACAGAAGAGGAACCAGGAGTAGATGTAGGTCACGACGACCGAACCACTATAAATTCCAGTGTGTTCTTTCCTTACTGCTTATTCTATTTACTGCATTACAAACTATCCGATCCCCTCTTCTCTATTCACTTGCAAACTTATATGAGTCAAACAAACGATTTTTGTCGAAATCAGTTTTTATCGTATGAAGATTCTTTACTTAACGTAATTTTACAACTGCACTAATTCCCTCCCCCCCCCCTCTTATTGCTGACTCGATTCTAACACTTGGTACCAGAGCACATTTTTCTCATTTGGTTTAACACCTAAGAGAAATGACTATTTTCGGCTTTCAAGAGGGTTTTTCTATCGTTCGTCCTCCCATGTTCAATGGGATGGACTACACTTATTATAAAACTCGGATGAGAGTTTTGTTAGGATCGAGAGCACTAAGAGGGGGGGGTGAATTAGTGCAGCGGATATCTTTTAGCGATTAAAAACAAAAGCTGCGTTCGTTCGATAAAAATCAGTTTTGAAGCAAAAGCCGACTCAAAGATAACTTATGACTAAGTGCAGTTTACGTCTAAACGTAGTTTACATCTAAACACAATTTACGTTTAAATGCAGTTTGCGTCTAAACGCAGTTTTACGTCTAAACGCAGATTTACGTCTAAACGCAGATTTACGTCTAAACGCAGATTTACGTCCAAACTCAGTTTACGTCTAAAACGCAGTTTTACGTTTAAACGTAGTTTACGTCTAAACGCAGTTTTACGTCTAAAACGTAGATTTACGTCTAAACGCAGATTTACATCTAAACGTAGATTTACGTCTAAACGCAGTTTGCGTCTAAGCGCAGTTTGCGTCTAAACACAGTTTGCGTCTAAGCGCAGTTTACGTCTAAACGCAGTTTACGTCTAAACGCAGTTTGCGTCTAAACGCAGTTTGCGTCTAAGCGTAGTTTACGTCTAAACGCAGTTTGCGTCTAAACGCAGTTTGCGTCTAAACGCAGATGACAATTTGCAGTTCTAAATGAAATCAAGACGTAAACGTAAACTGCACAGAACCTTGTTCGTAAAAGCGTAGAAGACAGTTTGCAGTTGTAAATGAAATCAAGACGTGAACGTAAACTGCACAGAACCTTGTCCGTAAAAAAAAGCGCAGAAGATAGTTTGCAGTTGTAAGTGAAATCAAGACGTAAACGTAAACTGCACAGAACTCATTCGTAAAAGCGCAGAGAGACAGTTTGCAGTTTGTAGATGGAATCAAGACGTAAACGTAAACTGCACAGAACTCATTCGTAAAAGCGTAGAGAGCAGTAGCTATGTAGGAGGTTTGCAGTAATGATAAAGTGCTCAAAATAAACGCAAACCAGAGATTTAGAGTGGTTCGGTCAGTCTTGACCTACTCCACTTTTGGCTTCCTCCACCGATGAGGTTACCGACGTCAACTAGAGGCCTTCCTTCAATAGGCGAAGGCCAACTACCCTCTTACAGATTCACTCCTTTTGATGGGCTTAGGAGACAACCCTTACAAATGTTTTCTCTCCTCTCTTTACAACTCAAACTTGAAGAACAGAAGGAGGAGGAAAACTAGCAGTTTTGAGCTCTAAGAACCACTGAAAAGATCAAGATTTCGGCTTGAGTTCTTGCTGTCTCAGTGCTGAATGGGTGGGGTATTTATAGGCCCCAACCCAATTCAAATTTGGAGCTCAAAACGATCAAATCCCGGAATTCCGGGATCAGGCGGTTGCACCTCCTGACTGGAGAGGTTGCACCGCCTGGCAGAGCTCGAAGACCGAGCTCAGGCGGTGCCACCTCTCTGCCAGGGAGGTTGCACCGCCCAGTCTTGCTCGAAGACTGAGCTCAGGCGGTGCCACCTCTCTGTCAGGGAGGTTGCACCGCCCAGTCTTGCTCGAAGACTGAGCTCAGGCGGTGCCACCTCCCGGCTGGAGAGGTTGCACCGCCCAGTCTCGCTGGGAGGCTTAGCCCAGGCGGTGCCACCTCCTGGCCTAGGCGGTTGCACCTCCTGGCACTATTCCAGATCACTGGTTGGGCTCCAAACTTGGCCCAAACCAGTCCGAATTCGGGCCCAATTGGCCCAAGATTAAGTTAATGGGATCACCTCCCATTTTCCAACTTAATCAACGTGCTAACTACGATTAGTTCTAAGACAATTTCTGCAGCTTTGCTTCGGTGCGTCAATCGCTTCTTCCGGCGAGTTTCCGGCGAACTTCCGTCGATCATCCGATGAACCCTCGGTGATGCTCCTGCGGACTTCCGGCAAACTCCTGGACTTTGCGACGATCCACTTGGCAAGTTCCGACGAGCTTCGCTTGGCAAGCTTCTGGACTTCTCGGATCTGTTCTCGCAGAACCTCCGACGACCGTCCGAACTTCCGTCGAACTCTCGAACTTCCAACGTGATCATGAACTTGACTCCGGCGCAACTCCTGCTGCTTGTCTAACTTTCATCGTAGTTAATCCTGCACACTTAAAACAAAAACTTCGATCGAGACAATTAATCCTAAGCAATTAACCAAGTTGTCCGGCATGTCATTGGTCCCTCGACGCTTCGTCCGATTCTTCGGCGCATCGTCCTTTCCTGCAGCCTATTGCCCAATCGGCTTGTTGGCTCCGCAACTCCGATATCCTTGGCACAATACCCGCTCTTCTTGGCCCGATGCCCGAGTCCACGACCCGAAGCCTTCTGTCGATACGTCGACCGATCCACCGGCCCGACGTCCAATCTTCTGACATGTTCCTCCGGCACAACATGATGTTCCTGCTTTAATTGTCTCATCCTGATCAAAGCATCCTGCGTCACTCAAAACGCATATTAAATCATAAACATATATTAAGTAGTTTCATCATCAAAATACGAGATTCAACAATCTCCCCCTTTTTGATGATGACAACTATTTGATGACGGAGTTAACCTTAACTCCCGGAGTTTAAACAAACTCCCCCTATCAATATGCCATATTGATAGAACCTTGAATTCGAACTGAATTCAAGTCATTGCAATATTCATCATGAATACTTGCAACACGTCAACATGAACATATGCATAACCTTATGCATCACATGTCATGTCATCAACATACTTTCATCAACATACTTCTCCCCCTTTGTCATCAACAAAAAGGAGAAGTATCACAATCAAGTGTTTGTGATATTGGTTTAACTTATTGCATGAAAAACATATTATCAAGTTTTATCATCATGCAGTTTTGAAGCCAAAAAAATTTAGCAAATGTTACATCATGCTTAGAATATTCAGGCTATCAAGTTTCAGATATGCAAGTTCTACAGTATACAAGATAGCACTTTTAGAACATGCAAGCTAGCAATTTAGAGATGTTCAAGAAAGCAACTCTTGCTTCTTGAGATATGCAAATTTGTCAAGTTTTGCTAGATGTGCAAGTTAGCATTTTTGCCTCTTGAGATAGGCAAGATAGCACATTTGCTTCTTTTGAGATAACAACTTTTCGCTTCTCTTTAGACTACAAGCTAGCAATTTTTTTACGATATACAAGTTAGCAAAAACTTCGAAAGCAAATGCAAGATAACTTTCTTGTGTAGGCTCATGATTATTGCTTCCTATTGTAATGTGCAGGTTGCAAATCTTGCTTCTTGAGATATTCAAGATGGTGATGTTCAAGAAGACAACTTTTGCTTCTTGAAATAAGCAAGTTAGCAATCTTTGCTACTTAAGATAGGCAAGCTAGCAATCAAGTTTTTGCATCTTCTTGACTTGTGCAAGCTAGCTATCTCCCCCTTTGTCATTGTCAAAAAGAAAGAAAGAATACAGTTTTGTAGTTCTTTTTCCTTTTACAACGATTTCAAAATCATGACAAAGGATGAATAATCAAGTTATGAATGTCAAGACAATTTTTCATCATGAATATTTTATCATTGCATTATCATAAGTTGAAGTATTACATGCATAATATCATATCATCATTCATAATTACATTAATGTTTCAATATAGCAATTTCTTCTCAAAATGTGTAACTTAGCACTCATCATGATTTACATCATATGCAATACATCACATCATAATTAGAAAGCACAAGTATTGCATGCATAATTACAAATCATAAATGTTTCATATCATGATGGTATCAATTTTGTCAAATTATATCCTACCATGCATGATCAATAACTCCTCATTTGTATTTCATGCATTATTTCATTTCATCTCATAAGGAATATCAAGAAAAGTTATTGGATGAGGAGATAAATATTTTATGAATACACGGAATTGTATAAAAATCATATCATAAGTGTTTCGTGTATTCATATTATCACATGAAGCATATTATCATTTTTGAGATTCATAACATGAATAACGTTATTACTATTTCATCAAAATCAATTTCGAGATTCACACAATATCATGAAATCATTAATCTCGATAAGATGGGAAAAGCATTTTCTTTTTAAGTGATTCTTTTAACGCATCATATAAAAAAACTCATTCATAATTCAAGTGATTTACAAGATATCATAAATGAATTTATCACTTGTATTTCATCAAAATCGAGAACTCTAGAGATAGAAAATGATTGAAACATTTAACATGATTGATGCATGATTCATATTTAAAGTGTATCTTATGTCGTAAATACGAATCAAGCATTTGTCAAATCTGAAATCATCCTCAAAATTACATTCAATAAATTCATGTATGACAAGCATAGATTTATTGAAAAATCAATAAGATAGAGGATTACATTTCAAGTGTTCATCAATTGTAGCATTTCATCATATGGTAAGATATCAATGCGTAAAACTGTGAAACAAGATTTTGTTTGATATCTTGATACAGGGCATGATGTACACATTTCGAATATTTTAGCAAGTGTAGCATTGCATCACATGGTAAGATATCAGCTCGTATGATGCAAATTTTTTGTTTGATATCTTGATACAGGGCATATAGCAACGATAGCAATCATATATTTCTTGGTGATGCAAGTACGACCTAATCATAGCATCAGTGATAGCAACTATATTATCATCAGTAATAGCAACCATATCATTATCAATAATAGCAACCATATCATTATCAGTAATAGCAACCATATCATTTCATATTTTTGCATTTACATTATTAAATTATTAAAAATATAATTTTCAAGAAAATTTAAAGAAAAAGAAAAATGCATCATGAAGAACATCATGTAATTTCGAAGTAAATTAAAGGCATTTTGATTACCTTAGCGTCGAAAGGCGTAGAGGCGTAGTTTGCCACCTCGCCTTTGTTGATTTTCTCCTCGTCTTCGGAGGAGCTCGATTCATCCCAGTTTTTGTTCTTCTTCTTGCGTTCAAAGCAAGTAGTTCCGTTCTTTTTACTTTTTAATTTTTGTTTCATTTGTAGTTGAAGTTCACCATCACTTGAGCTTATGCTCGAGTGGTCTTCAAATGTTCTATGTCCCAAATCCTTCCTATTCTTTGGAAGATGGTTCTCAAGTTCTTCACGTGCATTGCACGTCATTTCATATGTGATCAATGAACCAATTAGTTCTTCAAGTGGAAATTGGTTCAAGTTTTTCGATTCTTGAATAGCAGTTACTTTTGAATCCCAAGTTTTAGAAAGTGAGCGCAAAACTTTGTTAACGAGTTCAAAATCCGAAAAGCTTTTACCAAGTGATTTTAAACCATTGACGACATCCGTAAAACGGGTGTACATGTCAACAACGGTTTCGCTTGGTTTCATATGAAAAAGCTCGAAATCATGCAGTAAAATATTAACTTTCGAGTCTTTGACTCTACTAGTTCCCTCGTGCGTGATTTCAAGAGCACGCCAAATATCGAAAGCCGTTTCGCACAAAGAAACCCGATTGAACTCATTTTTGTCCAAAGCGCAAAATAAGGCATTCATAGCCTTTGCGTTTAAAGAAAAATACTTCTTCTCTAAATCCGACCATTCGTTCATCGGTTTAGAGGGAAGTTGAAAACCGTTTTCAACGATATTCCATAAATCCAGATTTAGAGAAATCAAGAAAACTCTCATTCGAGTTTTCCAATAAGTGTAGTCCAATCCGTTAAAGAACGGTGGACGAAAGACCGAAAAGCCCTCTTGAAGAGCCATTTCTCTCGGGTGTAAATCCGAAATGAGAAATACCCCGCTCTGATACCAATTGTTAGGATCGAGAGCACTAAGAGGGGGGGGTGAATTAGTGCAGCTGATATCTTTTAGCGATTAAAAACAAAAGTTGCGTTCGTTCGATAAAAATCAGTTTTGAAGCAAAAGCCGACTCAAAGATAACTTATGACTAAGTGCAGTTTACGTCTAAACGTAGTTTACATCTAAACACAATTTACGTTTAAATGCAGTTTGCGTCTAAACGCAGTTTTACGTCTAAACGCAGATTTACGTCTAAACGCAGATTTACGTCCAAACTCAGTTTTACGTTTAAACGTAGTTTACGTCTAAACGCAGTTTTACGTCTAAAACGTAGATTTACGTCTAAACGCAGATTTACGTCTAAACGTAGATTTACGTCTAAACGCAGTTTGCGTCTAAGCGCAGTTTGCGTCTAAACACAGTTTGCGTCTAAGCGCAGTTTACGTCTAAACGCAGTTTACGTCTAAATGCAGTTTGCGTCTAAACGCAGTTTGCGTCTAAGCGTAGTTTACGTCTAAACGCAGTTTGCGTCTAAACGCAGTTTGCGTCTAAACGCAGTTTGCGTCTAAACGCAGATGACAGTTTGCAGTTCTAAATGAAATCAAGACGTAAACGTAAACTGCACAGAACCTTGTTCGTAAAAGCGCAGAAGACAGTTTGCAGTTGTAAATGAAATCAAGACGTGAACGTAAACTGCACAGAACCTTGTCCGTAAAAAAAAGCGCAGAAGATAGTTTGCAGTTGTAAGTGAAATCAAGACGTAAACGTAAACTGCACAGAACTCATTCGTAAAAGCGCAGAGAGACAGTTTGCAGTTTGTAGATGGAATCAAGACGTAAACGTAAACTGCACAGAACTCATTCGTAAAAGCGCAGAGAGCAGTAGCTATGTAGGAGGTTTGCAGTAATGATAAAGTGCTCAAAATAAACGCAAACCAGAGATTTAGAGTGGTTCGGTCAGTCTTGACCTACTCCACTTTTGGCTTCCTCCACCGATGAGGTTACCGACGTCAACTAGAGGCCTTCCTTCAATAGGCGAAGGCCAACTACCCTCTTACAGATTCACTCCTTTTGATGGGCTTAGGAGACAACCCTTACAAATGTTTTCTCTCCTCTCTTTACAACTCAAACTTGAAGAACAGAAGGAGGAGGAAAACTAGCAGTTTTGAGCTCTAAGAACCACTGAAAAGATCAAGATTTCGGCTTGAGTTCTTGCTGTCTCAGTGCTGAATGGGTGGGGTATTTATAGGCCCCAACCCAATTCAAATTTGGAGCTCAAAACGATCAAATCCCGGAATTCCGGGATCAGGCGGTTGCACCTCCTGACTGGAGAGGTTGCACCGCCTGGCAGAGCTCGAAGACCGAGCTCAGGCGGTGCCACCTCTCTGCCAGGGAGGTTGCACCGCCCAGTCTTGCTCGAAGACTGAGCTCAGGCGGTGCCACCTCTCTGTCAGGGAGGTTGCACCGCCCAGTCTTGCTCGAAGACTGAGCTCAGGCGGTGCCACCTCCCGGCTGGAGAGGTTGCACCGCCCAGTCTCGCTGGGAGGCTTAGCCCAGGCGGTGCCACCTCCTGGCCTAGGCGGTTGCACCTCCTGGCACTATTCCAGATCACTGGTTGGGCTCCAAACTTGGCCCAAACCAGTCCGAATTCGGGCCCAATTGGCCCAAGATTAAGTTAATGGGATCACCTCCCATTTTCCAACTTAATCAACGTGCTAACTACGATTAGTTCTAAGACAATTTCTGCAGCTTTGCTTCGGTGCGTCAATCGCTTCTTCCGGCGAGTTTCCGGCGAACTTCCGTCGATCATCCGATGAACCCTCGGTGATGCTCCTGCGGACTTCCGGCAAACTCCTGGACTTTGCGACGATCCACTTGGCAAGTTCCGACGAGCTTCGCTTGGCAAGCTTCTGGACTTCTCGGATCTGTTCTCGCAGAACCTCCGACGACCGTCCGAACTTCCGTCGAACTCTCGAACTTCCAACGTGATCATGAACTTGACTCCGGCGCAACTCCTGCTGCTTGTCTAACTTTCATCGTAGTTAATCCTGCACACTTAAAACAAAAACTTCGATCGAGATAATTAATCCTAAGCAATTAACCAAGTTGTCCGGCATGTCATTGGTCCCTCGACGCTTCGTCCGATTCTTCGGCGCATCGTCTTTTCCTGCAGCCTATTGCCCAATCGGCCTGTTGGCTCCGCAACTCCGATATCCTTGGCACAATACCCGCTCTTCTTGGCCCGATGCCCGAGTCCACGACCCAAAGCCTTCTGTCGATACGTCGACCGATCCACCGGCCCGACGTCCAATCTTCTGACATGTTCCTCCGGCACAACATGATGTTCCTGCTTTAATTGTCTCATCCTGATCAAAGCATCCTGCGTCACTCAAAACGCATATTAAATCATAAACATATATTAAGTAGTTTCATCATCAAAATACGAGATTCAACAAGTTTTCTTGCTTTCCTTGAACCATGATTTATAGAATATTATTGAAAACAGATTTGAAAGGTCTTCTCTTCCAATAAATAATTAGAATGAGTTGGGGAAGAAGACTTTCTCTTTAAATGCCAAGGCTATGAATGTCTTGTTTTGCGCTTTAGATAAAACTGAATTCAATCGAGTTTCTATTTATGAAACAACTTTTGACATTTGGCATATACTTGAAATCATACACGAAGGCACTAGTAAAGTTAAAGATTCAAAAATCAATTTTTTAATGCATGATTTTGAATTATTTTGGATGGAACCAAGTGAGACGATTGGAGAAATGTACACCCGGTTTACGGATGTCGTCAACGATCTAAAAGTGCTTGGTAAAAGTTTTTCTAACTTTGAACTCATTAACAAAATATTGAGATCCCTTCTAAAGAGTTGGGACCCTAAAGTAAATGGCTATTCAAGAAGCCAAGAATTTGAACTATTTTCTGATTGAAGAACCTATTGAGTCCTTAATGACCTATGAAATGACTTGTGTTGAACATGATGAACATGAGAACCACCTTTCAAAGAATAAGAAGGATTTGACACTTCGAACAATAGAATACCACTTGAGTGATGACTCAAGTGATGATGATGATGACCTTGAACTTCTCAAATAAAGCTTAAAAAGTTCTTAAAACAAGAATCAAAAAGTAAAAATAAACTTAAAAAGAAGAAGCTATAAAAGAAGAAGAAAATACTCAAGGTGACTTGGGATGAATCAAGTTCCCCCGAAGATGAAAAATAAACCAACAAAGGCAAGGTGGCAAACTACGGCTTAACGGCTTAACGGCTCTCAACGATAAGGTAAATGACTCACCCTAAACCCCCATAGTTTATTTTGAAATTACTTGATGCTTTTCATGAGTTATTTTTAAATTAGTTAGTAAAAATTAAATAAAAGGGGATAATGCTTTTCTTTCTAATGGTTTTAAAAAATTAAAAAAATTGATCATGATAATTACATATTAAATCCTAGCACTAAGCATGAAAAGTTAGATTCATTTAAAAAGAAAAATATATTACTATAACAAACAAAATAATTTTGATTAAAAATGCTTCTTGTTTAATGAAATCATGCTTGATGATTTAATGATGTATAATGATGTAATAATGTAATGAAAATGTTAAAAAGTTTTGGTATCACGATTTTATAATTATGTACGGTGATTTGAAGTAATGATGATTTTTGATTAATTTATAATTTATTGAGCTTGATAATTTCTATGATTTCTGTATTGCTTTTCGATTATAAATAATGAAGCATGGCCTTATGAAAGACTTGAACATGAAATCAATTACAAAATTTAGAATTAAAAGAACTTGAGCTATCTTTAATCTTATAGGAATCTATCTAGCTTTCATTGAATTATCTGAAAAGTGATTTTGATGATGATTTTGAATTTCTTTTTGTATGATTCATTTTAATAATAAGATGATATATCCAATCGAATCATTTATCTATGTTTATGACTTTGGGATGTATTTCATATGAAATATTTTTTCTTGATTCACGTATGATTTACTTGTCTAAGAGAAGATTTATCCAAACAAATCTTGATTATTGACATTAATAATTTGAGATTTATTTGAATCAAGATATCTTATTTAATTTCCTATGATTCTATTCGTTATTTACTAAAAAGGAGATTTGTCAATATGAATCATTCACAAATTAATCTTTCATATTAATATCCTTCATGTCATGATTTATTATTGATATTTCTTTATATTCATAAATTATATATCTCATTACCAAATTATTTTTTTTGTGATGACTTGAATGTTTACACCATTATGTTATTCCCTTCTTTTTTTTTGTTTACAACGATAAAAGGAGAAAAGAAAATAGCTAGCATCTTAAGAAAACCAAATTTACTAGCTTGAATGATAAACTTAGACATGTTAGATCTCCCAAATACATAAATTCTTCTTATATATTTTTCGGATCATGATATTGATTTATCGATTTTTAGACTTGAATCTTCTTTTTAAATCAAGATTATTTCCCTATCATTCCTTCTATATACAAAAGAACAGATGTCAAAAATCATGACTTGATCTTTCATTTTTTATGATTGAAATATTGATATAAATTTGTTATTTATCTTTGTCATGCTTTGGAAATTATTGTAAAGGGAAAAAGATGGTATATACAAGAAGAAGCTAAAACTTATTAGCTTGCACATCGCAAATAGAGCAAAACTTGCTAGCTTGCTGGGGGGTGGGGTAAAATATGCTAGCTTGCATGATGGTATATACAAGAAGAAGCTAAAACTTATTAGCTTGCTTATCTCAAAAGAGAAATAAGAAGTGCTATCTTGCAAATCTAAAGAGAAGCAATTTTTGCTAAGCTACACATTTCAAGAAGATGCAAAAATATGCTATTTGTTATTTGTACATTTCAAAAATTACTAGCTCAAGATACAAAAGTTGGAAACTTGCCCATTGTAAAAGGAAGAGAAACTCACTCGCTTGAATGTTCTAAAGTGATTAAAATTTTGCTAAACAGCTAAGCCTTGCATATCTCTAAAACTTGATAGTTGCACTTTTTTTTTTTTTTATGATGACAAAGGGGGAGTAGATATGATGATATGATAGTCATGTATGGGATGATGTACTTAGATATTTTGGATATTTTGATTATGCATGATTTTATGATAACTTGTTGCTTGGATTTTTGAATTCAAGAGTTCTATCAATATGACATATTGATAGGGGGAGTTTAGTTTAAACTTCATAAACAATTGGTTGTCATCATAAAAAATGGGGAGATTGTTGAATCTCGGATTTTGATGATGAAACCAATTGATAGTGTTTATCTGATATGCGCTTTGAGTGACGTTGGAAGCTTCAATTAGGGAGAGACAATTAAAAACAGGAAGAATCATGTTGGGTCAGAGTGGAACATGTCAGAAGATTGGGCGTCGAGCCGGAGGATTGATCGACATATCGACAGAAGGTTTTGGGCCATGAGTTCGGGCATTGGGCCAAGAAGAGTGAAAATTGTGCTAAGGAAATCAGAATTGCGGAGGTTAACTGACCGATTAGGTAATATGCCACAAGAGAGGACGATGCGTCGAAGAATCGAACGAAGTGTCGATGAACCAATGATATGCTGAACAACATTTGATTCAAGCTTTGTAATAATTCTCTAGATCGAAGTAGGTTTTAGGCATAATTAGGTTGGAATTGAGCTAACTTAATTAGGGGCCAGTTGAGCCCAAGTTTGAGCTATGTTGGGCCAAGTGAAAGACCCAAACAGTGACCCAAACTAGTGGAACCGTCGGTGGCACAGTCTCCGAGATTGTGTCAGGTGGTGGTACCGCCCAATGTCAGTGCTGTAGGTGGTGGTACCACTAGTACCCCAAAAACCGGGGATGAGATACTTTTAAGTTTCAAGTTTGAATCCACTTGATGCCTATAAATACCCCTCTCATCCCTGGTTAATATACACAAGTACAAAGAACTTAAAAGTGAGAAAACGCTATAGTAATCACTTGAGAAATCCCCTCATTTAGTCTTAAAGTTTAGAATTCTATTTAGGGATGAGTGAGTGCTTATAAAAGGTTGTCTCCTAAACTTGTGAAACTGAGAAGAGGGGTATAGAAGGATAGTTGATCTTCGCTCGTTGAAATAAGATCGGTAGTAGAAGCCGGTGGCCTCGACGGAAGAGGAATCGAGAGTGGATACAAGTCACGACGACCGAACCACTATAAATTCTGGTATGTTCTTTCCTTACTGCTTATTCTGTTTACTGCATTGCAAATTATCCAATCCCCTTTTCTCTATTCACCTGCAAACTTATATGAGTCAAACAAACGATTTTCGTCGAAATCAGTTTTTATCGTACGAAGATTTTTGACTCAACGTAGTTTTACCGCTGCACTAATTCACCCCCCTCCCTCTTAGTGCCAACTTGATCGTAACAAAAGATGTATGGACTCACGAAAGCGGAGGCATAGGCAACTAAGGGCGAAGACGATGACATATGAGATTATCTTTTATAAAAGAATGAGAGCTATACAAGATTTTTTGAAAATAGTGACACTTTATGCAAATTTCTCAAATTAAGATTTTAATTAACTTTTTACGTTCCTATCTTTTTGTAATCCACTTATCACATACTAATCAATTCACTCAATCACACATTCATTTTTTATTTTTGTGACATTACGATTGAGCTATTAGATTTTGTATGAATTGTACTAAGCTAACCGGAAGCATTTTACATTATTGCATGTTTATTTATGACGGTGCTTATAATTGTTTGATACATTTTCAAGTTAAGTTATAAATTAGTTTGATTTTGAACATTTAAAGTAATAATAATAATAGGAATAATAAGAGGATGAATTCTAAAAAAAAATCCATAAGTTTGAAAATTTACGGTAGAGCACTCTAATTAAAAAAAATCCTTAGATAGCGTCAATTTTTTTTCGTCCCATCGATCCCCCCATACATAGATTGACCTCGTCGATCGCCCCCTCTTCTCCTATAGTCGTTGCACCCCAACGTGTGAGCTGACCCTATCAGCCATCCCTTCCCCACCCTTAGTCACTCTCCTGGTTGCTTATGCCTCCGTGCATGGGTTGGTCCGATCGACTATCTCCCTTTATGCGTGGGTTAGCCTTGCAAGTCAACCTCCTCATGGGTTGGCGTAGGCACTCACGCCTGTGCTCATGATGCCTTAGATCCGACAATAATAGAATATGGGTGTTACGAGGTAATACAAGAATGAGGAGATACAGGATGGGAGGCAATAATGGGTTCGACGAAGGCAAGGATAAAACGATCTCTTCACCTTCCAAATGGTTTGTAAATTATTTTTCAAAATTGGATGGTTCTACGAAAAATTCTCAGGGTTTTTTAAAAATTCGTTCATAATAATAATGATAATAATAATAATATAATAATTTTAAAATAAACAATTAACAATACCATTACTCCTAACAATATCATTTTAATTTCATTAATTTATATGAGTACAAATAAATAAATAACCCAAATCCACGGAAGAAGGCGACGAAGAAGAACTCGTCCCCATTCTCCTCAGTCTCCTCCTTCCGACGAATCCCTCAATCTCTCCTCAGATCCGTTCCCTTCTTCCCCTAATCCGAAACCCTAGCTTTGCTCCCGCCCCGATCGACCTCTCTGCTGCTGCAAATCGCCGTGAATACGCTGAAATTGGCCTCGGTTTGTCTGTTAATAGATCCTGGTAAGAAGGCTGCAGCAGCGACGGCGGCGACGGAGGAGGATGAGCACTAAGGGCAACTGGTCACCGCCGGCGGTGAGCGGGCGGTTGTTCACATTTGGGCTGGTGGCGTCGTGGTACTCCTCCAATATTGGGGTGCTTCTGCTCAACAAGTACCTCCTCAGCAACTACGGATTCAAGTACCCGATCTTCCTCACCATGTGCCACATGGCAGCGTGCTCGCTGCTTAGCTACGTGGCCATCGCCTGGCTGAGGGTGGTGCCGATGCAGACCGTGCGGTCGCGGCTGCAGTTCTTGAAGATCGCCACGCTCAGCCTCGTCTTCTGCGGCTCGGTGGTCAGCGGGAACGTCTCGCTCAAGTACCTGCCGGTTTCGTTCAATCAGGCAGTTGGGGCGACCACGCCCTTCTTCACCGCGGTGTTCGCGTATCTCATGACCGTCAAGCGGGAGGCCTGGATCACTTATATCACCCTCATCCCTGTTGTCACCGGCGTCATCATCGCCAGCGGGGTACGTTGGGTCCCAATCTTTCTTCTTTTAGATTTAGCAGATCCAGTATTCATCATGGATTGTGATGAACGCCATGTGTTTGATGTGTAACTGGTTGAACCTTTTGTGCTGCATATTAAGTGAAAGGAAGAAACCACTGAATTTGGGCCGGTGAACTTAGAGCTCGAAGAGCGCAGCCATTTTAGAATTCTTAGTCGGTTGATTATGTTGCTGGGTTTGATTTGAGATCTGTTGTTCTAGGCTATTGTAATATTGATCTAGCTCGGGTGGTGAGAGGTTTCCTGAAGTGTTTGTGGTCAAGATATAAAGCACACATCCAGGAAATAGATGGCAATTATAGATGTTACAATGATGTGTTTTAAGCTGATGCAAAGTGCATCTTCTTAGAATAACCTAATTCTGATTAGTTGCTTCTCATCTGCAATTCATCTTGGCATATTTTTCTGCAGATCAGAGATCATTCATTTCATTGTTTTGTATAATTTTCTGCTTGTGGTACTCATTTGTTTATGTTTCTGATTAGACAGCTAATAGCTTCTTGATTGTATATGGTAGATTTACAAAGAAGCCTCGTCTTTCATGATAAGAGGTTCATCGTTTGCATACATCTCTATATTCAGTTTGATAATCATTGATATGTATTGAAATCAAATTCAACCTTTAAAGTAGAGGTGTTTGTCAGAAACATTGCCTTGACATTCTGAAATTCATTTTAAGTGATGATGCTGAATGACTATTAAATTCTGAAATTCATTTTAAGTGATGATCCAAAGCACAAGTGCCCAAGAAGACATCCTAGACACCTAGGAGGCCAATTTAACAATTACAAGATAATAACTAGTTACTTATTAGTTAATGTGACTGCTAGAAATCAATGTTGTGGGTGGTGGTTTTTTTTTCTTTTGGTTAGTCTAAGTTTAGAACCTATAAGAAAATGATATTAACCATGTGGACTTGGATAACTAGTAAGAATAAGACCATAAGAGAAGAGACACTTGGGAAGTCCAAAAGTAGGAGTGTTGCATGAACGGAGAGTTTGTGGTGGTGTAAGAAAATCCAAAAAAATAATTAATGCAAAAGAGCATGTTTAAAAACTTTGAGAATTTAGAAGATATATTGTAGCTAAACAAAGACTACAAGTATACACAAATACAACACATATGATAGTTTCTATGGCAAATCAGGTACCAAAATTGAGGAATAAGCCATCTATTGGCTTTCTAAACATAGGTAAGGAAATAGTAGAACTATAGATGATATTAGAAGTACAAGGAAGATCAATTTGTGTTTACTAATGATATGAAAATTAGGAAAAGATGAAAGTACTACTTTTGCAAGTGAAGTATATTCTATAGGTAATTGGTTTTGAACATAATAAACAGTGATAAATTAGGAGGTTTCGAAGAGGAATAAGATCATAGAGCTTGATAGTATCTGTATTGAGGAGGAGCATAGACACGACAAGAAGCAATAGCAGCAAGCTGCAGCAATGGCGAGCATCAAGGTAGGATAAAACTTGTAGTATGCTCCTCTTCTCCCCTTCCTTCCTTTGTGGTGACTCAAAAAAATAACATTGTGTGGATATCTTGGACAGGACAAACTGTAACCTGAGTCACATAATTTACCAAAGTTACATCCTTTAAGATTTCAACCTGATCATATGTCTTGAACTTTGATCTAGGTCTCGTGATCAAGAACAAGTGCATTGCATAGATTCAGTCAAGTTTCAGTTTTACTGAATTGCATGCTGGATGATAAAAGGAGATATTTGGATCCTTGAAACAGTAACTAAACCATTCAATAATTAAGTATATCTAGTTTCCAAAGTTTGTTGAGTTTAAGAATTGATTAATTCTCAGGAAGTTGTTTAGGCCGCTTTTTCCTGCAATGTGCAGCAAATATGTGAAGAACCTGTGAATCAAAGGAAGGACCTAGCATGATCAGTTGGAATGCATGTATCTTGTGTCTACTGGTGAAAGTTTTTCTGCAATTTAGGAGAATGCTTTTGAGTTTTGACAATGAAATGCAATCTGGGTTCTTTTTTTCCACAAAATGCAATCTGGATTACTTGCCTATTTTTGACTTATTGAATTGAATGCTTGAGAGTCTTGGGGAATAAGATCATTGACCGTGTAATGGCTGGGTTCTAAAAGAAGTTAGATTGTCAGAAAGATGTTTGATCTTGCGTGGGATATCACTTGTGACTGGCCTTTCTGGTGTCAAGGAGGAATATTTTTGTTACCTAGATGCTGCCAATTCCCCAAGTGATGTTTGACATTTTTGTCCTCAATTTATTGCTTTTTTTACCATGTCTGATGTTCATTTCATGATCCAGATATAACTTCTTTTTAATTGAACTATTTTTATGAAGATTTATAGTCTAATTGTACAGTCTTATGTTTAACAATGCAGGGGGAGCCTAGTTTCCATCTATTTGGTTTTATCATGTGTGTTGGAGCAACCGCTGCACGGGCACTGAAGTCGGTACTGCAAGGGATATTGTTGTCTTCTGAGGGGTAATAAATACATCTTATTTTCACATGCATCAATGTATCTTTTCTCAAAAGATCTGCTGGTCAGAGCTTCACTGTTTTTACCTTATTAATTATAGAATTTCTGTTTTTTTTTCTTTCCTGAAAAAGGGTGATAGTTATCTTTTTCGTCAATAATCTCAGTGCCAACTTTTCATCCTTCGCTTTGTTTGTTTATAATTCTTGTCAGGGAAAAGCTGAATTCAATGAATCTACTTCTCTACATGGCTCCGATAGCAGTTGTTTTATTGCTTCCTGCGACATTAGTTATGGAGGAAAATGTGGTTGGCATTACAATGGCACTTGCCAGAGAAGATTTTAAACTTATATGGTACCTATTGTTTAATTCAACTCTTGCATATTTTGTGAACTTGACGAACTTTTTGGTGACCAAGCATACGAGCGCCTTGACACTCCAGGTATGCTCCACACTCAATGACATTTCCTTCTTTCTCTTCGTAGTGTACACAAGAGAAGACATTACACCTTATTCCTTTTGTATTAATTTGGTTGGTTCTAAGAAGGTTAATTTACTCCAGGTTTTATGCTTTATAGTCTACTCTTAGTATATATATAACTAACATATTTTTTATATCTTAGTTGTTAATTAATTCATATCTACCCATCTTTGAAATTTTATATATTTCTGATGTTGATAAGCAAGTATGCACAATAATTGCATTGTTACCTCTTACTTGATGGGATATTTGCTATTGTGCTACTTGACTTCAAGCACGGAGTAAACCAAAGCATGTACATGTTAAAAGTAATGTAGATGAACACCAGCACTTAAAACATGTTAAAAATAAAGCAGATGAACAACTTATGCTAACATGGTGAATGTCCGGCAACAGCAAAGGTTAACAAGGGTGTCATCATATGCTGGGCTTTCTATCTGTAGTTGTACTTTAGCAATGGCACTTGACAGAGATTGTATTCACTATTCATATGGAAATTAGAATACCATTGATTGCATATCATGATTTTGAAGTCACTTTTTTGGACTAATGCTCATTAAGTATGTAAGTCATGGACATGCAGACTTGTAGGTGATGGTTGCTATTCTAATGCATGAAGACAAGTTTAGGACTTTGATGACTGGATATCAATTGGACTGAGAAATCAAAGCTTGTTTATTTTTTTTTTCTGGTCTAATTAATATAAAAAAGCAATTTAGCAAGTGCCTAACTGGCAACAAGTCCCTCCACAGAGCCTCGGTCTTGTTTATGAATTAAAACTCTTTTGGTGAACAGTACCACAATGTTGAAATTATTTTGCTTCATCATGGAAGGACAATGTGCCAAGTGATGATTTCCAGTATTCATTATACTTCTGCTTCTTATGCTTTGTACATTGTTGACAAGAAACTTTTGGTGATCTCAGGTTCTTGGAAATGCCAAAGGTGCTGTTGCTGTTGTCGTCTCAATCTTAATATTCAAGAATCCTGTGACAGTGACTGGGATGCTCGGCTACACTGTTACAGTAATTGGAGTTATTCTTTACAGTGAAGCAAAGAAACGGAGCAAGTGAGTGCCATAAGAAACCATGCTCGGTTGTGTGTTCTTCATCCTCCCATATGTTGGTGGCGTGTTGACTTAATTTATGCTGGAGGTTGGTTAGCTTATGTGAGCAATTCTTGTATCTGTCGGCACCTGATTCATTTGCCTGCAACCAACCAGTCTTATCTTAACAGTGAAGAGCATCTAACAAGTAGGGTAAGAAAGTGTCAACTACCAATCGGCCATGTTCTTCTATAGATCATTTTGATGCCGCTCCGGCGATGTTCCGACCTCATTTTTTTCAAAGACCAATTGATGAATTAAGTTCTCTGAGAATTAGTTCTCATTAACAAGCAATTTTCGCTTATAAGAGAATTGTAGACCTGATTTTGTTGTCATTCAATGTAATATTTAATACTTTTGACATATACCAAAAACAAGATGTGCCTATATTTCAACTTTATTCATGTTGGATCATGTCATGTCATTCAATCTCTTTCAATGCCTTAGTCACCCTAATTTTGACAGTTAAATTCCTGATTAATTAAATTAATTTCCAGTCCCAAAAGATTCAGCTCTCTGCATTTATCATATATTCCTCTCAACCTGTTTGATAGAATTTGCATCAAAATGTGTTCTTGTTTCAAAGAATTGCATGGCAAAACAATACTCAAAGTAAGAAATCAATAAAATGATGCAGAATTCCCAATGTGAACATATGTAATACTGCACTCCATCAATTATCTTTGGAAACCTCACCATTGTCATCATTATAAAGGATTCTTGGTAGGACGAGAGACAGAGAGAGGGCTTTGCAGTTCTATTTATCACAATCATTGTCTTGCAACTTCAAAGAACATCAGACATGCAAGTCTGTCAGTGGTTCATGACAATTACAGGTGGGTAAGACAAACAAGAGAATACAACATAGCTCTGCAGTTCTAACCATCACAGTCAATGTCTTCCAACTTGGGATAAATAATGTAAATCTATCAGAGTAATCTACAGCATCAAACATCACAACAATCCTTCTCCCAGAGCTATTAATTTCCAGTTCTGCATTGCATCCAATCTTCTGCAGAGTACATACAAGTGGAAGTCTTCTTCCAGCCAAGCATCATGGTCTGTGAGGACTTCTGTGCATGTGCAGGCATGCACTAGTAATCCACCTCAGGCAGGTCCAACAACAAGCTTTTCTTTGACAAAAAGATATCCTCCATATCTCCACTAAGATTTTGTTGTTGCTGCGCATGGAGTCAAATCTCTGCCTAGATTCTCATCACACATTCCTAACCTACACTAGATCGAGTATTATATCATCAGGCATCTCTGTCTTCCTTCCTCCTATTGCCTCCACGGAGAGCAACTAAGCTAGCTAGACTTGGATAGATGTGAGTGGTCATCATCATATATTTCCACACTGCTAAGTTATCAAGCCAATCTCTCTAAAGTCTAATTTTACGGTATACATACATATATATATATATCTCTCTTTCAGATCATCACTCCCACAATATATAGAGAACGGAAGGAAAGAAAGAAAAGCCAAAAATATGCAATGAAAGAACTGAGAATGTAGGGATTTTAGAAGAAGGCATGGGCATCTCCGAGGGTAGAGGACACATCTATTCCTGCTCCTGACATCAAGGAGCTGTTGATGAGTCCATGCCAGGAAGAACCCATAGCAGTCCACTCTCTTCCAGAGTCCACAGCCAAGTTCCCATCACCACCCAACAACACTTTGGTCTCCCCTTCATCCATGTCCTTGCATGAACCTTGGCTGGCTGCTGCTGTTGCTGTTGCACCACCCAGTCCCCCATGGAAGGACAGAAACCCATCATCTTCTCCATTGGCACCACCTCCCACCTCCACATTCCCGCTGACACCAAATCCATAGTAGAGGTAGTTGTCTAAGCCACTTGGGTTGATACTGTCAATGGAGTCGCTCCTTAGAATGTCAAGAAAGCCATGGTTTGTTGTGACAGCAGGGAGGGACTCATTGTTAGGATGCCCTAGGAGAAGGCTGTGGCCATGGTTGGGTGGTTGCTTGTGGAGCCCAGCGAAGGCTAAGGTGAGGTCACTGGAGAGTGGAGGGATGAAGGTAGGGGAGGGGAGTGGATTGAAGGAGTTGGTGGCAGTAATGAGATCTTGGTCCTGTGCCTTTCTGGAAGAGGAGGAAGAGAATGATCTTTTGTTCTTCCTGCAGCCACCTCCCACAGGGACATTCCTGAGAGAGCCTCCTTGAGTCCAGTACCTCCTGCAACCCTTGCAGAAGTATCTGGGCTGGGAGAGGCTGTAATTGTTGTAGTAGCAGAACTTGGTGTTGGTGGAGGCACACCTTGGGCACTTGAGGGCCTGTTCCGGGTGAGGCCTTGGCTTCCTTTCCTGCTGCTGCTGGTTCTTGGGGCATGACAGTAATCCTTCCAGCTGATGGCTAGCCATGGCCTGCAGAAGGAATCACGAGGAGAGGAAATGAACAAGAAAAGAACACATAGAAGGGAAGTCAACTCGGATCTTCCGAGAACACCACAAGATCGACCAATCTTCAAGGAAAAAAACCTTCTTTCTTTCGGATCTAACATGCAGACTTAATATGCCGTCATCGGAGGAGGACTGTTAAAGAGCATTACAGTGAGACGTCAGCCTTTGAAAAAGCAGCTACGTGCAGTGGAAAATGATGTCAAGATAAGCATCCCAAACGCTGAATCGAAGAAGCAAAGTCGATTTGGTAGCTTTAGCGTAGGAAGAATCCCACAGAAGAAGGTGCAAGAAGAAAGATGTAGTGAGATGTAACCTAAGCTCCATGATAAGAACACAAGGAGGAATCTAAAGTAAACATGCAAAGATCCAACCCAGAAACATCTTATGTCGATGAAAGACCCATCAAACTCTTTTCTAGGTTAACTTTACTGATTGCCTTTACTTCGAGACAAGAAGCTGAGGAACTAACAAGACATGGCTTTAATGCTCCAGATGAGATAGCTTCCGGGAAAAGAATGCTACAGATCCTTTCCTCGACATGAGATCGAGGATGATTCGAGAGTTACTGGGGGAAATCCAAGCTTGCAGTCACAAAATCACATGAAAGAACACCAAGACAACTCATCAATAAGTAGATCGACGACATACATACGACGGTGAGACTGTGCAGCAGCTAAACCGGGAAAGACATGCATGAAATAAGATCAGGACCAACATATATCTGATCTGATCCAGCATGATCAACCGCAAATCATTCTAAGCCGATCGAAGTGAAACGAGAGGGAGATCCGTTGTAATCCAAAACAGCAGGGCAAATTCGGGGACTCCGCCGGTAAAGAAGGTGTGGTGAGGGGGGTGGCGATCACAATTACCTGGTTGCGGGCATTGGGAGTTTCCATGCATGCAAAAGAGAACCTCGGAGAAATCAAGCTGAGATCGACAGATAGATAGGCCAAGTTGCCGCAGGGGCCAAACGGAGAAACAAATGCGAGAGAGAGAGAGAGAGAGGGGGGGGGGGGGGGGTGGGAAATGATTAGGCTGTGTACGTACGAAAGGGAACGCTGTGGTTATGGCTTGCACGCTGAGAAAGCATTGGAAAATTCCAGTCGCACCTGCAACAACTTCATGAAGAGAGAGAGAGAGAGAGAGGTGGCGGAACGAAGAGGAGAGGGGGGGGAGGGAAGGAGAAGGGTGCGGGTCCCACGGCGGCGTGCAGTGCAATAGTGACGCTTCGTCGCGCTGGGTCCCACCGTCTCTGGTGCCACCACATGGCTTCGTTAGGTTACTGTACGCGTGCTTGCTGGTAACGATGCTTGGGTTCTCACTCACCCCCTTCATCTTGTGGTCCTCTCTCTCTCTCTCTCTCTCTCTCTAATATATATATATATATATATATAGTCATAGTCTTCAAGCGCATAAGCGTAGTTAGCATCTGCATTAGGCATCCTTTAGCAAATAGACACCAAATATTTTTCTACTTTACTTTGTTGTTAGTTTTTATTTCATAAAGAAGTCAAATTTATTGTTTGTGCATGAAAAAGCAGATGTTTTCTTGCTTAAATATTCCAAAATAGTATGTCATTCATATCCTTTGTTAGAATCTTCATGTTTTTTTAGATACCTTCCTAACATCTTAAGCTTCCAAAATTTTTTATTACCATCATTTGTGATCATAGATTATATATATATATATATATATATATATATATATATATATATATATATATATATATATACATACATACCAATCAAAATATTTGTCACAATAATTTTTTGTTTAGATAAAATATGGATATGAAAGAGAAATATGAGCCTTTATTAGAGTGTATACTACTATTCTTTTATATACAAATTATCAAAAAACAAAATCATTGCTACCATCTTCCATCTCTTTTGGATCTCTTTCTCCCTTTCTAACATCATAAAACCCTAAACACAAAATAAATATGGTGATCAAGCAAGCTTGAAGGAGCTGTTCTCATTCTTCTTTCTTGTCATAATATTACCGCGGTTTTATTCCTTTTTTTCCTGTCTATTATTTATCATAAAATCATTAGAATTGCCAAAACCATCTCTACTATTACATTGCAATTTTTTTCTTATCACCGTTGCTAGTTCCTTAAGATCATGAATAGCCTACTCATACTATCACTATGAGCATGAAATGAGTTGCATATAAATTTTCCTTTGTTTTAGTCTTATGTTACTATCAAAAGTGCTTGTTTTGGGACCTAACACAAACATCATTGTCTCTTTTTGCTTGTCAAATATAAACCCTTTTCGATTGGCATAGCCTAATATATAGGTGTTAGTGATTTAGGGTGGGTATAGTGGAGATGATAGGAGAGAGCCAACTATTTGAGCTCGGGGAATGACTTCCTATTCCTACCTTTGTTTAGAACAGTAGCAACAGTGATGATGGTGATGGTTTAGGTGACAACTAAACTATTGATGGTGGCAATTGGTGGCTGAGAACAAAAGAAACGAATGGAATCGATTCTCTTTGAGTTTGGACAGTGATTCCTCAGTTGCAATTGTGGTGTTGGCGATATCCATAGTGAAACATGCATAGACAGCCTAAGAGAAGAGAGAAGGATGAGAGCCATATATGCATTGTGGTCTTCCATCTCCTCATTCTCTCTCCTCTTCTTTTGAGGTGAGGGGTGAGATTTGTGCACATTAATTTCAATAATCTTTAAAACTCCTAAAGCATATTGCATGTCTTTTTTTGTTGCAATTACAACTCTTTGTTTTTTTGTTTCTTGTTCCTGAATTTCTAGGAAATATTGGAAAATTCAGCGCATGAAGTTGATTACCATACTCCATACTACTTGCTTTGCTCTTCATTCTATGGAGAATTTAACTTCTATTTTATGGTAAATATCATGAGTTCTTATAATCTATCCAAAATATAGTTCTTAGCATTCTAAGAAAAACTGATGTAAATCTCTCTTAATTCAGTGTGATTCATGCTCATGTCTAAATCATATCTTTTCTATTATTATCATGGTGTATATTACATTATACAGATCATATTAGGACTTATTATGCGTATAATAATTAAACACTTGATGATATTGTGCTTCCTAATCCCCGGTTTCATTGGTGGACTAATAGTATTATTATATGCTAGATAATTAATATATTTATATATCATGAAAGTGATCTATCTAATCAACCCATCTAATTGAGCACTTGGTTAATCGTTGTTTCACCGATAAATATCCATTATATTTTTGTAGTACAATTTGTTCTAGTTTAACTTAATACTACTATAGCTTTGGAGTTGTTTACTCACACCAAAATTTGCTAACCTTCTTATACATAATGCTAGTATTTGTAACTCATATAGCCAATGCACAATGTATTTTCCAAGATGAATACTTGGAACATTGAAGCTTCTCCTTGTGAGACTTGCAATAGCTTCTTTATTAGATGGTGGTAGGAGTTCCCTAATGGATCTAACTTAGTACATATTTTAGTTTAGACAATTGATCATTCACTAACTCAGTCATGTTTTTTAGATTTTGATATTATTTATAGTATAAGATTCAATTACTAATTGATCATTTACTAACTCATTTACTATCTCATGTGTTATGGCATTATCTTTTTTTCCCTCAAATTCGAGTTACTCTTCAATTATACCATTATATATATATATATATATATATATATATATATATATATATATATATATATATATATATATATATAATAATAATAATAATAATAATAATAATAATAATAATAATAATAAAGTTAATAATTACATGTATATTTTATTATTTGACAATTAGGGTATAGATAGCAATAAATTGTTTTTCTCTTCCTTATTCTTTCTTTCTTTCTTTCTTGTTTAAATACGATAGCAATGGATTATTTAATTTTCTCAGAAATATTCATTAATATGGTGAATATTTTCCATTAGACAAATCTCACCAAAAATAAGTTGACTCATCCACCACATCAACATCAATAAGATGATTTTTTTAAAATCAACCATAGATCTTTCCTATTAATATAAGATTATAGCACTATGTATAGGATGCCTTTTTAGTAGGATGTAAGTCTTCTTATTTTTCTCACTTAAAATATTTTTTTTACTTTTTTAGTGATGTCGGCTAGCTTATGGGGTTAAGATTCTCACTATTTATCATTTATAATAATAATAATAATAATAATAATAATAATAATAATAATAATAATAATAATAATAATAATAATAATAATAATAATAATACCTCGATATTGAAAATAGAACCAAATTATTTTCAAATTTGATCATCAATAGCGCCATCATTTTTCGATTTAGTTAAAGTCAATATATATCAAATTGACGATCAAAATTTAAGCTGAATTCAGAGAGGTAAGTCGAATTAGGGTGTTGGTTGTAATGTAATCATTTAAGCTGAACATGGTGACATAACGTGGGAACACAGCAAGGAAAAGAAGTCGTAGTAGAGATGGCCGATCGACGGGGCGCGGCCGCCATCTCCGAGGGGGTTTGGCCTCTAGCGGAGTTCGCCACCAACCTGTCGTTGGCTTTGCATGATGAGGACGCAGAGTTGGGTAGCGAAAACTTGAAGCTTGTCTGGGCAAATAAATCATGATGGAAGCGACTCGGCTGTATCGATTTGGGCAGACAGGGTCACATGAAAAGCAGGACCATCACATCCCATGGCTGAAGCAGATGAAGCTGCTGCTGCTGTGCCTGCAGTCCTACCACCCTCGAGTCAAGAAAGAAAAAAGGAGAGCAACTTTAGCCATGGTCGCTGATGGTGTGGGGGTGCGCAGTACCTGCAGCAGCTCCTGCTGCAATCGTTCTCGTAAGACTAGCAGGATTTGTTTCGCTGGGTGGGAAGGGAAGGGCGGAGCTGCGCCTGTTGTGCTCTTCTGTTTGACTTCTCGGCGGCGTACACGCAGTCGGAAGAGAGGGGGGGGGGGGCGGTTTGGTTCGGCAAAGTGGGGCAGAAGCGGCGGCAGCCACCAGAAGAACAGTTGTCGATTTAAGTCGTTGCTGCTGTTGCCCGACCACCCGTCGTAGTGCGAGTGACATGTGAGTGCTCGGTGCTGCTTTGGACTCTCCACAGCACTACAACATGTCATCTCTTTGGACTTGCATGGATGAAGGAATTCGTATTATTTAGTAGTTATATTTGAACAATACTTGTGTAACATTAAAATTCATACAAGTCGATGCCATATCCTTTGCTATCTATCCAAAGGTGTCGGGTCACGGAGTCAAAATCTTCTTAATTGAGTTGGGGGTGTCAAGTCAATCAATCTTAGTGCCAAGAGACATGGGGTGTCGAGTCGCAAACTCAATCAATCCCAAACTAAGTTGGAATGATTTTACAAAATGAAACCATCAAACATAACTCGTTTGACAAGGTAGTCGATCCAATGTTACAATTAGTACAATCATATCAACCACGTGTGTCGAATTAACAATAACCTGACATTCGAATGTCGGCAGGTCCAAATATATGAACTCATCAATTCGACTCGGATGTCCACATCTTAGTTTTGCAAAGTATAAATGGTGAGGACGAGTTTAGCTCTTAGGACCTCATGATAATCTAACAAAATCTCTACAATTGAGCTTAAAATCTATCAAAATTATAAGATGATCCAAACAAGTTTAGGGGGACCAATCAATAAGCATGGATATTTAAGGAAAAACTATCCAATTATACAAAATTATCAAAATTACCATGTACTTGACCCATGGACACTACTTCAACAAGCTAAAGTAAGTTGGTTGAATTTAAAGTTGGATTCATGGGGGGTCGGGTCAGATACTAATATAGAATCTCACAAACTACATTAACCATAGGGGCCAAGATGTTTCATTGGTTTATGTAAATAGTCTCAGCTACACTAAGATATGGCACAATCATACACACACAGATTCAAGCATCGTAAACTTGAGACCTACACAAATCAGCATTACATCCGTCATGCAAAACGTAATTGTGAGAAATATATTCAACCAACAGTTGTCCGAATAGTAGGCACCAAGAAAATCCAATACAGGACCTAATAAAACATATAACCAAGAGAATCATGATCTTTATTGTGGAAAATTAAAGGAAAAAAAGCAAGAGAAATTAATTCCAAGACATCTACGGCACAACCGAAATAACTACATCTACCGTACGAATAACTTGGTCTGATGTCGAAGCATGGGTTATAAAAAGATCAAGCCAAACTCGGAAACGCTAACCAGATAGTCCAAAGCTCTCAATTGACAACAGTCGGAACGAGGGCGAACACATGCAAAAATAAGAAACTACTGGTGGAGTTTTACAACAGAATTGTCATTTACCAAAATTTGAAAATACAAAATGTAAAAGCATGAAGATGAAAGCTCAGTCATCACTAATCCTGCCAATTCCCCTATATGAACGCTTCAATATTACTGCACCCTGCAACCAGCCTCCATTGAGATGTATGACAACTTTTCTTTGCAGATAAGCAAAAACAGTAATTGTAAGGGGCTACAACAAAGGATAAATGATATTTCCAAGTGTGGCTATTCCCAGAAAAATGTCAATTATCAGATCAAGGCCATTGCAGACATTATTTACTTAGCCAATGGCCAATATGTGCTTTGCTCTAAGCTTGAAGCAATTAAATATATGTAGACTTCAATCATCAGAACTCCATAAGTATATAGTTTTAACATCCAACAGAAAACAGAATGGCATTAACACATAATTTTGAGAAGTAAAGCATAAAAGAATATGCTCTTACAATTTAAGCAATTTAAATGCAGAAGAACTAGAACAGTTATTAAAGAATGTAAAAAGATCATAACAAACAAGCAATGATAAATCTACCTGGCAATGCTGTGTGAATTTCAAACCAACTGATGAGTCAAACTTCAGCACAAGCACACTAGGGATCCTTGTGCAATGACGATGGATCTTATCAACATTTCTCCAACATAAGAGTCACGAGCTTTGTCTTAAATCGAGCCTTGTTAGTCAAAATACACAATCACTTATATGCAGCAACTTCCACTAAACAATAAAAATGCACAGCCTATATTAAGACCAACTGACCAAGAGAGCAGTAAACAAGCAACAGTGAAGGAATCATTTGGTATGTTTGCTCCAATAATGCACATGCAAACTTAGCCCGCTCAACTGGCATGCATTATATCAAAAACCTAGGAAGCAACGCTCCAATTCCTAACACAGACCCCAACGGGAAAGTTCTTCATTATCAAACTTCTGTCCCCTAATGATATCTGAAATCAAGAAACCTCTCTGAAAACCCAACCTTTTTAAGTCTCACCAATTATAAAAAGGCAATATGTTTTTTGTACACCAATGGTTCTCCTAGTGTTCTCACATTTAATTCAGAAGGATAAACCAATATTAACCTTTAGATGGAAAAAGGTCAGAACATAAACTCCCACCTTTATGATGCACGACCAACTTCGGGAGTAGCAGTGCACGTGCCATCAACATCCACATCTCCTCGAAAGAATCAACTGTTACTTATTCAGAGATACACTGACATACATGGGAGATGGACAAATGTTTCACAGAGACAGTTAAGCATTACATCCTGAATTCCCTGTTATATAGATCACCATTTGGGAAATGAAGTTTTTTGTCCTCATTGCTAGAATAGAAGTTGCTAAGCCCAAATCTTTCATTCCTCATGACTTCACTCATACCCATATCACTTCCAGTCCATAAATCATTAAAGCCATCCCACTGTTTATTCAACAATTGTGAATTTCTCAGTTGTTGAAGTGACATCTGCACTATTGGAGAAAGACTAGAGTGGTTTTCTGCTGAAAGTTGAGATGTGATATATGCATCACGTAATGGCAAAAATCTATCTCCCACACAATCTGGTATGCTCAAGTTCTGATAAGAAGAGAGAGACTGCTGCTTCAATAAATGAAGTCTCAGGTCATTATCTGAAGGGCTACTCTGCACAGGAAATGTAGATTTAAGGCCCAAACCTAAATTATCTATTCCAAGTGACATTCGTCCCTTGCCGACAGCCAAAATTGCTGGATCAATAAGTTCTACATCACCAGGATTTCCAGCTATATGTGACTGATAACGATTTCCAGCTGGACTACCAACCAGATGATTTTCTGCAAGAAAACAGAAACACATTAGGGAACTGAAGACCCGACAAGAAAACTAGTCAGATTTGATGTACAAACCTGACAACGCTGCCTCATGTGTTTCATAAAATCTATCTTGAGAAGAAAAACCTGGAGGAGGAACTCTGTTTGGAGCTGAAAATCCAGGTGGTGCTGATATCTTAGACCTTGAAGTACCTTCCATTTGTGAGAGCAACAATTACAAAAATATGAATATCATCAGCAATATAGAACGCATACAAAGTACAAACACACAAATAATAATAATAATAATAACAATAATAAATAATAATATGACGGTATATACTTCTATGTCAAGATTATATTGGCACTACATGCTCAATAAACATAATTGGACATTTGAAGTATTGTATCCATGTAATGTAACCATTGCTAACATTAATAATAAGTGACAAAACCTGTCACAAAAAAAAAAGAAAATATATCAGCTATGGTAATTGGACAACACCATTCATGGGTCAGGCTCACTTGCCACAACGTGACAAGTTGGCTATAGGCAAGGTCTAAACTGAAAATAGTATGCAAGTGACCGCATCATGACATAGTGCATATGCTGTGCTGCATATATACACAGGCATCTGCAGTTAGATTTCAAACTGCCTAAAAAATAAGTCCAAAACAAAATGAAATTATGCATAACAAATGAGTAAGAGAATATATTCCAATCAATACAACCATAATGATGGCATATCTCAGTACATTGAAACATAGCATAACAAGCTTAATTACTCATAATTGCATCATTTTCATGTTTCCTAAGATTAGCTAGTCAATCCTTGATAAAACTAAAAATATTTACAATATAATATACCACAAAAACAAAATATAGCAATCAAACAGAACTCAAATGCTAAGCACAAACATGAAATTAGTTCAAACTTTTAAGAGCAGCAGATTGGGAACATAGTCCACATTAGAAATACAGAAAGGGAATTCCATAACAAACCAAAAGTTCCTTGATAAAAATAAAAGAGTAAAGGCTTCTGAGTAACCAATGCTGCAAACTTACCTCTTTCACAGGATAATAGCAAAGCAAATGAGGGGAAGCAGAAAATTTCACAATGAAGTTGCAGACACCCATGCAACACCACTGATTAGAGACCAGGAGGGCACAATCATGGTAGACTAGGGCTCAAACAGAAGAAACAAAGAAACATTATGGAACTCCTCCAATTGCACTTCTTCTAGAAGGTGAGATAATTGAGGATGACAAGGAGTGGGATTAAAGAGAGAAGAGTTGGAAAACCATGGCTCAAGCAGAAGAAACGGTGGTGTTGGAGAAATGATAAAAGGCTCTTGTAGTCTTGCATCATTTAGTACATAAAATTCTTTAACAGATTACACCAGCTTCGGTTTTAGCCTTGAGTCGGGTCCAAATTTGTTCACATATACAACACATGCACCTTATGCAGTTGCTATGAATTGCAATTATGCAGCATAGACGCATAATGCTGTCACATAACAGGTATATGATGCAGTTAAGACAGATCTAAATATGAGGCTGCTCTGCGTATGTGGCGACATATGTGGTTAAGCCACCGACCAGACCAAGATATGCGGCCACATTAATTGTTTTTGAAACCATGTCTAATGGACTCAAGCTCCAAAAATATTGAAACAATCTCAATAGTGAAACAAAAGCACCCATAAAGCAGCAGAGAAAAGGAAAAAAACAGTAACAACTTAAAGATATTAAAAGCAGCAACAGAGCAGCAATACTATTAGAAAGTTGACAATAAAAAAGCGAAGAAATTTGTTTTCTGACTAAAATATATTAATATTGAACAAGTACTTACTAGCAGCCTTATCTGGTGAGATGACAGGGTTGCTCATGATGTTAGTGTTGGGTGCCTCAAAAGTATTGAACAAAATTCCATTTTGAAGCCCACTTTCATATGAATCATGTGACGAGGAGCAAAACTTCTGTGCATAGACCTCACTTCTGATAGGTTGCACTATATTCCCTTGGCTTTCTTGCCTGGCAAATGAAAATCTAGATTGGTTGCTGTTGTTGGATTTCCATGAACTCAATAATTTAAAAGACCTTTCCTGTTTTTCAGTTTCACCAAGAAGACTAGCAAAACTGTTAACTGTGTTTGATGAGTCATCCCATGGGTCAACATCTAGTGACAGTATATCTGAAATGATGCTGCTCTCCCCCTTTAAATTTACAGTTGCGTATTTGTTATTATAGGCTATATCATCAACTCTTCCTGAAGATTTCACTTTTTCTTCATTGCAGTTCATCTCAGGACACCTAAAACTCTCCCTGGGTGAACTGCTTTGATCATCGCAACCATTGGACAAGGCATATTCTCCTAAAGGAAACGAACACATCTCCAGATTTCTGTCAGCTCTTGGGGTTTGCTTATTTTGGGCATCTGTGTTTGAAGAAGTAGAACTTGAACAATTGCCACTATTGTGTGAATGATTTGCATAAGGTGAAGATGACAGGCGATCAACATTACCTAGAAATACTTTATCATCACTAGGAAGTATGACTCTGTCCTTACTATTAACTGCAGAAATCAGCTTTTCCTTCAGTGGCTCAGTACTCTGATCCTTTGACTCATTCCCACCATGTTTATCAAGCAACTGAGAGGCTTTACTCCAAGGAGCTGGATCTGAGACATTACACAAAGGTATTACAGGTGTAAGGCTATCAGAATCTGAAATAAGGTTCTGGTTCACATTTAATCGACCCAGCCTATCATGGCTATCTAGTCTAACTGAAGAGAAACTCGAGCATAAACTATGTGTTGCCTCATTGATAGTACTAGAACCTTGTGTAGCCCTATCAAAATCAGACCTGCCAAATTGTCTATCAAAACCTTTAGAACTTGTACTATTTGTTGGCTTTGAGTTGTCACCATTCACATGAATGGATGTTTCCTTGTCTTCAGGTGCGCTGACTGGAAGGCAATGCACGAAATTCGATGATAACTGGGAAATACGAGTTACACCTGAGACATCTACAGTTGATACATCTGAGACAGATGCTTGGCACTGCTTTTCAATAACAGGTGTTAGATATTCTAGTTGTCTAAACCCATCATCAGAATGTGCCATTTGGTTTTCTTCACCAACCTTGGACGTCATGTTTATGCCATCATCCCATGAAGAAAATCTGGAGGAACAATCACTAGATGTTACTACTCTTGGTGATGGACTCAAAGGTTCATCAGGCTGAGATGCATCACTAATTTGCGGAGAGTCTCTGCTTTCAGTCACTTTTGATGCCATATCTACGTCATCATGCCATGAACAATACTGCTTTGTGCTTTCCATTAACAGAGAAGGCAACTTAGTAATTGTCAAAATCTGGCCTTCAGGCACCTTTGATGTTGGAACTACTTCATTCCATGCAGAAGGATGATTTGTGCTTTCAGTCGATGTAGGAGGCAAACACGAATTACCAACCGTCTCTACCTTTTGTTTTGCAAAGGGAACTTGAGAGCATGCTGCACTTGCAGTTGGAGGCCGGCAGTTTGAACTTCGGAGCCCCCTGCAAACAGTTGACATTTAGATAATGATTCCACCAGAAGACAAAACAAGAACAATAAGAATCATACCATGAAGCACCAGCAGGAAGAACCGTGGGCTTCCCAGCACTGCTACTAGGAGGAGAACCTTTGACCTGGGTTGAAGCAATCTGCATTTATATACAATCAGTCAATGTAATGTATCCAAGCAGATAAAAAGAATGCATAAACAGCATCAATAAGGTTAACTCCACACTAAAGTAACAAGTCCCAACTCAAACCAAGTTCTAAGCCTCACTGGACAATCAAACTAATAGTTAGGATTTACATTTGAAGGGCTCTTGATGTAATTTCTGGCTGAAGCAGTTATACTGTTTGAAGAATCATCAGCTGGAGGAGGCAAAACAATTCCTGAACGCCTTTGAGAACTATTTGAAGCAATTTGTGGAACCCTACTCCTATAAGGCCACAACAAGACAAATGTTAAGTAAAAGGGAGAGCAAACATTGTGTGAAATACTGATTAGCTTAGCTTCTGTGCAATAGGTCAAAACATAGTTTGACCTTGGGATGAAAGTTAAATATACAAAGAACTATCATTTACCTTGTATAAGCTGAAATAACCTCATCCTTTGTGAAACTATCGTCTTGGCTACCTATATCATGCAAATACAGACAATCCGGATTGCTGCAGATCTGAACAACCAAGTCAATTACTTGGAATGAAAGGAAAAAAGAGAAACAAATTTTACCAAATATAGAAACTACCAGCAGTATAATAATAGGCTACTCTCCGTACCATATTTCTCAACCAAGCATGGCAATATTTCGTTGTACCAAAACATGCCCTACAAAAGTAAACTACAGTGTCATTAGAGAAATATCACAGGGAAATGAAAAGGTCAAGTAAATAACAATCTCTAAGTTACAGGCTTACTTCAAGGTTTTACCCTCCAGAATATAATTGTGTACTGCTTGGATACATCGAATGGCTTCTTCTTCTCTTGCATACATTACATACCTAGTCCAACAAGGTTCAATAGGTAATGTTAAACACTCACTCTGAACAAAACCATGAGTTCCGTATTGTCACGGACAAAACTGTAAATAGGATGTTTGATGTAATGCTCATGTATGTCCATGTCTTTTAATTTTGTTCATGCTTTGCATAGCATGTAAAGGGTTGGCAATAGGCTTAGCAACCTCATTTTCTTTAGTTTTGATGGTCGTCCTAAGCTTGCAAACAAAGGTTATATCATGTGGGGACTTGTGGAGATTTCAATCTGTAGTGGACCATTTTAGACCCTTTGTTGTGCGACCGTTTAGAGCTTATGAAGTATGTTTGTAATTTGCATTGGCTATGAAGTGTTTATTAAAATGATTACTTGTGGATCCCAAGTGAGACGCTTTCTCTGACCCATTTTCTCTTTTGTAAGTCCTAAGGGACCATAGGAGGTTTCGGGGAGGCTGACCTTTACGGACGGATACGCAAGGGTGCCGCACAACTTAGGCAAAACTAACTAAGTGCGTGGCATATGGTATCAGAGTGAGACAAGCACACATAAAAACACTTGGCATGCAAACGTAGGGGACCTAGCGAGGCTGCGTTGAGGGCAGCCAGCATGCGCAACCGTTTGGAGGAAACAGGCATGGAAATGTAGGGAAAAGGAGTCGCTCAGAGGAGCAGACATCTGAGATTGGCATTCAAAGGAATGGCTAACCCTTCGCGCAAGAAGCACCACGAAGACAAGCAAGCTGGGAAGAATGCATAGTGCACAAAGGTTGGGATAGTTGAGTTCAAGCTACGACTCGACATTGACAATTATACTTGATGATGCTCAAGGCAAGCGAGGCGTTAGGTAAAGGATGAGACCATGCAAGGTGGAATGAGTTGTTCAGCAACCGAAAGAATTATGCAAAGCTCATAGAGGTGAAGGGAATTGCTAACTCGAAAAATTTGGTACTCATGAAAGAGATTGTATGTGGACAATGGAATGTTCATGGCCATCCTAAGACAATCGAAACTCGACGCCATGGAGTATTGAAACTCTCTTCGGCATGAGAATGATGCATTCATATGAGGTTGAAGTGTGCAGTGAGTTCAGCATGTTGCTAGACTTTGAGGGGGTGCAGCAGGGGCTGTATTGGCGAGGAGTCTCAATATAGCGAGTGCATTTACGGGTGCAGAACAATGCACAGTTTATTCAACAAGGCGGAGTAGTCCAAGGGGATGATGATCTCCGAAACTTCCAAAGGGAAGGATGTGAAGAGAGAAATTGCTCCAACGAGACAGATACCTTGGAAGGATAAGTCTCGGGTCTCCAAAGGGAGAATAATGTGCAACAGACTGCACATGTTGAGAAGTATCTCAAGGCAACAACCCCACAAAGCTCAACGGACCGAGTGAGTGACGAGGAGTTATCGCATGATCTCGCATGAGGTAATGCATTAATGGATGCATTGCGAGATTAAGTGGGGGAGCGACTCGAGACAACACAAAATGAAGGCATACTTGGAGTCGATGTAAAGATCGAACTCAATGGAGGGCCGACCCATGGAATGGTGGGCACAAGAGCCACTATCAACTCAATGCAAATCGAGGAGCGAAGCAACTTGAGTGTAACTTGGTGAATGACCTAAGCCGCTTGAAGAGAGTTAACATAGAAGATGAAACATGGAACAAAGAACAAGCCGAGTAAGCGAATGTTGCTACCAAGGAAGCTAAGGAGAACAAAATCAGTGCAAACCCTGTAACATAATGGCGGAGGCCATGCATAGGAGTCGCAATCTATCTTTCCATCGATCAAGGAGAACTACTCGGAGAACACAGAGGTGTTAAAGCAGGGGGTCGAAAGGGGCGAGGAAGCGACGATGAGTTCAGAGGGACTTAGCTACCAAAAACCAAATATCGGTTATAATGGAGTTGGACTCGGAGGAGTGTCACAGTGCCACAGAGGTAGATCTACTGATCATGAAGAAAGGGACGCGGATGCAAGACGATGGATAGTAGGGCCATGAGTATAACAGTGCCACGGTACCGCAGAGGTAGGAATTCTGTGAAGTCATCGATCCCTTGTTCTCATGGAGGGAGAGCGCTTGGTCGTGAAAGGAGCCGAGGAGGTGTAGAATGCAGAGGCAAACTTCAAATATCGAGACAAGGCTAAAAGGCAGAGGCCAGGGAACTTCGTAAGGCCGGTGTCAACGAACTTCTCATTAAGATAACCGAAAGCAAAGGACTTCGGGTCGATACAAGAGTACTCGACCAAGGAAACGAAGTAGACAGTACATGGTGCTATACGTTTGCAACTCAGAGGAGTAGACGACAAAGATTATGGAGAAGACAGTACAATTCTAGAGGTGACTAAAACTACTAGAGACTTGCTCCAAGTTAGGGTGAGAACTTCTTACATTACAAAAGTTCGATGGCATTAAGAAGGTGAATCATAGTAGCTAACTCAATGCAAGGAGTGCAAACACTTCGAGTGCTTAAAAAGTGTGAGCAAAGAGCAGGCGACAGCTAGTAACTAGCTCGATGCATAGAGTACAACCCTCGAGGAGACTGACGAAGTCAAATAACCTTTACCTTCTTAACTCTTAAAAGAATGGGTGAAACCGAGTACCCCAATTCTCTTATCTATCTAGCAAAGGAGCTCTGTACAGGTTCAAAGACCCTTCGAAGAAACCGAATGAAAGACAATAGTTATCAAATCCTCACCAATAGTGATCAGTACTACTGAGAGTATATTACCGTTTCATTTCTCAACAGAATGCCAATCGAAAGCAGAAGTGATACGAACCTACTTGGAAGTGATGACCAAGTGAAAGAAGAATCGATGGACAAATTTTATGAAGGAAGGACCCAAAAGCTTTAAAGTTTGCGAGGTGATGCTAGTTAAAGCTCCAACAAGCATCCACCTAGTTTAAGCGACATGAAACATTTGAGAGACTGACGCATACTAAAGATGATCTTTTTCTTCATTTAAGGGATCTGTAGGAAACAACAGGGATCAACACAACTCACCCGACCCCACACCAGAGTCAGAGTCATTGACGAATTGAAACAGCATGACGGATCAAAGTTCGACTGCTCAACAATAACAACGGAGTCCAGTTGGGAGCCAAGAGATGCATTACAACTAGAGCAGAAGATTGAAGGCTCAGCAAAGGCGAGGAGATCAAGCGTCTGCAAAGGCTTCGACGAGGACATCAAAGGAATAAGTGGGGGAGAAAGTCATGGACAAAATTGTAAATGGGGTGTTTGATGTAATGCTCATGTATGTCCCTGTCTTTCAATTTTCTTCATGCTTTGCATAAGTAGACTTAGCAACCCCATTTTCTTTAGTTTGGTGGTCGTCCTAGGCTTACAAACAAATGTTGTGTCATGTGGGCACTTGTAAGGATTTCGGTCTGTAGTGGATCATTTCAGACCCTATGTTGTGTGACCGTTCAGAGCTTGTGAAGTCTGTTTGTAATTTGCATTGGCTATGAAGTGTTTACCGAAATGATTGCTTGTGGTTCTCGAGTGAGACGTTTTATCTAACCCGTTTTCTCTTTTGTAGGTCCTGAGGGACCATAGGAGGTTTCGGGAAGGCTGACCTTTGCAGACGGACACGCAAAAGTACCGCACAGCTTAGGCAAAACCAACTAAGTGCGTGACAGTATGTTGGTAAACTAAATAAGCATTCAGTTTTTTTTGTAACACTTCTTAATCAGATCACAAAATGCTATAGGCAAACTAAAGTGACGGCATCAGGTAACCATGTAGAACTTGCAGTTTTATGGTATTTTCAAGGATAACATGTAGGAGTCATTTGCAGAAACTTGCAAGGGTTGGACACTCCACATATACTATCATTTATTGCCTCAGTTTCTCTATTGCCTTTGGCTCCTAGGACAGTAAGTCATACACATGCACTTTTAAGTCTTAACATGCCTAATCTAATAAGAAAGATAAGAGAAAAGACATAATTTGTTAAATGTCTGACACAAGTTTAGGCCCACTGAACTTAACAAACCACTATCACCAAAATCCTGTAACAATCCACCAAAAAAGTAAACATGGAATGAAGCTGAAAAAGAAAACCTTAAGTAAATTTAAAAAACAGATAGGTAGGTAGTTAAGTTAACAATATAAAGCATCATAAAAGAACAACACAGTACAAAACTAAAGAAATTAAACAACATCTACCACCAACACATAAACCAATATAATCCCCAAACTTAACATGTATTAAATATTAAAGACACTTAGGTGACTGTCTACATGTGAAGGCATCTAGAACACTACAAATCACTTAAAAATAGTCACCAATAGATGCATAAGTGATTATGCTTATTTGATAGCAGATCTCCACTGAGAAAGACAAGAATACATTTCACAATAAACGAGAATTCATAACCCAGTTATGCGCGAGACATGTAATTAACTAAAAATATGCAACATAAGTTGAAGAAATAATATTATCCAATTAGTCAATTCAATAAACAAGACATCTAGAAACTAGAGCCTGGCGAGAAAATCACCATGACATAACCGCAACTTGTAAAGCTTAGAACCATTAGCTTCCTGAGTTTAATGAGAAATCCAAGTGACAAGAAACAAAAATTCCCTTGTACTTAACAACTAGAGAATAATACCAATATCAAGTTAAATAAGACTTACACGCTAAAAGTGCTGTTACTTGATGCTTGATGGGAAGGGGCACTTGCAGAACGAGAAATTGATACCTTTATGATTTTCCCATACTGACCAAAGTATTCCTTACGTTCAAGAATCTGCAAAACCTAAAAAAAGTTATCAAAAACACCCCTTTATGTTTATTAAAGAACAAATCCTGACAGCACAAGAGACAGAGCACGCACACTTCTATCACATAAATTAGCAGGTAGGCCAATTATGTACACAAGGTTCCGTTGGACCACTCTAACACCGCTAAGATGCTTCTTAGCTTCTAAAGATGTTTTCAGCTTTGACTTTTGAGATTTCTGTTTTTTCTCAGCGTTTATCTCGGCAACCAACCTATCCAAAAGCAAGAAAATACAAATACTCGTATTATATTAAGAAACTACAGAAATGATATACTTTTCTTTTTTCTTTAGAAAAACCAATTAGATGAATGACCTTTTACAGTTGGCAGCCATCCTGACAATTCTTTCCTTGTCATATGGTGTGCGGCAGGCTGGACACCGCCCTTCTGTCTCTTCTTTCTCAGCCATGTCATTTATTTGATGCCAGCACCAAACACAAATCTGGGGACAAGATAAAGGTCACAATGACTTCCAAACGTGAAATTCAGTCTCTAAGAATTCATAGAAAGGAAATCAAATGCCTCAATTTCAAAACTTAATTTGGATATGTACATCTTCACGTGACATAGTAGCAAATTCAATCGCATAAATTCATCAAAAGACAAACATGTGCCTAAATATCAAAACCCAATTTCCTCTCGTTTCTTGGTCAGCAGGCATGCGTACCTCATACCCACATTTGCAAGGCTTCAGCTGCTGATCAGTCAGGTCCATCTCCTCCGCGCACAGAGGACAGGTCCTATCTCCGTCGTCACTCATGGTCGTCCTTCAAACAAGCAAAGGTATTCAAGTACCAATCTCGAAGCATCAATATAACAAAATAAAACATCCAAAAAAATCACTTCCAACACTTGCAAAATGTCACATGGGGTCAAATAATTAACTTTGCAAAGCCTCCGAAAGTTCTCAATATCATTATACCAAAAAAGAAACCCTACAAAACCCCATTTTTTCCTCCACCGATCTCTCAGATCTTCTCTTTCATAAACAATAAAACCCACAAAAATAAAAGAACAACCCACAATTCAGTTAACCCCATTCAAGCGAAATCAAAGATCTGACTGAATTTTCCCATCACATGGAATCCAATAACGATAAACCACATAATCTACCCTAGAAGCTCAAAAATCCACCACCCAGATCGAACAAAACACCCAGAACCAGCTAGAAAAGCGAAGAAACTTCACATGCGACCAATCTGCGCCATCGTTTCCATAAGAACCATAATAGATCAGCAAAGAGGAGATAATTTGACGAGGAAATACAGCAGATGGATGGATCGACAATAGACCACTTACATTGGGGGAGGCGAGGTTGGGAGGATCGGAAGAGGATCGAAGGCCAAGCCCGAGGTGTGGAGGACGCAGGGGTGGTCGAGAACGAGCGAAACCCTTCTCTCTCTCGCGGATGGATTGGTTTGTCCGCAGGACGCTTTCGATCTTATTGCGACGACTCGGTTTGGGTATTTAACTAATGGCAACCACGACTCAAATGTCAAAAATACCCTCGACATTTCCCTATATTAACAAACCGACTCCTCATATTCCATTATGCCTATTTTAACCTCCTCGGCCCCTTACATTATTTTGACGCTACCCAACTCCAATACCTGTCTTGTGATTGGAAGCGTCGATGTTTCATTATGGGACCCAGCGGAAAACGTTGCTGACTCCACTGGCACGGTAGGTAGCGGGAGAGTTCTCAAAACACTCCCATACTTCCTCTTCATGAACGCGGCTCATGTACCTCACCTGTGATCTGGAGACTTGATGTTTCACAGTGGGACCCGGAGATAAACCTTGCGGCTTCCACTGACAGACAAGGTGGTTGAGCGGGTACCATTTTGGTAGGAGTGATGGTGGGTTGGTTGGCATGCTAACCGTAAGCTTTAGCACCATAACTATTCATATAAAATATACCATATAGAACAAGGTTTTACTATTTTTCACACTAAAATATTGTCTCAATTTGGGATAAGGTACCACTAATTGATTTATTCCTTTTTTTTTTTTCATCCAACCCAGTAATTAGAGTAGAATTTTCATAAACTTTATTTGTTATAAGTTATCATCACATAATTAACACATTTGTGTTATGTGAATAGCACATCATCTCAAATTTATGTGTCTAAAAAGAAATTATTATTTTGTACCACTAATTGATTTATTTATTGGTTTTTTTTATTCTAATAAATAATTGGAGTAGAATTTGACGGTCTTCGATCATATGGAATCTGATATTTATGACAAATATAAGTTTGTCCTTAGAAATATGAACTCCTATATATTAATAGTGTTATTTTTATGGTTTGTATAAGAAAGCGTGGCTTTTGAACAATGCAACATCTGCACCGTTTGATTTGATCATATCACTTGATTTTTTCTTTCTTTTACCAAATGACGAGTAATAAAGATAGGATATATTAAATAAAAAAATTATTTTTTAATAAATAGATCCGATACGTCATCATGACGAGACCGACGTTGAGGGCACGAGTTGTCGCCGGACTCAACCGGAGCCCAACCCAAATGGCGAAGCCCAATTGCATATGACGGCCGTCGCCGGAGCTCCATAAAGAGGGCCGAAGCCCACATTCTTAAACGCCCTGCAATAAGTTCGTTTCTTCCTCTCGCGTCTTCGCCTTCCTTCGCATGCTAAAAGAGGGAAGGAGGAGGCAACGAAAAAGGGTAGGGAGGGAGGGCGAAGGGGCGACGAGATGGACGACTACGCGAGGGAGATGATGGATCTCAAGACCCTCGTCACTCGCACCCTCGAGAAGAAAGGCGTCCTCGCCAAGATCAGGGTCAAATCTCTGCCCCCTCTCTCCCTCTCTCACACTTTCCCCGCGATCATGATCGATCCCCTGGATGGAAGGGGGTTGGTGCTCGTTGTTCTCCCGTGAGAATTAGGGCTTCGTTGTGTCTTTGATTCCCCTAGATCTTGTTTGTGAAATGGTGAGGTGGATCTCTTGAATGCAGTGTTGCTGTGGGGTTTCGTGGAGTCATCCGTTAATCTAACTTGTGTTAATTTACATGGGAATCCTTTGAGGGATGAGATCGGAGTAGAAAAGATCTTCCAGCGGTTGTGAGAAGCTCTGGTTGCAGATCTGCATCAGATCTTTGGGTTCTCGGGACGTGGTATGGATAGAAAACTAGAACGAGAGGGCACCTCTTATGTTCTCGAGCTGGTAATCTGATACCTAAGGCTTGCATTAGAACTCCTTTCTTGGGAATCTGCTGCTCCAGAATATTATGCAATAAACTTTTGGAATATTTTAGGTGTTGTTGAGGTTTTTGGAAGCCGAAGATTAGGATATGCCCTTGATGGAGCGTCTGGGTTTTGCCTCATTTCATTGTGTTGTCTACTTTATTTCAGCCTCAATGACCATATTAATGGTGGCAAGTTTGAAGAAAGTTCAAGTCGAATACTGTTGAAAGTACCATCTGTTAATGCCACATCTCTAGTACGGCATTATTAGTCAGTTGTTTCAGGAATTCTGTTTTGTGTTTCCATTTTCAACTGTCTGACATTAGTGTTAGTCTTTACCACCTCTAGTTGATTAGCTTAAATATTAAGATAGCCAAGGTTTCTGTGGTTTACATTTGAATTTAATTTTAGGCTGAGCTCAGAGCAAGTGTATTTGAGGCAATAGAAGAAGAGGATCAAGTTCTTGAAAATGATGACAATGTTCCTCCTGCATTACTAGGGAGCTGCAATGACCGAGCGAAGCAACTGCATACCTCTCCTTCAGGTTTTGAATTTTCTACTAAGTGAACCACTCTTTGGCAACTAGTTATGTCTCTTGTCATGCCTTGAATTTTTTTGTCATGAAAACATGTTCTTTTACGGAATCATGTGGGTAAAGGACTGCGTTCCGTGTTATTTTTCTGTCATGCAATTACTAGGAAACATCAGTCCTAAGTGTGGATAAGTATTTGATTCATGGATCTGTTCTGCAAATAATATTTCTATGTGTTGAGAATAAGAACAGAAAGCCTTTGTTTAGTAGCATATTAACTAATTGAAGTAATTAATATTTTCTGGATAAGAAAGACAGATAGGAGGAATTTGGAGTTGGTAAGTGCTCCCACAAGTAAGGGCAGTTGATTCCTCATTATTGGTCATGGAGTGAATTATTTTGGTGTATATTGCTTCTAGGCATCGGCGAATGGTTATAATTTTCTCTTTTTGATTACTAATATATGATTTTCTCGTCTACTCTAGTTATTAAGTAATGTTAGATATACGTTTTTATGTAAGGCTTGACATACTTGATTGGTGATTTGATGTATTGCATTGTTTTCTATTTGAAATTAGTTTTGTCTGGTCGAGATATGAATTATATAATTTTGATTTACACAGATTTATTGGTAGGCCATTAGGTACTTTACTGATCTCATCTAGATTGCAAGTACTACTCTTTAAGCTTGAGATTAATTTATGGAGATTTCATTAATTATTAAACAGTGATTTAAAAAGCGCTAGGCGCCAAAAGGCGCCAAGGTGCAAAAACGCTTGACGCGCTAGGCGCTCGCCCGAGCGAAACGAGGCGCTAAAATATAAAAATATATAATATAATTAATAAATATAATTATTTAAAATTTTAAATAAAAATATGTTATTAAATTAAGAAATCTAAGATACAAAATCACAATGTCACATTAACAAAAAGTTTCAAAATTCAAAACAATAAAATTTTACATCAAAATAAAAATTAACAACATTAAAATCAAAATAATATATTATTAATCTATTAACAGTATTGAAAATTAATCATTTCAAAATTTAAATAAACTTAATATTAAGAGTATACTGTATACTGAGCCTGACGGAGAAATGAGGAAGCAGCGGCGAGCGGCAGCGGGAAAGGGAAAGGTCGCGGGAGGCGCGAGCAGCGGGAGGGCTCGCGGGAGGCGCGAGCAGCGGGAAGGCTCGCGAGAGGGCTCGCGGGAGGCGCGAGCAGCGGGAGGGCTCGCAGGAGTCGCGAGCAGCGGGAAGGCTCGCGGGAGGGCTCACGGGAGGCGCGAGCAGCTAGAGGGCTCGCGGGAGGCGCGAGCAGCGGGAGGGCTCGCGGGAGGCGCGAGCAGCTAGAGGGCTCGCGGGAGTCGCGAGCAGCGGGAAGGCTCTCGGGAGGGCTCGCGGGAGGCGCGAGCAGCTGGAGGGCTCGCGGGAGGCGTGAGCAGCGACAACGACAAGCAGCAGCAGCGGGAGCAGGAGCGACGAGCAGCGAGATCGGGAGCAGCAGCGGCAGCGGGTTAGGGTTGGGTAAGGGTTATATCAGTTTAGTTGGTTCGATTGAACCAACTAACAATCGAACCAGGACCGAACCAGACCTAAAATCCTAGTTCGGTCACTTGGTTTACCCAGGCGCTCGCCCGAAGCGCCCAGCGCCCAGGCGGCGCCTGTTTGAAGCGCGTCGCCTGGGACATTAGCGAGGCGCTCGGGCCTCGCCTCGCCTCGCCCGAGCGCCTCTTTCAATCACTGTTATTAAACCTAGTTAGTCATACAAGGATTTTTGGTTGAATAGTTTGATAAGTGCCAGTCATTTGTTTAGCCAAAATTAACTAAGCTAAGTGCACATACTCTTTGTTTGTACGATTGTGAGTCTTGCTAAAAAGTAACAGGAAATTTAAACTAGCAACAAACTCTCTTTATATAGGCTTTCCTCAGACATCATGCAACACGAGGACCTTTTTCTTTGGAAGTTGCCACATTCATCTAATAGGTCTTGTTGTATACAATTCTGTAATCCACTGTTAGCATCATGTTGAAGAAATTAAACCCATAATGGTGTGGTGAGATGGATGATATTGTGAAAGTTGTGTTGCTTGCAGGAAGGTTATTAACAGCACTAATTTGCGAATATTTGGACTGGGCCCAGTTAGGCCACACACTCAAAGTTTATCTGCCCGAGTGTAATTTGGTAATCATGTAAACTTCCCTTTGGTTTGTTGTTGTCTTAAGAAGTTCCACATGTCGATATCATGGATTTACTGTTTTTCTTCTTGTTCATGGTATTCTTGCTCTTCAGCAAAAGGACTTCTGGAAAGAAGAATTGAAAGATTTTAGTAACAAAAATCAGTATGATTCGAACAAGAATGGTGATAGTGGTCCACTGCTCTTAGAAGTTCTTGAAGGATACTTAAAATATGAGGTTTGGTGCCCTTATGTGATTTTTATTCTTTTTCATGATCTTTTTGAGTTACACTGTCGTTGGAATTACATTGATTTCCTGAAGTAAAAATGTATTTATACTAGTCCTAACCAACTCTTTTCTTTTGCTTTTATAATTAAAAAGAATCTTGATAACAATTATTGTATGAAATATCTTACAAATTATGATATACTTTATGCCATATTTTTTCCATCATTATAAGATAAATTGATCATTCCCTCCTGAGCTGTTTTGGTTGCAATTGGCCGTCATTTGTCAAGTGTTATTTTCAGCTTCAAGTGTTGTGGAAATGGCATTTAAGATGATGTATTCATGATCCAGCCATCCAGAAGATATACCCAACCTTGTAAAGCTCTGATATTAAACACTTGACATTTTCTATGTTATGTACATCTAAGCCACCTGTATTAGTAGATGCATAAAGCAGTTTGAACTTTGAAGTTCCCAATTCTGTAGAAAAATGTTTTAAGATTCATTCAAGCATATCATGAAGGTGCATTGCGAAACAAGTTCCAAGACTACCTTTACCTTTGCTTTGTCACAAAAGCCTTCTGCGCGGAAATCACCTTGGATAACAGTATAACAAAAAGCGAGATAGATACTCCAATTGGTACATAATGGGAAGAGCACTAAACAACTAATTGGTGTCTGTATCATCGGATAGATTATCACATTCAGCTATTTAGATGGACTGAATCACCCTGATAAAGTTAGCCCATTTCATTTGACGAGTAGTATAAGCTTTTCCTGTAAAACAATGGAAATAGTATTTGTACTCCAAATGTTGAAATGCAAAAGCAGAAAGACTTGTTCTTAAACAAATGTATAACATCTTTATATTTTGCACTGATAGCTGGAGATGAATATTTTGGTTTCTAATACTTATGTTTTATCATCAAGAAGCATTAACTCTTTGAGACATAAAATGGTCCCAGGACGAAAGATTTATATAATTTTATGCTAGCTCAGCTTGGATTTTCTTTTATTTCTTTTTGTGATTTTTTGGTGTTTTATTCTGATCTCTCAAAATTATTTAAACCTTCATAATGTTGGGTGCATGTGAAAACTGGAACCTCTTAAATTTTAATACCTTTAATTGTTTCTCTACTCGAAGCTAGATTTCCTAAATGATTCTACGTTGAATCCTTATTAAAGAAAATTTGCCTCGTTCACTTCCATCTTGCTGATAGCTGCAGGGAGTTGATAACCTGCATCTCTAGACTCTTCCAGGAAAACAATGTGTGATTTTGACTTTATGCTAGGCTGCAAGTTGAAAGAGCAAAAGGGCAAACACAATACATGAGGCTCTGCCAATCCTAGTGAAGGCCAACATAGGCAGCTTTATCCCTACAATTAGAGAGGTTATTCTTGTGACTGAAACCTTGGTCACATAGGTCGCAAAGGGAAAATCCTTCGTATTCTAAAATTTTAAGACCTTGAATTAGACTAAAGCCACATTCTGGTAACATCTGTTGTATCTCTTGATGCACCCTACTACACTATTATGGTCATTGCATGCCCTCCATGTCCTCATCTTGAATGTCTCAATCTTGGGATGTTAAAATTTGGAATAGATATGGCAGTATGAGTGGTCTACAGTGGAATGCAATTGATATTAGCATTACTCTGGTGTGGTCTACAGTGGAATTAATAAGTGTGTTATCTAGGGATTCTTATGATGATTATTGCTTCTGTTTCATATTGTTGTGCAGAATTTGACCCAAAATAGGATGGCCGGAGGGAGTTTAATCAATTCAGAGACAGAGTCAATATCTAGCGGGGAGGCCAGGAATGTCCGAAGGCCATTTTCATCATCATCATCATCTGCTGCACACGGAGGCTTACCTTCTTTGGACAGGTAAGTTTAACTTTTAGTTAGCTTCTGTTTTGGGACCTTTCTGATGGGATTTTTTTATGGTTGATGCTAGGCCGGTCCCTCTTACACAGTCATCAGGTAACTAAAAGGTTTTTGTATATTTGTGCTCTCGTTTTGCTGCTTACCTTACCCTGTCTTTCGTTTTATGGTTCCAGATCGAAAGTCAAGTTCCTCAGTTCCTACGAATAGGAAGGACGATTACATGTGGAGATATGACGCTGAGATCTCAGAAGATGTAATGCGAGCTGCAAATGCTTTAGAGAACATTCAGCTCGACAGAAAAGCACGGAATTTGACAACATCTTGGAGGTTAGTGTCCTGTCACATTTTCTGCCATATTACATGTTTGTCCTTGCACCTTGAAGTTCATGAATATAGCTTTGAACATTAGTGATTGTCTCACCACATGAAGTTTTCTTGTCACTTTAGTGGATCACGATGCAACTGCCTGTTAGCAATAACTTTATAATTGCCTTCTTTGTTTGTGCATTCTGAGGCGGAGCTGTCTTTGCAAAGGAATATTCCTATGTATTATTGTGACTGTTCTTTTAAAATTAATTAAACTGAACCTAGTTGGTCTGACTATAAAAAAGCCAGCCTAATGGTTTCATTTTACATTTTTGAAGCTGTTCATGTGCAAATCATCTCACACAAATCTCTCTGCAGTATTTTCTTGGGATCGTTGATTTTGGCAAGTACTAACTCATTTGGAATTGACATGCTTTGCCCTCATTGTTGATGCAGGCATGCGAACAATGGCATTATGGAAGACGATGGCACGGTGGATCGTCGTTAGCATGACTTACAGCTTCTGTTACGTTTCTAGCTTGTTTCGGTTTTGTGCGTGCAACGTCAAGACTAAGAAGCTGTTCCAGTTGCTGATCTCCCCCTTCTTCCCCGTTGGAGCTTTCTTTTAATGCATCGGGGTTCACACGATTGTCTCTGATGTTGTTTTCAGCACCTGTAGCTGATTCATGTATCCCCCTTTGTGATGCCTATCATTTAGGACCTGCTGAGGCTTTTGCTTTTCCAAATCACAGTAATATCATCATCTCAACAAATGCCCAGTAAGTGCTTTGCTTGTTGCTGATCTTCTAATAAACTCAATTGTTCCTGGGGCATTCTTTTGTCACATTGGTAGTTTGATTGAATGTGGCTCTTCTTGATGTGTATTTTGAACGTCCAACGATGCACATACTTCTTGTGCTTCTACGATGATAAAAAGTTTTGTATCCTGTGATTGATGGTGATACCTTATGGTCGATTTTGATCATTTATCAATCCTAAGCATTGTTCTGCGAGCTAATTAAATTGGTTGACTCACTGTCAGACAGAGCACGAGCCATGTCCATTTTATCTCCGTGATCAAAGCAGTCATAGTCATGCTTGGCGGCCAGGACACTTCAAGGCACACAGTTGTCCCTGGCTATGTAGGATCAGAGGAAAGGAAAAGTGATGCAATGGATTCTCGGGGAAAGGAGGTATTAGAAAATATTCTCACGAGACACTACGCGTCGGTTTCCTAAAATTTCTAGTAAGAACTTATTTGTTTTTTTTGGTGAGATTTAAACTTCAAAATTTACAATTCCAAATGGTTAAAAAAAAAAAAAAGTATATCCTGGCAGTGGGTGCTCAATAATGGGTAGAACTTTTGAAACCTTGGCATTTCGTATCGGAGGTGTCGAATGGTTCAAACCTGAAGTGTCAACAAGGCCTGCAGGGATGGGACACGATCCTTCGAGGCGCCGCTTCACATGTCAACATACTAACACCAGAACGCATTGCAGTATCGGAATTCCCAATTCAATATCCTCCAGGGAGATTCCTGTAGCAAGTCAAGGGAGCATCACATCATAGTTAAACATTGTTCTGTTTAAAAAGTTACAAGAGGCTACAAACCAGTAATAATTAACTCTGTCGAACTTCGTACTAGTTTCGGCCTTCGCTGGGCTAGTTTGGCTCACATGGAGCAGAGATGCAATGTTAATCTTTTTTTTCTCTCTTTTTATCTCCTTTGCTCACAATTTATTGTTCATGATCAATCAATGGATGGGATAATATATACTATTTCTTCAGTAAATTACAACAAGAATTACATAACCTACAAGTCTAAGAAAGCACACAAATCCCTCTCTCTCTCTCTCTCTCTCTCTCTCTCTCACCTTCTTGGCCGGCACAACAGGTTAGGGCAAATGATTGAAATTAAATCATAACTAATTGATAATTATGATAAATATAGAAAAGGAATTATGTGACTGCAACTTAAACAGGTGGTGAAATCACCGTCTCCCAAGTTTCACTTCTCTGGCTCTTGATGCCCATTCATATCTCTCTTCGGAGTTTGCACATTCTGTTCCCCGTCATTGTTGAGCTTCGCATCAGTGGAGTCCTCAGGATTATTCTGTTTTCCCTGGAAACATATGGATCATACTCAATCTATCATAAACAAAGTATCTGAAGGCAAATGTATAAAGTGAAATTGAAACTTTCAGAGATGTGAAACATTACAGGATTTACCTTGTTCTTGTCGCGCCAACCAAGTACAAATGGCCTAGCAAGCAAGCTTATTTTTCTAGGAGGGATATCCTGAGATGAGTCTTGACTTGTTCGAACAGGTGAATTATCCGTAGTTGGCGTCCTGACAAGAAGAACATCACAAAGACAACTGTCCATGAACAGTGTGTTTACATCAAATAGTTAATTGAGCCGAGAAAGCAGTGTGAATGATCTAAACGTATCATCTAGGATTGGCACGACACTGTATGTATGCCCTCATGCTGTAAAATGATAATAAAAATTAAAAAAGAACAGGACCACACAAAGATCAAAATATCATGATAATTTCAAGTATCATAGACTAGCTTTACTGACAAACAAGGGTAATAACAAGTCAACAGAAAGAGACGCTCATCTAGAAAGTATTGGGAGTAAAAGCAGAGTTGGCTACCAGTGGTTCAACACACATACCTTGGAGAGCTTAATGCTTTAAGCTGGCTGGACTGGTATTGCAATGTAGCCTCTAGCATCGTCTCTGCCATTACTGCCCTGTCCTCCATTTGTGCAAGTAATGACATGGCTTCTTCATATTTTTCCTGCATATATCTCGATGAATGGGTAAAAAAGACCAGAAAGTCGAGATAGAATAGAATAGTCAGATTTAGATGACAATTCTGACATAAAAGAGAACTAAACGTAAATTAGAAGAACCAAAATTTTCATGCAATAAAGGTTTAGGATGGCAGCAACAATTGCCAAAGAATTTACAAATGCAGGAATTAGAAGTCAGAACTTGGTTGTAGTACGAAAGGTATGTTGGTACCAAAAAGTTAGAAGTTCGAACTTAGGTGTAGTAGAAAAGAGTAGATTATGTATACTTTGTCAGCTAACTGTTAAAAGATTGACAACAAAAATTAAGGAGTTAGTCTTGCGGTTGCTTTGCTTACTCTTCGGGCAACTAGTAGAAGGAAGCTCAATATTCCCATAGGGCTCAGATTTCTAGCTAGATAAAACAATTATACAAGTTTTAACTACACTTTGGCTTTCAGTTCCAGCCTTGTTTGTAGTATTATCCGTATTGCACATCTCAAAGGACTATCACATTTTGTTTCACAGATTCTTGAAGTAAACCAATGTGGCAGGAATGCTAAGAACAAAGATGTAAATGCTATGCAAAAACTGACGATAATATGACAAGTCAGGCCACCTCTATAACCCAGACCAGCACATGCCAGATATACCTTAGCATGAAGTTTTTCTTTTTCTTTACAACCTTAGAAAGCAAGCTGAAAGATGCACAAAGCACTGTGAATATCATTGCATATTCAATCAGAACCAAGCTATGGCAAAGAATTACCAAATGGCCATAACTAACATACATCAGTTTTACATCCTTTAAGATGCCCAACTTCCACAGAAACCACCAACTAAGAAACCGTCCTAATACAAGTTTCAATCTTGATATTTGCATATATTTTATATCCTATTTCCAAGCAAAACTGGCACTTCTTGGCATACATCATGGATTTTTTATTCTGAAAACAACACCATAACTGCCCTTTTATGGTCACCGTATCTATTTCCACCTAGAAATTAAGTAGAGATAGTAGTATTTGGATCAAAATGCATAAACACCATAGATGAGAAAGAACCTGGAGGGCATTGACAGCTTGACGCTGATTAGCAGCCTCTTGCTCAGCAAAGAGGCGAGCATCTTCTGTGACCTTCTGTTCTTGTTCAACCCGCATCAATACCTTCATAAGTAAAAAACCATTAGTTTATAAAACCAAAAATACAGAAAGCACGAAAGGAGAATCATAGATCAATACACAGGTAGAAATGGAGTCTGACACACCTCAAGCATGGCACGCTCTTGTTCCTGCTTGTCTGCTAGAGCCTGTCGCAACTCAGTTAATTCTTGCTCCAACTGCTCAACCTGATAACAGTAGCAATTCAATTTATCAGGTTTTGATATAAAACGAAAATGACACAATTGTAAGTTATGCCAGATTCAATAGTCTGCTTGGCTTTGTGATTGCACCTTTATAAGATATCTGATATAGTACAGTTCTTTACCATGTAAAAGCAAATAAAGAAGGTTTTATGGCCTATTAATTGGTCAATTTGAAATCTGATCTTTTATTCCTGAAAAAGAATACCTGGGGATTATCTATTATAACCCTCCTATGCACTACAACCCATAATCAACAATTGTTCCTGTCCAATCTTCTGAATGTAGAAAACTTATGTCTACATAGACCCTAAGAGTTTATGGTACAATTATTCAAGTATATGATGCATTACACATACCAAGAAGATACTAATACTTTAGTTAGTCAAAGATCTGTAGAAACATGACATGATTTACTCTTGTTGGAACTAGTCAAACTGAAATATGATATCACAGAACTTCAAAACATCACAAGCATGTGATGTATATTATTGTGCCTCCGAAGAGGCAAAGGAGTCTCTGCCGTTAACAGCAGAGCATATGGATCTTAAATGGGGGCAATAGGTGAGCACTGTAGCTGATGTTCTGCATAGCAATTTGTTTGGTGTTAAGAAGGTCCACTTGGGCATCAACAGTTTAAACATCAAAAGACCAAGAATGTTGAGATAATTAATGTCTGAACTCTGAACTAATATGTTTAAGTTGAATAGCCAGCGCATGTAACCATTATTTCATACTTTAAGAATATCTGCCCAACCCTTTTGCCAGAGGTTGAAGGGGAATCGTTTCATTTGTAGCAAAGATAAAATGTATGTAATGCAAGAAATTGGACCGAAATGTGGGAAAAAAAAAACTGTTTTAGGATACCAGCTATCTTGGCTTGGGACAGCCTCTTTTCCATGGCACACACACAATTTAAACCGCAACAGGCCACCGAGTGAACCAAAAAGGGATCTTTAAGGTGACTTCCACCTTCTAAGTTAATCCTTCCCAAATGAAGATGACCAGGCTCAGAGCCAAGAAATTATTTACATGTTTAATTAATTTGGTCATTATCAGAAACATGCTTCTTTCTGAGCAAACTCTTAATAATGGTTAGTGTTGATCAGCTACGTTGGTCTAGATATGTCTAATGGAACTTTAACTCTCCAGAGAGGACGAACAAAACCAGCCAACAGCAGCAAAAGAGCAAAACTTAGTCATTGCTTTACTGATCTCTAATTCAGCACAATCCTCCATCAGCAGTACCCAAACGAGAAATAGAGAAGATCTATAGAACTGACCCCAGATACTTGGAGCTTCTTGTTGTAGGCATATCAACTCTTTTCTCAGAGAAGACAATCTAAATATAGTGATGCATAAATTATATATCATTATTGTATGAATAGACACAATAACTCAACTTGTGTTATTTCCTCCAAAATATTTATAACTCATAATATATCCAATGCAGTTATAACCACAGAGAATGTTCCAAATCATGGTTATGAATCTTGCAGTGTACTGGGCATACCGTGAACTATGGTATACTGATATATTATAATGCAAACATATTTCAATATTAGAATAAAACTTTAATGTTTTTGGGCATACCAACAAGTATGTACCAGCCTCAGTGTTTTTAAAAGCGTTAGGCACCAAGGTTCCAAAACGCTCGAGGCGCTAGGTGCTCGCTTAGGTGCCCACCCGACCAAACGATGTGCTCTAGAATATTAAAATATACAAAAATATATAATATAATTTTAAATTTTATAAAAATATATAATATAAAATATGGTAACAATAGTTGACAATAGTTTTAATATCAATTCTAAGGATTAACAATCCATTGTTAATAGTGGTTATAACAGTGCACAATAGGGGGGGGGGGGGGAGAAGAGGAGTCACCGATGGTGAAAGATAGGGAAGGAGAGGGCAAAGGTGATGGAGGAACCTTCAGACGGTGGCAGCGACGGCAACGGAGGAGGAAGCTACAGATGACGACAATAGCAACGGAGAAAGCTGCAACCTATCCCTCAACAGAAGAGGGAGTTGCACACGAAAAAAGCAACGATGAAGGATGAAGATTTAGACCTTTACATTGGCGAAGGACTTATCAACAGTGGAAGTGGAAGATTGGACCTTTCCGTCAGTTGCAGAGCACGTAGCGGCAAATCCTAAGGTTGGACTTAGTTGGTTCGATTGAACCAACTAAGTCACTATTGAATCGAACCATAGTCCAAAATAGTCAACTTGTTGGATTCAATAGGGTGCTCACCCGAGGCGCCTGGCGCCTAGGCTCAGTCGAGCGCCTAAGCAGCGCTTCAGTGAAGTGTGTCACCCAGACCCTGTGCGAGGCGCTCGGGCCTCGCCTCGCCTGAGCACCAAGGTGCCTTTTAAAAACATTGACCAGCCTAACATAGTTCCTAAATCAATAGCAAACAGAGCTATTAAACCTTATTAAAAAATAACATAATATTTCATATCTAGGCTTTTAAATGCCATGGTTCATGTTCAAGGGAGCCAATCTTCAATTTAGAGCCTCCATGATTGATTTTGAGGAGATAGGGTTGGAGTCACAATCCTATAGATAGGTAGCTCAACAACATACAGTTAGTGGACTATATATAGTAATAGCAAAAGTTAGATTCTCTTGGTCCAACAGTTGTTCTTATTTTATATTGTCTCCAAGAAACTGAAAAGATATACCCAGCATATGTGATAAAAACAAGAATAACTAGAGAAGAAAAAGCTTTACCGCCAAACAGATGGCTGGCAGCCACTATGTATGGAACATAACAAACATATACATGCATATATGCATATATGAGTTCATTATATGTACAAGTATATATGAATAAAGATTTCAATACCAGTTCACACCACATAATAGTATAGTACCAGGTCAGACAAGTCTATGATCGCAATGCCATGTACCATACCAATGGTCCACTGTAGGAAAAAATTGTAATATTTTTGAAGTGTCAGTGCTCTTTGATGCATTGGTAAACTGTGTACTATTTAGTTTGAATCCATGGGCATATATTTGTTTAAATAGACAGTCCATAAGAATATGAACTACTTTAGCCATGAGCAAGAGACAATTTTAGTCGTCACAACATTATATTTCACATTACCTTTGCACTTAAAATGCGCCTATTATCCTGCTTCACCATCTCCATCAATGCTGTCTCCAACTCCTCAGCTCTTGGAAAAGAACAAGAACTTTAATTCCATATAATTGAAAAATGTATTAATGTAGTCATTGATAAAAACGAGGATCATTGCTCCAGATTAAGTGTTATAGGATCATATTTCATCATGAAATAAAATCAATATCATTCACTCTAGTAGAAAAAACAGGTATCAAACACTTCCATTTTAACATAATAGCTAAGATGAAATTTCTAAATCCTAGATTTCTAATATGATTATCAATAAGATGTTAAAAACCACAAACCTGAGGGTAGCAGATCTTTTCTCCTCCAGCAATCTACACAGTTCCACCTTTAACCATGTGGCCTAAAAATAAAGGAATACAGAAGAAATTCAAATGATTCCAAGTGGTCCTCTAAACTTTTTTACTCAAAATAATAAGGCCTGCTAAAGGCACAAGACCCTTCAATTCAACTTCACAAAAAGAATCAGGAAAAGCATGCTTTCTAAAACCTTCAGCCTTATATGCTCTTTATTTGTTATATTTTGACGACACTTGACATATAATTCATATGAAGTGCCCATTTCAACAAAAGAAATTACAATGGTAGGCAAGCTTGGTCTTCGTTTCCAAATAATTTCAGTTACTTGAAAGTTAATTAGGCAGATGATCATGTTTCTAAAGATAATCAATGTGTCTATTTTCGGTCTTTGGGCCTTAGCCACAGTTGAAGACCAAGGTAAACCAAGTAGAAGGCCTACACTCTTATTTACTGCTCTAACTTGGTGAAATTTGGAGATGTTAAATATCACACAATTCAAACTTGATATATTAAGTGAAAGAAGCCACAAAATATTAAAATAAGTAGCATGTTTTTTTGTTGACTAATAAGAAAACTCTTTTTCTAAACTTTCGTAAATAAGATTTAAAAGACAGATTACAAGCTTTAATAATTTTTATAGAAAAAAATAATTTTGGTAAGACATTTTTAGCAGATAACACCTGATTGCCTCAATTTGATTCTAGTGTTTTTTCCCCATAGCACAAGTTAGTATAATTTATATTTTTCATAATTCTCCTAATTATATGATAATACATTACCATATGTTTTGTTGTCCTATTCAACATGTATATTATTTGATTGATTTAGAATGACAATCATACAAAAGAAAGAATTTTGGTAGTCATCACTAGATGTGGCAGTTACACCTGTCTGTTCCAAAATATATAAGATAGCAAAGTTAGAGACTTGTAAAGAAAACGAGACAATGCACTATCCAACAGTTGTCATAGATCTTTTTTTTTTTGAAAAAACTAAAAGAAAGCAACAATTTCTCAAATTGGAAGTTAAAACTGTGCTTCAGAATGAGCACATCAGAGAACCAGATCCAGCATTCAGGCTTAGATAACCACTTTTTGCATTGACAGTAGTTTATTTTTCTAAGCAGTAACCACTTTTAAATTTTATTATGTATTAAATGTCCTGAAGATGCCATAAAAAGTGCATACCGCCTATACTGTGTTGGACGTAATAGTTGCATCATTAATCTATTTCTCTAAGTTGCACTATTGATCATCTCACTCTTGAAATTAGTAACAGGAATCCAACCTGGTACAATAGAAGCAATACCTGTTCTTTAAGATCAGGTAGAGAATCCAACTCTGCATCAACTGTCAGAGTACTAAGAATGCCATCCAATTTTGCTGAATCAGACTCCATGGACTGTACATCTCCATTGGTGTTCATTTCACCTACATTTTCTTTTGATTTTGCTTCTGATACTAGTGGTCCATTGTCACGCTTGAAACTATATAGTTTAGATGCAAGACCTTTAGAGTCTCTCCAAACACGAAGTCCTTTGGATCTTTCCTCCATGGCAGCAATCACTGATGGTCGATGTTTGTTCCTTAAATCTTGTAGTCTCACCTCATTTATAGGTTGATATCCCATGCAAGCTGTCAAAACAAGCTGGCTACTGTCAAAAGTAGAACCAGCAAGTGACTGCAATAATGTAACTGCATCTCCTGCATCCTTTGTTGTCACAATTGCAGGACCTAGAAATATGCATTAGAAACACTGCTTGGTCATATTCCATGCCACAAGTTGTTCTCATATAGTAAAAAAGGTAAAAAAAAGTGAGTAAATTAACTAGTACCATATAATTCCATCAAAGCTAGTGCTGTTCGAAAAAGCATCTCCCTAGTCCCATCAAACAATAGCACATCCCAGACACGAAGAACTGAGATTTTCAAACATCAAACAAGATGTTAATAAACATATTACATATCACAATCCTGAAATATATGAAACAAGAATGGTAAAAAGAAAGATAGTAATAGAGAAAATTATGTAGAGATAACCTAATAGTTGCAAACTACAGAAGAAAAACATATGAAATCAAATAAAACCTGACCACTTTCCCAGGGAAGCATATTCACGAAAATGGAAAGGAACCAGGGTCCTGTAACCCATGCAACTTGCACTCCAAGATAATCCAGATGATTCACTGCAATATAGTAAAAGAAAATATATGTGAATTACAAATTGTGAATTTATATTTGTTGATATTTTTCCAGCACAATCTTTTAAAAACAATCAAGATATTAGTAAAAGTACAAGGAGCTAGGACCTAATTTTGGAAATCTTTCACGAACTAAGTCCTCCAAAACAAGTTGGTCCACCTGGTACATATGTGCATGTATTGTCATGTCATAATGTAACAACAAAACCCACCATTATGCAAAAGAGAACATGCAAAATGACTAATAAGTTAGGAACTAAAAGCCAAAAATAAAAAGAAAAAAACACTGCAATGGCATATCACCTGAGATTCAATCATTTCCTCAGAGTAGTAACCATCAAAATAGTCATCAATGATACCCATCAAAGTCCTGTGGTACTTCAAGAAACTTAGGATCAGTACTTTTTCTACGCTATATATACCTAAAGAACAAGATCATTACTTGCACTGCTGAATTATTTAAATCAATCATATGATTTTTCTTCTGCACATGCAAGGGACATCCTTGATTAAAACCTAAGACCCACCAAAATGCATTTTCCTCTGGCATCAGCAAAAGTAGTAATCCTGCAAAGAAATTCATCGCCTGCAGAGCACAAAATCAAGATGCTCCATTTAGATATGCAACACTCGAGTTCAAAGGAATATGACTGGAAGCTCACTGAAATAATATAAAGGAATAGCTGAGAGGTGATTCTTATCCACATAATTGCAGAACAACAATGGTTGATCAAACTCAAAGAGTGCTAACATGTGAAGAAAAAGCTCAGAGGGAATAAATAAAAACAGAATCTCAAGGCTATATAAGAGCTCCTAGGCTTTGTTGCAAAACTCATGGCAAAACTATTCACAAGAGAATGATAACACCAAACAAAGGTATAAAACAAGAATAAGAAGAAAAATTACCTGACAATAACCAACAGATGGATTATGTCGAGCATATGCAGTGAGTAGCCGCCTCAAAGCATTTCTCCCATCCTCATCTAGAGCAGGATGACCAGGGAATGTTCTGGGAAGATCCTGTAACGAGAAAATAAGCAAGTCATAAGAAATTCAGCAGCATTAAATTGCCATATCACCTAATGATATTGAACACCATGTTGCCAGACACCTTCTCAATCTGTCCCTTCCATTTTTCAGTTCCCAGAGGTCGTATTGGTTTGCTTTCACTGTCAGCTTTAAGTGGAGCATCAACTTCTTTGGCCTCTGTCATAGATTCTAGACCTAGCAAATTACTATAATATCCATCTATCCTGCGAGCTCCAACACCAACAAAAGCTTGCCAAAGCTACAATCAAGGACAATGACAAACATAGATTAGTGGAGACACAAAAACCAGTGGTAGCAACAAGCAATGAAGAGATAACGACTGGAAACACCTCTCCTCTAAGAGCCATTGGGAGGCCCCCACGGACCAAGCACTCCAATTCTTCCTTTGTCTCTTCAGGTATCCCTTGACTAGCCATATTCATATTGGAATCAAAATTTCCCTCATCTCCAGAAGAAGCTTCATGGACTGGCTCAGATCTCTCCACATCATAAAACTCATCATCTGAGTCTTCGGAGGCTCTCGACTCTTCAATAGGAGCAAGGTTCGTCCTACTCCGCTGGGCAACTTGTTCACCGCCTTCCATGAACTTTTTCTTCTTTACTCGATGACTCATCATCTGCTCAATGGCACTAAGGGAAGGCCTGATCTGGGCCCAAATTTGGGCCTGATGAACTCCTCTCTGATTTTCTGTTGTCTCCTTCCCGGATCCAACTTCCTCCTTGCCATCGCACTCGCTAAGCTCATCAGGGCTGCTGTCCTTCTCGGGCACTTCAGCCGCTTCCAAATGTGCCTCAGTTTTATTTTCCCCTGTGGACAAGTCATTGTTGGGCGTACTCTCAAACTCGGCCAGCCTCTCAAGGAACTTCTTCCATCGCTCGGATCTCTCTTCTTCCTCCTCCTGGAATCAAGAACGGTACGATGTCCTAAATTGATCCACGACATCAATGCCGCCAAAACACATATATATATAACGGGAGAAATTGGTGATGGAACCCTTGCCTTGTAAATATTCGCATATTCTCGGTACCTCTGCAAGTGTTGAGGCCGCACTGCAAATCCATATGCATCCCTGTTCTCATCTCCCGCAATTAAGAACAACACACAGATTAAATAAAAAAAAAATCCTTCAAAATTGAAGCCTTATCCCATAAAAATTCAAGAAATCAGGAGTCTACAGAAGAATTAACCTAATTCTACCTCAACTCAACTGCCATAGAAATGGGAATCCTAAATGCAAACAGGGCACCATAAAAATGCTCCAATTAGAACATCCATCGACTAATCTACCACTCCAGCTAAAACCCTAGATTCCAGAAGGGGATCTAGGATGTCGATCCGCGAACAAATAATTCACGATCACGCCCGAATTAAGAAAAGAGAAAATCCAGAAAACCCAACACGAACACACAAAAGATCCAGAGCGCAGAAGCCCAGATCGGGAACTACATTGCCCCAATTCTAATCTCAAAGACCCAGATAACAAAACAAATCGGAGCGGAACGAGAGCGCGCATCGCGGAGAGGATAAGCCCGCGACGTGATCAACACGTGGGCGCGATCCATCGCGCCATGACCATCATCAGAACAAGAAAGAGATGGATCGCTGCTCATCACTCACCTCTTGTGCTCGAACGTGATGATCGGGAGGCTCTTCCCCTTCATCGCCGCTCGATCGTGGAGATAGAGGGGTCGAAAGCAAGAAAGAGCGGAAACTGGAAAGATCTTGACTCAGTGTCGACCGAGTGCTATTGCTGGTTTATTATTTATGGCAGTTCATATATACGTACATATATATAATGTATATATATTATTCTATTGATTTGCTTTTGGCTATGAAACATATATGGATTTGGGGTTGCCGAATGATGACGTGAGGTGAGGTTCCTTTCTTCCAAAAAAATACTTTCATCTACCCGTTCGACCGATACCCAATTTCCTAAGTTTCTTATAATTGGAAAAAACAACGACAAGGCCAACACATTCTCCAATTAAAAGACGGTATTACGGCGGGTAACCAAAACGTGGGTAGAAAAGTATTTATGTTATCTTTATTTTCCGACCTTTCTGTGCCCCGAAAAAGTCGTTCAATATGATTAAGAGCGTCTCGCGGGGGTTAACCACACAGCAAACACGATCCACGTTCAGCGAATCGGCCACCTCATTTACCCCTGTGGTCATTGGCAGACCTTAGTTGGGTCCCACTCGGACCCAGCTGTTGGGGCTCTGTAGGTGAGCGACGAAGTAAGAGTCCAGGAGGTAAGAATAGAGTTTTCATTTTCAGATCTGGAACTCGATAATAACGACGTGAAACGTGGCGCAATGTGATTGGATAATGAGCTGAATAGACATAATCCTAACAAATAAACACATATTTATTATCACAAATAATTCGAAAATAAGGTTTTTGGTGGCTCAATATGCAGATGGCCATGTTTGGCGGAGAGAAGGCATGCATGGGCTGGCATCGTCCGAGGCACATCAAATCAGCCATGGCATGCGGAGACACACTCGTGGCGGTCACACTGACACGGTTAAATAAATGAGTAATATATTTGGGATGGTATAATCCATGCAAGCGAGAGAGAGAGAGAGAGAGAGAGAGAAAAGGGTCGTGGCATCATGTGAGAGCTATCAATTCAGTACTGTGTCATTCCACCGACATCTTCAAAATAATCTGCATATGTCATCATTATGCTAAGTAAAGCGGCTGATAATTTTATTGTATTTGTTTAAGATATATACTTATTGCTAATATCAATTTCGATCGTATGTGTTTGAAATTGACTGAACGATTATACTCTTATTTATAATGCTAAATATGATTTATATTTCGTTACAATCGAGACTCAATTTTATTTAAATTAAATTATATATAATATTATATGAAAAATTAAATGATGAGTCCTCAGATTGGAAGTCAATTCAAATTATATTACCAGTAAAATTTAATATATGTAATTCCAAAAGTAAATTACGTACAGTATATGGATTGCTGACATTGACATATGGTCAATATAACTACAAGAGACATGTAGTCAACATATCAAGTGATAAGATTCAGCATGTCAATGGAGCAGAGTGGCAAAAGGTCTCTGACCCACTTTTGTGTCTCACTGAGAAGACAAAAAGATACAAAGCACTTCCCAAAGCAGTATAAAAATGCAGCGGGAATTGAACAAGCTTAAGCGATAATACAATCCAATATAAGTTTTTAGAATTATCAACAACATCATCAAAGTATTTATCATGATATTAAAGCAACTTATGAATTCAAGTCATTTATTTGTCCCTTTTTATTCAAGTCACTTAAGGATATAGTAGATTATTTTTTAATAATTTAAATTTAGAAATTATTTCTGCCATAATAAAATTATTAGAATCTGAGTTATAGAGGAATATTTTTGTTTGTGACGATATATATATATATATATATATATATATATATATATATATATATATATATATATATATATATATATATTAGTTTGTGTGATTTTCTTAAAAAAATTCATATTTTTGGTATTTTCGAATTGATATCCCTCATTTTGTATTTTCTCAAACAACCTAATTTAAAAAATATCCAAACCATCCTTCAATAATTTTTTTATTTGTTACACTATGTTGGTCTCTTACATTGTTTTTGGTTTGTTATAATATTTTGCTCATCACAATGAAAATATAATAAAGCCTACTTTAGGACACTATAAATTATCTAAATAGATTTTTAATCTCAATCAAATTAACTATAAATTTTAAAATATAATATTATAATGTTTATTAGCAATACAATCCAAGAGACATAATGTTTATTTTGCTCGCCACTTGTAGTTTTTTCCTATAACATTTTACTACTAATTCCATCCATACGTTACATGCATGATTAAAAAAAGGATGTTATATTTCAATTTTCATTACTACTATCAATATAAATATAATAAAAATATATAATATTAAAATTAAAATATGTTAATTTACTAAACAAAATTGATAGGATTTCCGCCTGTATACATATACAATACTTTTAACATATGTACATAATTATAATGTCTAAATAAAAGAAAACTCAAGTATAACATATCCAAAATTTATACATACAAAATATCCATAGGTCATCATCTGCATTTATAATATATAGTGAGTAATCACTTAAGTATAAGCTTTTACATATTTATTCAAGTAAGCATGTATCATATTATGTATATCATATTTTAAAATCATCGTCATAAAATAATTAATAATAAATACCTCATCTTATGTTTTTTTAACAGGTATAACCCTACAACATACTATCAAAATTAAGAGATAAGATTCTATCTCGAAATAACTCAGAATGCTTATATCCATAGAAAAATTGATAAATTTATTAACTTCTATGCCCTATATTAAACATATGCATGTACTCTCACATCATATGTCATTATAATATATATGTGCATTCTCATACTGTATATCATAATATATATATATATATGTGTACTCCTATACCGCACGTTATAATATATATGTGCACTCTCATACTATATATTATGATACATACATATAGTCTCACATCGTAAGTCATAACATATATGTATATTGTATGTCGTAACATATTCATGCACTCTCATATCGCATATCATAAAAAATAGGTACACTCTCATACTGCATGTCATCATATATGTATATATATAATATATTTTCATTATAATTCATATATTTTTATACTTAAAAAATATATATATTCATATTTAGCTCATTCTTAACTCATGACGTTCATATCATTCGAAACATACTTTCCAAAATATATTATGTATACGATAATTTATATGACCTCTATTTTATGGTAAATTAAACTTATACATATTTGATTGAATTCAAAAATGAAGATGTCAAAGAAAATCATATTTCTTAATGATCGAGTTTGTTGGGGAGAGATACACCTATCAAATTAAGAGCATAATGTCACGAATGGTTGTCGCGCACTCGCAACAACCTCGTTCAACGAACCGTTCATCGCTTTTGCATACTTATACAAAGATATGGCAGCCTATTTTGCCTTAGTTTTATATGTTTTTTTGCTTATAAAAATGTATGTTCGAACATGTTGCAACACTGTAGTGTGACCGCTCATCGCATTGGGTCAAACTACACCAAAATAGCTCCGTTTTTACATGCCACGACTTGTTTTCTGCAATCTGCAGCTGCACATCAAAATGTTAGCTATCTCAGTTCCCTGGAACCCCTTGAGTGGCACAAGGTTGGATAGAGCTTCGATATATTGTCGAGTATTGAACAATCTTCACAAGTTCGCACGTTTTCTTGATGAGAACTTGCCTTCGTGCCCGGCACCCGGTGAGTAGTTGTTTATAGAATTGCAATTGTTTGTTCTACCTTCTAAAGTCCTTATTTTCCTCCTTCCCCTCTTTTCTCTTATGCACGCAAGGTGCTCGCTGAATTTCTTATAAAGTTTCTCTTTCCACGAGACATCGGGACTTGTCCATCGCTCGTTTTTGAACTAATCAACTTTCTCTTTTACAGGTCCTTCAGGACCTGAGTGAGGTTGTAAATTGGCTAATCCTTTACGGACACATATCACAAGGGCACGTCATGACTTAGGTAATCCCTGTTAAGTTCGAGAAGTTAGCGCGAGGGTGTTTCGTGACTTAGGTAACTCAAGCTAAGTTCGCGTCTTTGCCGCAAGGGTGCCTCACGACTTAGGCAATTCTAGTTAAGTCTGTGACATTGTGGTATTAGAGCGGGTAAGAAATTTGAGCAAGTAGCGAAGGAACTTCATAATCTTGCCATGGCATCGTGACGAATCAAGCAAGACGGAGTAAGCCGGACCCATGCCCCAAGCAACCGCAGGTGACCTGTAAGTGCATACTCGCTCTCATGCTGTTGGAGCCACTCAGGAGGAGCGCGGTAACGAACATGATGAGCGATAAGTTTGCTACTCTCCGCGAGCAGAGGAGGCACAATCTGGAGTGCTAACCAAGAAAAAGAGCCATAAGGAGAGACTCATAGTGGCAGAAACCTACTTAGATGTTCTTGAAGCGAGTTTAGAGGAACTCTACTATGGCCAATGAAGGCTTCTTGGGGTAAAGAGCTCGCAAGAAGAAGTTGAATCCCGGATCGACAATGTTGAGGCCCTAGTTGACCGACTGTCAAACGACACTAAAGACTTCATGCAATATCTACACGAAGTCATGACAGAACTCACTTCTAGAGTGACCATGCTCATAAGAGCATTGAATGTGGGAGGAAGCAAGACCCCGCCACAAAACTTGAGAGCACCCGAGTCGTATTGTTATGGGGGTGTCAGGAATGCTAAAGAGTTCGAGAATTTCCTGTTCGACATGAAACAATACTTTCGAGCTACGATGCATGATTCTAAAGAAACCAAAGTTTCAATAGTAACCATGTATTTGAATAGGGATGCAAAACTTTGGTGGCGAACCCGTTGGGAGGAGATCCAACAAAGTCGATGTCGAGTGGACATATGGGAGGACTTAAAGCAGGAGTTGAGAACTCATTTTCTACCTGAGAACATAGAGTTCGTCGCAAGGAGGAAACTAAGACAACTCTGCCAAAGTACTTCCATTCGAGACTACTGGAAGCAATTTTCTATACTAATACTGGATATACAGGACATATCCGAGAAGGATAAATTGTTCAGTTTCCTCGATGGTTTGAAGTCATGGGCTCAATAAGAACTACATTAAAGGAATGTCATCGATGTGATCGTGGCATTTGCTTCCGCAAAAAGGCTCACCGACTTTATTTCCTTTGAGGACCCGGGAAAAAGGAAACAATCTTCAGGAAATTGCCCTCCAAAATATTCTCGAAGGAAGGAGCCCGGGGGCGAACAAAGGAAGAAGAATTCCCACAAAGGGCTAAGCTCAAAAGGCAATGCCCCAAAACCTAGAAATAAGCACTGCTTCTTGTGTGAAGGGCCACACATGGTGAGAGAGTGCCCATAGAAATAAGCACTCGATGCCTTAATAGCTTCTATCCATCCCCCAAATTGGACAAGGGCAAGGCTATCGCCCTTAGTTCGAGTAGTTCAGAATCTAACAACGACGATGAGAAGTCGCAAGGATCCCAGATGGGAGCAATGTGTTTGTTGAACGCTATACGAGGTCAAGTGGGAGAGAACATGAAGGCAATGCCACAAAAAGTAGGAAGCAGCGAACTGATGTACGTATACATTAAGCTCAATGACCAAACAACCCATGCAATGGTGGACATGGGCACTACCCACAGCTTTATTACCGACTAAGAAGTAATATTATAACATGAGATGTTCTTAAAGCGAGTTTAGAGGAACTCTACTATAGCCAACGAAGGCTTCTTGGGGTAGAGAGCTCACAAGAAGAAGTTGAATCCCGGATCGACAATATTGAGGCCCTAGTTGATCGACTATCAAATGACACCAAAGACTTCATGCAACATCTGCACGAAGTCATGGCAGAACTCACTTCCAGAGTAACCATGCTCACAAGAGAACTGAATGCGGGAGGAAGCAAGACCCGCATTGCACCGCCACAAAACTTGAGAGCACCCGAGTCATATTGCTATGGGGGTGTCAGGAATGCTAAAGAGTTCGAGAATTTCCTGTTCGATATGAAACAATATTTTCGAGCTATGAGGCCCGATTCTGAAGAAACCAAAGTTTCAATAGTAACCATGTATTTGAATGGGGATGCAAAACTTTGGTGGCGAACCCGTTGGGAGGAGATTCAACAAAGTCGATATCGGGTGGACATATGGGAGGACTTAAAGCAGGAGTTGAGAACTCAGTTTCTACCTGAGAACATAGAGTTCGTCGCAAGGAGGAAACTAAGACAACTCTGCCAAAGTACTTCCATTTGAGACTACTTGAAGCAATTTTCTGTACTAATACTGGATATACAGGACATGTCCGAGAAGGATAAGCTGTTCAGTTTCCTCGATGGTTTGAAGTCATGGGCTCAATAAAAACTACATTGAAGGAATGTCACCGATGTGATCATGGCATTTGCTTCCGCAAAAAGGCTCATCGACTTTGTTTCCTTTGAGGACCCGGGAAAAAGGAAACAATCTTTAGGAAATTGCCCTCCAAAATATTCTCGAGGGAAGGAGCCCGAGGCGAACAAAAGAAGAAGAATTCCCACAAAGGGCCAAGCTCAAAAGGCAATGCCTCAAAACCTAGTAGATGCTTCTTGTGCGGAGGGCCACACATGGTAAGAGAGTGCCCATAGAAATAAGAACTCGATGCCTTAATAGCTTCTATCTATCCCCCAAATTGGACAAGGGCAAGGCTATCACCCTTAGTTCGAGTAGTTCAGAATCCAACAACGACGATGAGGAGTCGCAAGGATCCTAGATGGGAGCAATGTGTTTATTGAACGCTATATGAGGTCAAGTGGGGGAGAACATGAAGGCAATGCCACAAAAAGTAGGAAGCAGCGAACTAATGTACGTAGACATTAAACTCAATGACCAAATAACCCGTGCAATGGTGGACATGGGCGCTACCCATAACTTTATTACCGACTAAGAAGTAAAGCGACTTGGGCTGATCTTGGAGAAGAACCCAAGTCGAATGAAGGCGGTGAACTTGGAGGCCAAGCGAATCTCCGGGTTGGCAAAGGGAGTTCCCATTAAGATCGAAACATGGAGTAGGAGCACAAATATGATGGCGGTGCCACTGGACAACTTCCAAGAGATTCTTGAATGAAGTTCATGCACGCAACAAAGTTGGTGCTAATGTTGTTCCTAAACTCCCTATGTATAATAGGAGGTAACGACCCCTGTGTGGTTCCTGTCTCTCGGAGAGGAACTAGGGAACCTCAACAGATATCGGCATTACAACCGAAGAAAGGGGTATGAAAAGACGAATTAACATTAGTGGCTGCTATGAAGTTAGAGCCACTCAACGAGGAGGTCATTCATAAACCTGCAATGGTGGCTAATGTTCTAAAGGAGTTTACAGATGTTATGCCACCCGAGTTACTGAAGACTCTGCCACCACGTAGAGACGTTGATCATCATATCGAGCTGGAGCTAGGAGTGAAGCCTCCAGCGAGACCACCATATCGCATGCCCCCTCCAGAATTGGTAGAGCTTAGAAAGCAGTTAGATAAATTGCTAAGCAGTGGTCTTATCCGCAGTTCCAAAGCACCATTTGGAGCTCCAGTACTCTTCCAAAAGAAACAAGATGGGAGCCTCCGTCTATGCGTCGAATATCAAGCCCTCAACAAAGTGACGGTGAAGAATAAGTATCTCATCCCGCTTCTCGCGGACTTATTCGACCAATTGGGCAAAACTAAGTATTTCTTCAAACTTGACCTCTAATAGGGGTACTGGCAAGTGCGCATTGCTGAAGGCGACGAAGCGAAGACTACGTACATGACCAGGTATGGAGCGTTTGAGTTCTTGGTGATACCTTTCGGCTTAACCAACACTCCAGCCACGTTCTGCACTCTTATGAACCAACTATTCAAAAAGTATTTGGATAAATTTGTAGCCGTCTAATTGGATGATATCGTCATCTACAACCAAACGCTCAAGGAGCATGTCGAGCATCTTCGGACAATTTTCAAGGTTCTTAGGGAAAACACTTTGTTCATAAAAAGAGAGAAGTACTACTTTGCTCAAACGGAGATCTTATTTTTAGGGTATTGAATCAGTAATGGCTCTATTCGAATGGACAAATCAAATGTGCAAGTTGTTCCAGAATGATGAACTCCAAAGAAGGTGCCAAAGCTGAGATCCTTCCTTGGTTTCGTCAACTACTATTGGCGCTTCATAGCAGGATATTCTAAGCGTACAACTCCATTGACAGAGTTTCTGAAGAAGGAGCAGCTTTGAAGGTGGTCTAATAAATATGAAGCTACATTCCAAGATCTGAAGGCTGCTGTGTTGGAAGAACCGATGCTCAAATTGTCGGACTATGGGGAGCCCTTCAAAGTCTATATAGATGCTTTAGACTTCGTTATTGGAGGAGTACTCATGTAGGAAGGTCACCCGATGGCCTACGATAGACGCAATCTCAACAAGACCAAGCAATGGTATCTGATGCTCGAGAAGGAGATAATAACGGTGGTCCACTGTCTACAAGTTTAGCGGTACTACCTTCTTGGATCGTCATTTGTGCTGAGGATAGACAATATCGCTTTGAGCTATTTCCAAACTCAAAAGAAACTCTCCTCAAAGCAAGCATGATGGTAGGACTATCTGGCTGAGTTTGATATGATAATAGAGTACAAGCCCGGAAAAATAAATGTCGTGGCTGATGCATTGAGCCAAAAAGTGGAGCGAGTGAATGTCATATAGTTGGAGGGCAGAGGCCAAGCAAGTCAGTTGCACTCCAACTTCCTTTCTATTAGGTATGGACTGTACAGTGATCCCCAGGTAGTAACCCTGATGCAGCTCATCAAAGAAGGCAAGGCACAATAATTTCAAGTACAAGAGGGACTCGTTTACACAAAAGGGAATAGGGTTTATATTCCTCGAGTGGACAATTTAAGGCGTGAACTCTTAAGAGAGTGTCACGATTCCCTTTAGGTTGGACATCCAGGTATTCATAGAACCTTGGCTCTTGTGGAGAGGGCCTTCTACTGGCCAAAGATGAGGATTGATGTTGAGGAATATGTTCGAACGTGCGTCACTTGTCAACAAGATAAGATGGAGCAACGAAAGCCAGTGAGACTTTTGGGGTCATTGCCCATACTAGAAAGGTCGTGGGAGAGTATTTCCTTAGACTTCATATCAAGCTTGCTGACAGTATAGGGACTCGAATCGATACTCATGGTGGTCGATCGATTTTTAAAGTAAGCAACTTTCATTGTTGCACCCTTACAAGTATGTCTTTTATCAAACTTTCAAGAGTGTCTTTTCTCAAACTTTCAAAGTGGGAGAGCATCTCAAACTTTCAAGAGTGTCTTTTCTCAAGTATGACATATAGATAGGGGGAGTTAAGGTTAACTCCATCATTAATTGATTGTCATCATTAAAAAGGGGGAGATTGTTGAATCTCAGATTTTGATGATGAAATCAATTGGTAAATTATTTGATCAAATCTATATATTAAGAAACGTATGCAGAATTAACTATGATAGCAATCAAAGCATAAAGCAAAACGAAGTGTTGGAGTAAAGATCGAGATTTCGTTGAGAGTTCGAGAGTTCGTCGGAAGTCCGGATGTTGGTTGAAAGTTTTGCCGGAATTGACCGAGAAGTCCAGGAGCTTGCCAAAGAAGCTGGTCGGAACTTGCCAAGAAGATCATCGTAAAATCCAGGAGCTTGCCGAGAGTCCATTGGAACATTACCGAGAGATCGTTGGAAGTTCGCTGGAAGAAACTTAAACTAACCAGACTTATTTTGATTAGTTTATGCCTTAAGAATCATATTTAGCACATAATTAGGGTTAGGTTTAGGAGATAATCTCATTAACTCAGTTAGGGGCCAATTGGGCCCGTAATTGGATTAGTCTGGGCCGGATTCAAGGCCCAACTAGGTTGCTAGCAGTGGAACCGCCCAGAGAATAGTCTCCCAGGTGGTCTGAGCAGTGGTACCGTCGATAGTTATTACCTACCAAGCAGTGGTATGACCCTGTCAGAGAGTGGTATCGCTAGACTGGGTAGTGGTACCGCCCAGTGTCAGAGTGTCAGGCGGTGCTACCGCCAATACCCCGAAAATCCAGGATAAGACTTTTTTAGCTCTAATTTTGAAGTTATTGGGGCTCATAAATGCCCCACCCTTTTCTGCATGAAAGGATAACAAAGTGCAATCAAAATATGAAAAAACTATAAAGTGTTGGGGTGTTAAAAGTGTTGTAAAAGTGAGAGGAGTCCTCCTCCTCCCTCTCTTTAGCTTTGTAATCATCCAAGAAGAGGTGTGAAGCTTGTAAGGGTTATCTACTAAACCCGTGAAAAAGAGAAAGCGTTGTAAAGAGGTGGTTGGTCTTCGCCTATTGAAGGAAGACCATTAGTGGACGTCGGTGACCTCGACGAAGGAGGAATCAGAAGTGGATGTAGGTCACAATGACCGAACCACTAGAAATTCTGATGTGTTCATTACTTACTACTTAATATCCTTACTACATCAACTTTACTTTATTACAAACTATCAAATCCCCTCTTCTTTACTCATTCAAGAAAAATGAAATGGTCTTCGTCGGAATCGAATTTTATCGTACGAAGATTTTTAAATCGACGTAATTTTTTTGCTGCACTAATTCACCCCCCCTCTTAGTGTCGCTCTTGATCCTAACAATTGGTATCAGAGCAAGGTCACTCTCGGTTTGGTTTGAAACCTAAGAGAGATGACATTTGCTAATAACCAAGAGAGTCACTCAATCACACGTCCATCATGTTCAATGGGACGAATTACATCTATTGGAAGACTAGAATGAAGATTTTTCTAATTTCTATGGAGTTTGAGTTATGGAACATTGTAGAAAATGGCTTTCAAAAGTCTTCTCTTCCAATGAATAATTGGAATGAGTTAGAGAAGAAAACTTTCTCTTTAAATGCAAAAGTAATGAATGCCTTGTTTTGCGCTTTAGATAAAAGCGAGTTCAATCGAGTGTCTATTTTTGAAACGACTTTTGATATTTGGCATACACTCGAAATCACTCACGAAAGCACTAGTAGAGTAAAGGAGTCTAAGATAAATCTTTTAATTCATACTTATGAATAGTTTCTGATGAAGCCAAGCGAAACTATTGTTGACATGTACACCCATTTTACGGATGTCGTCAATAGTTTAAAAGCTCTTGACGAATATTTTTCGAACTTTGAACTTGTTAATAAAATATTAAGATCTCTTCTAAAGAGTTGACACCCTAAAGTAACGGTCATTCAAGAGGTCAAGGACTTGAATAATTTTCCTCTCGAAGAACTTATCGAGTCATTAATGGCCTATGAGATGACTTGTAATGCTCATGAAGAGCTTGAGAACAACCTTTCAAAGAACATGAAGGATATGATACTAAGGACTCATGTAGACCACTTGAAAGAAAATTCAAGTGATGATGATTATGATGATGACTTGGCACTCTTGACAAGAAAGTTTAAAAAATTTATAGAAAAAAATAAATCTAAAAATAACACTAAAAATAAAGTTAAACCCAAGAAAGAACAAGTCATATGCTACGAATATAAGAAGCCAGGACATTTTAAAAGCAAATGTCCCCAAGTGAAGAAGAAACAACTAAAGAAGAAGAATGTGCTTAAAGTAATATGGGATGACTCTAGCAATTTCGAAGGCGAAGAACAAAGCAACAAGGAAATTGCCAACTATGCACTAATGATTATCGGAGAGGAGGTAAGCAGTTTATTAGATGCAAATTTATCTTTCAATGAGCTTTTAAGTACTTTTCATGAATTGTTTGATGAATGTAGAACATTGAGTAAAAAGTATAATTCTTTGAAAAAGGAGCATGTCCTTTTAAATAATGAATTCGAAAAACTTAAGTATGATAATCCTTCGTTACCTCCATGCACTAAGAGTGAACACTTAGAGGCACTTGAGAAGGAAAACTTCCTACTTAAAGAAACCTTATTTGATTTAAATAAAGATGATATTTTTTATCTAAATCTCACTTACCCATCTCAACATTTAGTATAACACTACTCTTTGATTTATATCTTTATTTAATTTTTCATTACTCTTATCAATGATTAAGTAATTTATAGTCCTCCATATACATAATGTTTAAAACTTAAACTTTCTTATGTTCATTATGGTCAAACTCATTTAAGTCTTGAGATTTACTTAAGATCGATAAAAATTTAATTATCACTTTTAGTCACTATATGCATGCTTATTATTGCATCATAATCTCATATTCAAGTCCGCTAGCATACTTTGACTTATTGTACTATACATAACGTAAACATTAATGTCTATACATGCTTAACTAATACTTCATAAAATACTAAGAATAATATTTTTAAAAATATGTATTTTAATTTTAAAAGTAGAAAACATGAGCATGTCATTTATCATGTTTATGAAACTTAAATATTATAAACACATATATTATTTATACTTCTATTGATATATTTGTTAGGAACAAAGTCGACACTAAGAGGGGGGGTAAATTAGTGCAGCGGTAAAAATTACGTCGGTTCAAAACTTCATTACGATTAAATATGTTTCCGACGAAAACCATTTCATAAATATCTTAACTTGAAACATGTTCGTAAATGTATTGAAAGTAGTAAGCTATTAAAGAGGTTTGCAGTAAAGATAAATTGCTCAAAGTAAAATACAAACCTGATTTTAGAGTGGTTCGGTCGTCGTGACCTACATCCACTTCGTCGATTCCTCTTCCATCGAGGCCACCAGCATCCACTATCGATCTTCCTTTAATAGGCAAAGATCAACCTCCTTCTTACACCCCTCTTCTCCTTTTCACAGGTTTAGGAGTCAACCTTTACAAGCACGCACTTCTCCTAAATAGAATTCTAAACTTAGACTATAGGAGTGGATTTCTCTAGTGATTGCAACATCGTTTTCTTACTTTTAAATACTTTGTGCTTGTGTATGTTAACCAGGGATGAGAGGAGTATTTATAGGATTCAAGTTGATTCAAACTTGGAGCCTAAAAACATCTCATCCTAGGTTTCCCAGGTCCGGGTGGTACCACCGCCAGTGTTAGTCTGACACTGCCACTGCAATGGGCGATACCACCACCCAGACTGGCGGTACCACTGCTTGGCATCCTGTCAGGGGTGGTACCACCGTCCAGACTAGCGGTACCACCGCTTGACATAATCTCGAAGATTGTGCCACGATGGTGCCATCTCTTGGGCCACTATTTGGGCTTTTCATTGGACCCAACACAGTCCTTACATGGGCCCAATTGGCCCATAATTGGGTTGGCCCAATTCCAAACCTAATTACATGCTAACTACTAAATATAAAACATACTTAAGCTAAACAAGTCCGTAAGTCTTGGTTTCTTCTAGTGAACTTTCGACGATCTCTCGGCAATGTTCCAGTAGACTCCTGACAAGCTCCTGGACTTCACGATGATATTCTTGGCGAGTTCCAATGAGCTTCTCTAGCAAGCTCCAAGACTTCTCGGCTAGTTCCGGCAGAACTTTTGATGAACGTCCGAACTTCCGATGAACTCTCGAACTCCAAATGAAATCACGTCCTTGACTCTGGGACTTCATTTTGTTTTATGTCTTGCTATTGTAGTTAATCCTACACATGTAAAAATACACTTCAATCTAGACAATTAATATTAAGCGTGAATCATGATGTCTGCCATGTCATTGGTCCCTCGACGCTTCGTCCGATTCTTCGACGCATCGTCCTCTCTTGCGGCCTATTGCCCAATCGGTCAATTGACTCCACAACTTCGATATCCTTGGTGTAATATCTGCTCTTCTTGGCCCGATACTCGAATCCATGGCCCGAAGCCTTCTGTCGATACGTCGACCGATCTCCGACTCAACGTCCAATCTTCTGACATGTTTTCCTCCGGCCCAACATGATTCTTCCTACTTTAATTGTCTCTCCCTGATCGAAGCATCCTGCATCACTCAAAACGCAGATCAAATTATTAACACTTATCAATTGGTTTTATTATCAAAATACGAGATTTAATAATCTTTCCATTTTTGATGATGACAGCCAATTAATGACGGATTTAACCTTAACTCCCTCTATCAATATGCCATATTGATAGAAACTCTTGGATTCAAAAATCCAAGCAACATGTTATCATAAACTTATGCATAACATCATACTTCTCCACCTTTGTCATCAACAATAAGGAGAAGTACCACTATCAAGTGTTTAAACATACAAGTTCAAATCGTTGCATAATAAACATCAAGTTTTATCATCATGCAAGCTAGCAAAAATTTTATAACATTTTAAAACATACAAGCTAGCAATTTTGAGATGTTCAAGAAAGCAACTCTTGCTTCTTGAAATATACAAGTTAGTAAATTTTGCTAGATGTATAAGTTAACATGTTTTGCTTCTTGAGATAGGCAAGATAGCACTTTTGCTTCTTTTGATATAGCAACTCTTTGTTTCTCTTTAGATCACAAGCTAGCAATTCTAGTAAATTTTATATCATGCAAGGTAGCAAATTTTTTGTAATGTTCAAGATATCAAGTTCTTCTCCTTGCAATATGTAAGCTAGCAAATATTTGCTTCCTTTGTAATGTTTGAGCTAGTAGTATTTCTCCCCCTTTGTCTTTGTCAAAAAGAAGGGAAGAATACAATGTTGTAATTCTTTTCCCTTTACATCAATTTTCAAATCATGACAAAGTTGAAGTATCAATCTTTTTTTCAATATGTTTGTGTATCATAATAGTTTCAAATTAAAACATGCACAATTTCAAAACCTTGCATTTTATTTTCATGCATGATATCAAAAAAAAAAAATCAATCATCATTATGATCATATCATACATGATACTCATAAGCTAGCAAATTTTATATCATTTTAGAGCATCAAAACAATATCATGAGTATTTCATGCATAATTTCATTTCATCACATTCATTTCATCTCATCAAGAAGAATTATTGGGTGATGAATACAAGGGGTTATACAAAAATAAATCAAGTCATAAGAGATAAGATCATATAAATACCAAAAAATATGATTCATATATTAAATCTCCTCCTAATTAAAATATCAAAAAAAATTGTAGGAGTACAAAGAAGAGATCTTGATTAAAAAAAATCTCATGTAATTCCAAAAAAATCAAGATCATGATTTTGATAAAACTCATTTAAATTCAAATCATCAAAATCGTCAAAATCATTTTCAAGAGATTCATAAAAGTGATATAAATAGATTCATTAATCTCATTTTTAGAAAAATAGATAAAGTAGGGAAAAATAAATTTTTCAAGGAGAAACCTTTCCTCTTTTTAGTTATTTCAATTCATGTGATTTATTTCATTTATACCAAATAAATAAATGCAACAATATTTAAAATCGAAAATATAAGATTTATTACGTCAAAGATCAATAAGATATAAATAAAAAAAATCATCATGCATCATTTTTAAATCTCATGCATAGTATAAAATCACCAGTACCAAAAGTTTTAATATTTTTATTATATAATTTCATCATTATGCATCATCAAAAATGATTTCATCAAATATAAAGCATTTTCAATCAAGTTCATTTTGTTTGTTGTAGTCATGTATTTTTCTTTTTAGATGAATCTAACTTTTCATGCTTAGTTTCCATACAAAAGCCATGCATTATTTTTAAAACCGAAAAAGTAACTTTCATTACGGTAAAAATCGATAATCTATAAATCGCAAAGATCATCATGCATCATTTCTAAATATAAACTCATTAAGCATGATATTAAACCCTTTAGCCTTTTTATTAAAATATCAAGGTTTCATAAAACATTTTCAATCAAAATCGAAAAGCTATATGGAAATCATCAAAATAAGCATTCTTACTTCAAAAACATACATAGGATTATCATTAGATTTAAAGATAACATTTTATTCCTTTAACATAAAATATATAATTTTTATTATCGTTTTCAAAATTACTAGCATGATCACAATTTTTATATTTTCATTACATTATTAAACATGCAATCCAAAAAAAATTATACAATTTTTTAAACTAGATTAAAAATAACTCATGAAAAATATCAAATAATTTCAAAGTAAACTAAAGGAGTTTTGTTTGAGTTGTTTACCTCGTCGACGAGAGTCACCAAAGTAAGGTTTGTCATTTCGTCTTCATCGGTTTGTTCCTCGTCTTCGGATGAGCTTGATTTGTCCCAAAGAGCTTCCTTCTTTTTGCATTCATAGCAAGTAGTTGCGTTCTTTTTATTTTTGTTCTTTAACTCTTGTTTCATGAACCTTTTCAATTTCATAGTGAGGAGTTCATGTTCACCATCACTTGAGCTTATGCTCGAGTGGTCTTCAATTGTTCTAAGTTCAAAATCCTTCCTGTTCTTTGGAAGGTGGTTCTCATGTTCGTCAAGTGCCACATTAGTCATTTCATAGGTCATTAAAGACCCGATAAGTTCTTCGATCAAAAAAGTATTAAGTTTTTTTATTCTTGAATAGTCGTTACTTTCAAATTCTAATTTTTAGAAAGAGATCTTAAAATCTTGTTAATGAGTTCAAAATTCGAAAAGCTTTTACCAAGAGCTTTTAAACCATTGACGACATCCATAAAACAGGTGTACATATCAATAATGGTTTCGATCGGCTTCATTCGAAAAAGTTTAAAATCATGCATTAAAAAGTTGATTTTCGAATCTTTAACTTTGCTAGTGCCTTCATGTGTGATTTTGAGAGTGCGTCATATGTCAAAAGTCGTTTCGTATATAGAAACCCGATTAAACTCATTTTTATCTAAGGCACAAAACAAGGCATTCATAGCCTTTGCATTTAGAAAAAAAATCTTCTTCTCCAAATCATTCCAATGGTTCGTTGGAGGAGAAGAACTTTGAAAACCAAATTCGACTATGTGTCATAAATCGAGATTCAATGAAAGTAAGAAAACTCTCATTCGAGTTTTCTAATAAGTGTAGTCCGTCCCATTGAAAAAGAGAAGACGAATGAAAGAGTGACCCTCTTGAAGGCCAAAAAGAGTCATTTCTCTTTAGGTGTTAAACCAAATGAGAAAACGAGGCTCTGATACCAACTGTTAGAAACAGAGTTGGCACTAAGAGGGGGGGTGAATTAGTGCAGCGGTAAAAATTATGTCGGTTCAAAACTTATTTGCGATAAAATCTATTTCCGACGAAACCATTTCGTAAATTTCTCAACTTGAAACACATTCGTAAATATATTAAAAGCAGTAAGCTATTAAAGAGGTTTGCAGTAAAGATAAATTGCTCAAAGTAAAATGCAAATCTGATTTTAGAGTGGTTCGGTCGTCGTGACTTACATCCACTTCGTCGATTCCTCTTCCATCGAGGCCACCGGCATCTACTATCGATCTTCCTTTAATAGGCGAAGATCAACCTCCTTCTTACACCCCTCTTCTCCTTTTCACAAGTTTAGGAGTCAACCTTTACAAGCACACACTCCTCCTAAACAGAATTCGAAACTTAAACTATAGGAGGGGATTTCTCTAGTGATTGCAATAGCGTTTTCTCACTTTTAAATGCTCTGTGCTTGTGTACGTTAACCAGGGATGAGAGGGGTATTTATAAGCTTCAAGTTGATTCAAACTTGGAGCCTAAAAACATCTCATCCCGGGTTTCCTGAGTCCGAGCGATACCACCGCCTGTGCTGGGCGGTACCATTACGAGTGTCGGTCTAACATTGACACTACACTGGGCGGTACCACCGCTTGGCACCCTGCCAGGGGCGATACCACCACCTGACACAATCTCGAAGACTGTGCCACGACGGTGTCATCTCTTGAGTCACTGTTTGGACCTTTTATTGGGCCCAACACAGTCCTTACATGGGCCCAACTAGCTCATAATTGGGTTGGCCCAATTCCAAACCCAATTACATGTTAACTATAAAATCTAAGACATACTTAAGCTAAACAAGTCTGTAAGTCTTGGTTTCTTCCGGCGATCTCTCGATAATGTTCCAACGGAGTCCCGGCAAGCTCCTTGACTTCACGATGATCTTCTTGACGAGTTCCGACGAGCTTCTCTAGCAAGCTCCGAGACTTCTCGGCTGGTTCCGACAGAACTTTCGACGAACGTCTGGACTTCCGATCAGCTCTCGAACTCCCAATGAAATCGCGTCCTTAACTCCGGAACTTCATTTTGCTTTATACCTTGCTATCATAGTTAATCCTGCACATGTAAAAACACACTTCGATCTAGACAATTAATACTAAGCATGAATCATATTGTCCGACATGTCATTGGTCCCTCGACGCTTTGTCCAATTTTTCAGCACATCGTCCTCTCTTGCGACGTATTGCCCAATCAGTCAATTGACTCTGCAACTTCGATATCCTTGGCGCAATATATGCTCTTATTGGCCCGATGCCCGAATCCATAGCCCGAAGCCTTCTGTCAATACGTCGACCGATCCTCCGGCTCGACGTCCAATCTTATGACATGTTTTCCTCCGGCCCAACATTATTCTTCCTGCTTTAATTGTCTCTCCCTGATCAAAGCATCCTATGTCACTCAAAATGCAGATCAAATCATTAACAATTATCAATTGGTTTCATCATCGATTCAACAATATTAATTATAATTCAATATATGTGAGACTCGAGCACTATATTTTTAATAATATCTATATTATTTTTAGTATATCTAATATTATAAATATGATTAAAAAATAATTATAAATGAGCTAAATGAAAACATTATAATAGTTGAAAACATGTTAAAAAATAGATGAAAAAATTTTAAAGAATATTTTGGGTATTTTTTAAATTAGAGATGTTGTTTGAAAAAAAGTTAATATGGATCCAGATTCAAAATCAAACGGATCCGAATCCGTACAGGATAAACTTTTGGATCCGGTCGAAGTTTCGGATCCTTAAGTGATTCGATATGCTTATTGTTGGATCCGCATTCCCGATCGTTTCTGAATAGAAAATTGAGACACCCACTCGTAACTCACCAGACAGACTACGACAAAGACAGCGACAGTCGCCAAACGAAGGCCGCTTTTGCAACCGCAGCACAGGGGCGCGGCGCGATCCACGGCGCGAGGACCGGCGGTGGCGAACGTGAATGGCTCTTGGATCCGCGCAGGCGCCTCTCGCGGCCGTGGCCGCCACGTCGGGCGAGAGCGTGAGAAGACGGGCGGGTGATGCCGTAAGAGGGAGGAGCAGCGCCAACGGGGACGCCGCGAGCTCCATGGGTTCCCTTTACGAGTTCCGGAACGGGAGAGGGGAGATCGAGATGAATGGGAGCGGCAGCGTCAAGCAATCTCCGCCGCCGCTGCTGCAGCAGAGCGGCACGCCGAAGCTGCTCACGCTGCCGACGGTTCTCACGATCGGCCGGGTTGCTGCCGTCCCCCTTCTCGTGAGCAGTAGGTGGTCTAAATGGCATATCCCTCTTTCTTTTCGTGTGGTTTATACGATCTATAGAGGTTGGATTGGAGTGTCGGATTCTGTTCCTTGGATCGTCTGCGTCGGTGATGCAAAGATGGAATCTTGACATAACTCTTTGGAAAATGATTACCATGATTTCTATATAGTTTGAGATTTTTTAATCTCGGAGATATAATTGTTTTTTTGGTGATCTAATTGCAATTTTCTCTTTTTTTTTTGTGATAAAACTTATAATTAAGAGGTTCTCATGTCTTTATCTCTTCAAGAGTTCAATGACTTGTTGTGATCAAGATTGCTTTTAGCTGTAGGTAATTGTTTATCTAGGAAGCTCATACGTTTATGTAGAAAGGGAGAGAGGATCTTACAAAGAGAGAAACATGAAACCCTTCTTTGTCCTCGAACATCAATGTCGAATAAGCATACCAAGATCGCAAGCAAATCTTTCTTGTTTTTCCTCTTCAAGGTTCAACACCACTTTGCATTGCAGAAATGCTTTGGTTGTGTTTGTGGTGGTGATGCTGGTCATGGCAATAATGGAAGAAACAAGCCATGAGATATCACATTCTAAATAGTTTTGGCATAACAAGTAAAGAGTTGTTGATGCTTTGACACTCATATCAAAAAAGGTTAAATGATTGTATCGTCTTTCTGCAGGCATCCATGACTTCGAAAACATGTGTATTGCGTTTAATTTATTAGTTATGGATGCCAACACTTTCTTCAATTTTTTTTCTTTAAGTAAAGTGAGAGGTCATCTTATGTTTCCTTTTTTATCTTTTTTGTAAATATTCACTGATCGTTGTGTTCACCATCTTTCAGGTGCTTGTATTCATCTATTGATAAATCACATCTTTGAGTTTGTCTATGTGCATAGGCTAACATATTTACTGCTTTCACTAGCTTTCTACATGGATGGTTGGTGGGCAACAACTGCTACAACAGGCATCTTTCTTCTCGCAGCACTTACAGATTGGCTAGATGGCTATATTGCACGAAAGGTATGTGAGTTTTTATACTTTTTGGCTGCAAGCATATACAAGCAATTCTGGATCAGAATCATACAAAATGCTATTTTACATGTGGTCAAATCACACTTCTGTTTGTAAAATTATGTCCAATGTCTTTTGAAAGCTTAAACATTTCTATGATTTTGAAAGCAGTGGGAAATGAGTTCAATCGAAAATCAGATGATTGGAGAATAAGACAGTCATCATGTTTATCAGATATAAACAAGTTCTTATCATATGATACTAATCTATTTGATGCCCCCTAGCACACTCCAACATGTTAAGGAAACTAATATCACTTTTTTTTTTACCATTTTTTCTTATTAAATAAGACAATTAGATATCCTACATCACCAAAATTTTGAAAAATGTTCACCAATGTAAAATATTTGTATTCAGTGATACTATTCTTACTCTTGATGTAATTTCATTCCAAAATATGACCTAGTTCGATCTTATCATTTAAGGTGTTGATTCATTTTCAATACATCCACTAGTTATGCACTTATGCTCCTATGCATGACAAACCAGTACACTACTTGCAACTGACATTAATTTGTTGTGTTCTTTAGATGAGACTGGGAACTGCATTTGGTGCATTTTTGGATCCTGTAGCTGACAAGGTATCCTTCTTTATCCTACACACATAGCTGTGGCCTTGCAAAGTCCAAAAATATCCTTGTATTAGTTTAATTATCTGATTCTTTTGCTTGCTTGCAGCTTATGGTTTCTGCCACGTTGGTTTTGTTGTGCACCAAACCTTTGAAATGTGCTGTATTTTGGGATGTTCCATGGCTTCTGGCAGCACCTTCAATCACCATTATTGGTAGAGAGGTAATCACCAATTTGTAACCAAGTCTTTTTTCCTTTCTGAGTGTGCATCAAGTTCATATGTTCATTTGTATTTGTTGTGTATTATGTGTTTGTGCTCTTTCCGGATCTGCTTAACCAGACTCTATTGCCAATATTAATCTGAATCCGGTTGCTTGACTTGCAAACGTCAGGCCTTAATCAAAATCAATCTATTCTATGTGAATCTGAAATATTCAATAATAAATTAATTTAGTATCTTAATCTGCATCCCGAAATCAGGAATTTTGACCTTCATAAGCTTGTTTGTTACTTTCAGAAATCACACTCCTTTGTATATTACTTATCCCCAAGTTTATTTGCTTTGCTAACCATTACATTTGTGTTGCTTTGTGGTTATCAGACTAAGTTAAAAAGAAATGCATATGGCAAATATACACAATGAGGTCACGAAAATTTTCAATTTGTTATTTTCTTCTTCTCCAGTGGATTTCGGTTCCAAACTGAGTTTACTATTTTCCTTTTTAATGGTCATAGGCTGGTTTTAGTATTCTGTATCCTTCTTGCAGATAACTATGTCATCAGTTAGAGAGTGGGCTGCATCCCAGAATGGTAGAGCTCTTGAGGTACCTTTTTCTTTTTGTTTCCATTGGTAATGTGCTTCTTTAGCAAAGGATATATTTTATATACCATCTATAAAAAATCTATAATATAACCAAATGATACCAAAAAGCAGGCAGTAGCAGTAAATAGTTTTGGGAAATGGAAAACAGCAACACAAATGACTGCACTGACTGTTCTTCTTGCTAGTAGAGATCCCAGGTTATGGTCTTAATCATGTGACATTCATTTGCTTATGATATTATTTTCTGCATATTTAATATGGTTGAGTTTTTCTCTCTTTTTTCTGTTTCGCAGACTTGCAGCGATGACTGGTTTGGTTGCTGCCGGTGTTGTCCTGCTTTACATTTCAGCTGGGCTTGCTGTATGGTCACTAGTTGTGTACATGAAAAAGATATGGAGATTATTGCTGAAGTAGTTTATTTCCAGCTATATTTGGCACAAGAACACAATGGCCAGGACCATATACAAGGACAACAGGGATTTAGATGGTCTCCCTGCACTACTCATCTAGTTGTATTTGAGTTATGGAAAGCATGTGGTTAGCAGATGGAATGCAAGCATAATTGTTTTATGTAGAGGTAGATAAAGATTAAGATAAGGCATTTCCATGCCTGATTATGTTAGGTTTGAGCATCAGATGTTTCACAGTCACTGCTGGAGATGCTGTCTTCTCATCTTTCCTTCAGAAGCTTACTATGGGAAATATATGGAGTGATGGTTACAGCCATTCATGGATCATCAGGAGTAACAACAAATGTCTAAATCAGATAGATGTTGCTGTATCATTTTGCCAAATGGTCATAATTCTCATGAGATTCAATTGACAGTGAGTTATCCCACTGAGTGATTGTATGTGACTTCATAATGAACAGAGATTTAGGTTGTTAAAGGTTTGCAATCACTAAGTCAAAAGTGTTTTAGAAACTTATTTTTGGAGGGCAGGTTTCAGCATGCAGAACATTCTTCTCATATCTGGATGTGCTATTGCCTTCTTCCATATATATCTATTGACAATGATACATGCCTTAATTCTTCTCATGGAGTCAGAACCATTTCATGATTTATGAATGACTAGCACAAAGGTGTCTTGGCAATTATGAGACTCTCATGAGCAGCAAAGAAAAAGGTTCTCAACATTAGCTAATGTGGTTGACTAGCTAAATATTTTTTGGATAGAAAAACATGCCAATGCTTCTGTTTTCAGTTTTATTTTCTGATTTTTTTTTTTTTTGTTCTCTTGCCTGCTAAATATGATTGCAAAAACAATAAACTTCAATTACACTGCAGCTATATGCAGTTCAAATGACTCTCCTTTAATCTTGGCCACAATACTCTGTCTAAAACTTCTTGTTGTTGAAACAGTCAATATTATTTTTATTTCTTACTTCAAAGGGTAAATAATGAAGATCAAAATTTCTATTAATTGAGATCTTATTGAAGGGTAAGTGAATCAAATATATCATTTTCAAGGCTAATTTCTTTCATCTCTCTTTTGATAATTTATCAAAAAAGCCCTTATATTTCCAAATTTATTGAAAATAAGGACAGATATGAAATTTAAAAAACTATAAGGGTTTTAATGCAAAAAAACATGAGGGGTTCTTTCGATAATTTCTGAAAGCCACGTGGACTCTCCACCGAGTCATATAACCGAGTCGCTGTATGCTTCGGCCGAGTTCGGTGCCCGCTTCGCGTCGTTTGCCTTCCCCGTGACGCCATGGATCGGAAGAACACCTCTCCTCAAGGTACGTAACCCATGAATCCATCAGTTACCGTTCCTTCCTCCGTATGCTACTGACTTCCGCTTCTCCCTTCGATCTCTGTGAAGGCGAAACGGCTCGTGTCTTGGTTGAGTTCTTGGAGGTCGCCATCACCTCCATCGTCTTCCTCAAGGGCTTCTATCCTTCTGGTGCTCCATCTACCTCCCTTCTCTCTTTGTCTCGCTTCGTTTCCTCTGTCTGACTGTTCTATTGGTGCACGTGCAAAAAGAGGCCTTTGAGAGGAGGAGGTACATGAACGTGGTGGTGCACAGGGCGCGGCACCCGCAGCTCTCCGGCTACATCCACTCCGTGACTGCCGGTCTCCTCCCCTTCGTCCAAAAGGTTCTTTCTTTTCTTCCTTAGTCACTTGTTTGCCGGTCTCTGGCTATTGTGGACTGCTCGGTATATGTTTGTGATTTTGCCAGACTTGGTTTCTATTGCTTCACTGTGCATTAGTCATGCAGCCAACTTTACCCCTGGATTGAGGTACAGGATTCGTCAAAGAGATCAAAGAGAAGAAATACAAAAAAAACAGGAACTTTAGTTGGTCCCTCTAATTTCTGATCATTGAAAAGAAATTGGATGGTTATGGAGGACAAAACGGTGATCGTGGAGCCATTTAGTGGTGAGATAAGACTCAAAAGTCGTGCGGGCCATAGACAATTAGATACCTTGATGAAACAAGAACCATGAACATTATTTTCTATGGAAAGTTATTAATTGGTGAATAGGTCTTAATTCTTTGGTCAAATAACCAATATTTCCTTCCCACTTCTCTCATATATGACTTCAGAACACTCATCACCTAACTCTGCTTTCTTGAAATTTATAACCTCTCCAAATTCCACTTCCAAGTTGCGGACATTAGAGCTTGAGTGCTTGTAATTCTACCAGGGCATTTGTCTCACCTTATATCATGAGTTCTAATGGTTAATTAATTTGCATTTGGTTACGTTACCTTCTGCTTTTTCCCTCCCTCGTGAACTATGCTCAAGTGCAAGCTTGCAATTATCTATCGTGAGACTAGGTTAATTTTGCAGGTGGTGTTTTATTCATAACAGGAAAACTACTAATGACCACAAGCTATTTATAAGCAACAGGAGTAGGAAAAATTGAGCCTTTGCTAATCACATGTGTGTGAAATCCAAACTGTGTAGCAGAAAGGTTAGAAGAGTGAAGATTACCAAACAAACACTGGCTTGCACTGCTTGTGAAGGAAGCCTCACATGTGGTTCTTTATTTTTTCCTAGACACTGTTTGATTTCACTGAATGCAGTTAAACATTCTTGCAAAGCTGGATGCTGAAAACCTTCACAATTCTTGCAGGGGTTGCTGGAGAGGGTGAATGTGATCTTCTACGACAATGAACATGTCCCGGTCGAAAAATTCGTTTTCAAGATTATTGTCAACCAGTCTTACAACTCCAAGGTGGAAGAGAATGATCTTGAGTTTGCTCTCAGAGCATTCCTCATCAAGCTGACAGTCGCTGAGCCCCTTACCAAACCTCTTCCATCTGGTACTCAACTCGGCCTAGACATATTTGTTTCATGTTATTGGCCCTGAACTGAGGTTGTATTTTGCGGTGCAGGTAGCAGTTGGGAGGTCACTGCCTACTTTCGAGCCCTTCCTCAGGACAGCAGCAACAAGGAGGCTCGGATGTGGGTTCCAACGGACACAAAGCAGTGGCTGCAGCCCCCAGACATAACACCGATAAAATCAATGAGCAGCGAGCCTTTGAAGGTACAACTTTACCTAGAACATCCCAATCCTTCAGAACCAAAGAATCTAGGAGTGTGATGATATACTGCACATTTTTCTAAAAGGAAATTACTATACTTCTGTTAAATTATGGATCTTGCATAGTTGTAGGGCCGTGTGTAGGTTGTGTTGTATATCTTGCAACTCTTTAATTCATGGCTTATTAGGCTGCAGTGGTTCAAACATTGAGTTCATGAAGTTCTACATCTTGTCAATTTCTTATTGAGAAGAGCAATGTTAATGCTTTCCTCTCACTCAGACCCACACAAGCTCTTTATATAATATATTTTGTGTCAATAATTTATAACCTGAGTTTTAATAGATAAGGATTTCATGTTAAAAGAAGCTTGATGCTGTAATTCTGACACGCATTTCAAAGAATGCTTTATTAGTGATCTCTCATCTTGTTGTCTGGTCTCCTTTGAGAAACCAATTTGATCAAGCATAGTATTCTTGGAAGCATATGACAGTTGCTTGAAACATTCAATTTTAATTAAGCAAAGATGAAAAGAGGGGTGCATAACATCAAAGTATTTTCAATAATTTCTTAGTGAGACCCCTCTAACTTCCATCAGATTCAAGAGTTGGAATGAGTGAACATCGCAACTACAATGACAATAAGTTATAATGTTTCAAATATTTCACTTCGGTTACATGGATCTTTTGAGATCTGCATAGTTTCTTAAAAATTCATTTTTAGGTCTTCATTTATTATATCACATCTTCTAAGCATAGCGTGAATACATTTCATTTTCATCGGCAAAAACTAGTACTTATAATGGATGAACAAAAAGCCAAAGTTTCAAGGGATATAATATGTGCAGACAATATGTTAACTGTATATATGGAGGACAACAAATGCCCTTTTATATTGTGGAAACAAACTATTACAATCCTTCTGTCCAAATAGAGCAGAAGAAGCAATTGCTGCCTTCAAGGGCACAAATTTATATGAATCCATATGTACTGCAGATAAGCCCACACCAAACCCAATCATATAAATGAGATCTAAGATAAAAACAAAGAGACACGACTCTACAAACATTTTGGGAAGGAGGAGAAAAAAAATCGAAAGAATGACACAGCTGTTCCATTTATACACTTAACTTGCAGCTGATGGTTCCCAAAACAAAGGTGAAAGAGTTAATATACAATCATGAAAACATGGTTGATACATCGACTATTATTCATGCCCTAAACAGCTGACTTCCAAGAGTTACGGTCGTCGTCCCTTCGCCCATGACAGTCGTCAACTGTAACTCCTTTTCGCGTATCCGTTGAAGTTCTATCTCCACATAATCCATGGCAGGTCTCCTCTCGCTTGACGGATTCAGGCACCATGTTATCAGCCTCAAGAACTCTTTCATGCCTTCTGAGGTGAAACTACTGACCATTCTCGGATCGATGACTGTCGATATATCGATAGAGTCCTCATAGTTCTGTGCCTGCATATGAACAGCCACCAAAGAACATTACTTAGAAGAAAGAAACTTGTGGATTGTTAGCTGGAATGAAGAGCACAAGAACTGAATCGAACAGCACAGCAATTGGCGGTTCACATTCAAGAAGAGGCCTTTCCATCATTTCATGGTAACCTAAACTTAAATAAAATTCCACAACCAAACAAATTCTATACAGAAAGGCATTAGGACATTATACATGCACTAAAAACCTTCAAGAAGCTGTTATCATAAAACTAAGAATCCAAAAAAGAATGATGAAAAACTTTTTTCGGTTTGTGAGATTATCTTAAAAAAATTGCATGTTTCTTTTACCATAGCTGTAAGTGTCAAAAAGTATCCATGGATGATCTCCATCTCACAGATTTCAGCTTGCATCAAACACGAACAACAATTCTGGTAAATCAACAGAGATCTCCATCTCCATCTCCATCTCACAGAAAATATCCAAGTTGTCTTAGCAGGTTATGAATGAAGAAACAGAGATGAAAGGTAGAAGAAACATGATAAAAGGGAACGATGGATATTGGCAGCCAGCATAATACCGATAGATTAATTTAACACTCATACAGGATGTAATGCAAGTATGTAATCATCGAGAGATTTTATGTCAAGAAAAGCTTTATACTGTAAAAATAAGTTTATTTGGGCGACTGTTAAAGCTTTGCATTGTAAGCAACAACACAAATCATATGAATATTGAAATTAACTGGGAGAAATAAGATATAATAAGTTGAAACAGGAAGCAATGAATGTCTGCATACAAAGAATTCCGATTAAGTGATAAATACCCATTCGATGAGTCTTTGATCAGATCTGACATCTCTCCCACATAATAACTCCATGAGAAATACCCCAAAACTATATACATCACTCTTCAAAGAGAATCCTCCAGACTCCTTCACTCTACACAAGCAAAAAAGAACATATGCATAAGCAGAACTCAATCTAATACACTGATACACGAGAAGTATTAGCTTCTACTTCGATGTAGTAAGCACTCATGGAGAGGTTTTTCTTACTCCGGATCATGGAAAGGATCATCGGTGGTCACTCTAGAAGACGGACTAGCACCATTTGTCCGATACAACAACCTACGTAGCCCAGCATCGGCAACTTTCGGTATGAAGTCCTCATCTACAAGGACATTTGTTGTCTTGAAGTTCATGTGCACCAAAGGAGGATTCAGAGAATGCAGGTGAACCATACCTGATCAACAGATAGAAACAAAATGTTAGAATTCTCGACAACTCTGATTCAGATTTTTGTTGCTCATGTGACATAAAATACCAACCTAAAGACAAATGAGATATGGTTAGTATGAGGCAAGATAATTAGCTAGAAAGTATAGATTTGATCCCAAAATGTTTTCTTTCACTAGGAATAAGGAATACCAGGTTTACACCTTTCGCAGCGCCATGGGCTATGGAAAGTCTGTGTTTGAATTCTAGCTTTCTGCTCGAAACCTGATTACCACCTACATAAGACAACAGAAAAATCATACCATGCATCCAATTCACTCAGGCAATCATGGAGTCATTGGTCAAAAGAAAAGGGTATGATAATTGCAAGGAATTATGAGAAATAGTAGAGAGTAGAAGGCTACCGTATAAGTGAGTGGAAACACTGCCATTCGATACATACTCATAGACAAGCATCTGCAGATCATTTTCCTGGCAGTAACCCAAAAGTCTTACAAGATTCCTATGGCGAATCGAAGATAAGTAGCATACCTACAGAAAGCATTGTCATGTTAAGTTCCAAGTCCTTGTGCAAATATCAACATCACTTGTAGTAAAATTCAACTATATTATGTTTCTTCGACGATAAAGTGATCCAGAAACTTTGTGAATGCAAGCACTGGGACTTCTATCAGAAACAGTTGTAGCTGAGGGCATAAACTACCTCCTCGATAAATTCCTGACTTGGAGCCGAAACCCTTCTTTTGATAGCCACTATTGTTCCATCCTGAAGAAATCCCTTGTTTACTTCCCCAAACATTCCATAACCGATCAGATTGATATTGCTAAAATCTTTTGTAGCTGCATCCAACTCCTTGAGAGTAAAAACTCGTGCTCCTTGAAAAGCCAACTCGATGTTTTGTTCCTCTGAAAGGTTGAAGACAATCTAGTATTAATCAGTCTAAAGCATCAGTGGCTTAAAATTAAATGCCTTTGGAGCACTAAATTTCACCTTGTACTGACAGTTCAGATGAATTGGTGTCTGATGATCTTGCGATGCTCCTATTGCGCAACATAAAGTAGCGAATCAAACCGATTAGTATTCCCAGCAATGCCACGGCTCCTGCAGCACCTCCTAGAACTGCCGCAAGAGCCCCTGACATTTAGTATGGGATGCACTTCAGGGCAGTAAAATGATGGCAGCAGAATCAGCTTCTCTTGGCATTGAACCTAAATTAGATATCGTTAATCCAAGTAAAAGGAAACTGACATCATCAGAAATGAAATATGTGCCCTTCTTAGATAACTAGAAACATGAAGCTCACATCGAACAAGTCAATGTCAGAATCAATCCCGATAAGGATTTATGAAATATAAGAAATTTAGTAGGTATGATCCCAATTTAAATGTTATCATTTCATTTTGGTGATATCAGCAGCATGGTTGGAAGAATCATAATGATTTCTAGATGATCAGTTTCCTAAACCTTTATTAAGATATGATCCCTGAAGCATGTTAATCATAGGGGAGAATCAAAGAACTAACTTTGATGCAATATGTACATCATTTCTAGATGATAAGTTTCTTAAGCCTTCAAACATTAAAATAGCATAACAATTTATGCATCAAGATATGATCCCCGAAGCATGTTAATCGCAGGGGAGACTCAAAAGAACTGACTTTGATGCAATATGTACATCATTTCTAGATGATAAGTTTCCTAAGCCTTCAAACATTAAAGTAACTTAACAATTTATGCATCAAGATATGATCCCCGAAGCATGTTAATCGTAGGGGAGACTCAAAAGAACTGACTTTGATACAATATATACATCATTTCTAGATGAAAGTTTCCTAAGCCTTCAAACATTAAATAGCATAACAATTTATGCAGCAAGATATGATCCCCAAATCATGTTCATCGTAGGGGAGACTCAAAAAAACTGACTTTGATGCAATATATACATCATTTCTAGATGAAAAGTTTCATAAGCTTTCAAACATTAAATAGCATAACAAATTATGCATTATACATGATCCCTGAAGCATGTTAATCACAGGGGAGACTCAAAAGAACTGACTTTGTTGCAATATATACATCATTTCTACATGATAAGTTTCCTAAGCCTTCAAACATTAAATAGCATAACAATTTATGCATCAAGATATGATCCCCAAAGCATGTTAATCATAGGGGAGACTCAAAAGAACTGACTTTGATGCAATATATACATCATTTCTACATGATAAGTTTCCTAAGCTTTCAAACATTAAATAGCATAACAATTTATGCATCAAGATATGATCCCCGAAGCATGTTAATCGTAGGGGAGACTCAAAAGAACTGACTTTGATGCAATATATACATCATTTCTAGATGAAAAGTTTCCTAAGCCTTCAAACATTAAATAGCATAACAATTTATGCATTATATATGATCCCTGAAGCATGTTAATCACAGGGGAGACTCAAAAGTACTAACTTTGATGCAATATAAGTTTCCTAAGCCTTGAAACATTAACATGACAATCAATGCATTAAGATATGATCCCTGAGGCATGTAAATCATAGGGGAGACTCAAAAGAACAAACTTTGATGCAATTTATACATCATTTCTATATGATAAGCTTCCTAAGCCTTGAAACACCAAAAGAACATAACAATTTGTGCATTAGATATGATCCCTGAATTAATGCTCAAAGAAGTACCTTTGATGCAATGCATACATCCTACAGACACTGCACCTTCCAATTCATTATAGTCACAAAGGTTGTGGATCCATGGGGCAATCATATCGATCAGAGTAGATATGATTTGTATTGATGCACCCTAATTTTCCTTCTCCTACTTCACACAATCTGATAATTCATCCTCTGCATGAGGTGCATAGAATTCACAAGCTATTGATTCCTTACCTATAATGTCATCAAGAACAAAGTTTGCGGCTGACAATCGATCGGTTTCCTTCGCCAGTCGTCGCCGCCGAACGATCTGCTCGTTGTCACCACAGAGAAGAAAGAGCTTCTCGGAATGCATATTAGACCCCAAACTCAATCCGATTCATTGATTGATCGATGTTGGTCGACCCACGAGCCGCCATCGGCGAATCCCCACCCTCCGATGGCTCCCTCAGGTGGGTGGCGCTTGACGAAGTCGCCCGCTTGGTTGCGCTGTAAGCATCCCCCACCGTACCGCTTCTTCTATTCCAATTCCACCTTCCGAATCATCACGCGGATGCCGACAACGGCAACAGACAGCGACGCGGCGCCGACGCAGAATCGCAGTCTTCTTTTCTTCTTCTTCTTCTTCTTCCTCCTCTTCCTCGCTTGCTTCTTCGTTCAAGACTCTTTTTTTCCCTCGCTGGGAAAGCCAAAAGGCGACAGCTTGCAGAAAGGAGAAGCCGGAGGAGCGATCATTAGCCGCGCACAGGGAAAGCGAGGAAGAGAAAAGGGCGTTGGTTTCATGGGTTGTAAAGCGACGGGAAGGGGTTGTCGGGCACTACGGGCTTGGAGTCTTGTGCTCCCATGCACCCAACACTAGCGTCCTCGGCATCCCCAAACAAATGCCTGGCGTGCGGTACAGAAGGAAGAGGCAGGGCCGCTACGCCACCATTAAATCGAATAAAGACCTGCAGCGAGGGGTTACGCAATAAACAACGATCTCAAAGCGAGCGCCGAGGGGGGGACAGATGGCGATGTGGGAGACGGAAGAATGTTTTCTAATGGCAGGCGGCAAGTCGTCGGTTGTCACAGCCGCACACTGACGTCCTTCCTACCAGCAAAAGCCAAAAGGGGGAGGGTGAGGAGGAAGAAGGAAGACGAAGTAACGGCTACATCGGCCACCAAATCTCGCAGCATTTGCTCCACGCAGCATCAACGACAACAACAGCATGGTGTTCGGTAGGGGTCTCGAGACTAAGACAGTAGGTGGGCTGGCGATGGTTGGATGGTCTGCTTGTAATCTATCTATCCATCAATCAAATCTATCAATCAATTCATCGCTGCTGTGCAGTTGGAATTCTTCGGATGAGCATCCAGACATAGTGCAGTACAGCTGGATCATCAGAATCTAGTGTGCTGGATTGCTGTCCCTCCCTTGGCCCAGTTCATCCCAACATTGACTTGGCCCTTTTTCTCTGTCTTCCTTCTCCCCTTTTTTTCCTCTATTTTCTTTACTTATGGTAATTGCAACTATATGACTTTTGTTTATTAATATCTCTCTATAAATAGTGATTGTAATTACTAAATTAAAGGTTTAGTCTTATGCTACAAATTCTTACACATAGTTTAATATATATATAATATTAATCAGAGCTTCTGTATGTGAACAAATATGTGAGTGATTAGTGTACCAATGTATACATTAGTATTAACATATAATTTATTGATATCCATCATCTTTCAAGATGAATAAATGGGAAGATGCTTGTGGTTAGAATTATGCTTTTTGGAGCAGAAATCTAAATATGTTTGACTTTCTACTCTATGCAAGGGATTATGCAGCCAAACTTGGTTGTTGATTAAGCACTAATCTCTTACTAATATGGAGAAAATTGTCATCATCAAATTATATCATTTATCATTCATTATATATTTGATCCTTCACCCACCACCAGTGCAATCATGATCATGATCCTCTTATTATTATTATTATTATTATTATTCTTTTTCTTTACATTCTGCACTGGACAGATGCTACTGGTCAACCCTACCTATAACCTTTTGGGATGATATCTTGAGAGGAGGACCAAAAGATGAGTGGGAGATGGAAATATTTAGTAGATTTAGGAAGTCATCATTGGGTTTACAACTAATGAGACTCTGATATCATATCTCTTTAGCATCGACTTAGCACAACTGTTTGAATACTTAATGCAGCCGCTGTAGATACAGACTGGTGATGGTTGGCATTGCATTGACTAATGTGAATGATTCGAATGCTTCCCCATTCCATAGATGAAGCCATTTGTTTGGGTTTGGTCGTCATCAGTTCATCATCTTTTACACAGTTGGCACACTGTCTTTTGATGTCATAATGAGCTCCAAATGACAAATATATATATATATATATATTCTAGATTTCTTTTTGAAAGACACCTCTCATTTTCAGAATTCTCAACCCCTTTTTCCATATTTGTTTTCTTCATTTTCCTATGGACTGCTTCATATGATTAGTCTTTGAGTTATAGTATTTCTTCACTATGGTATAATAGTGTTCTCAGTAATACCAAAAAAAATAATATTATTTAAAATAAAAAATACTATGTTACAGTATTTTTTATATTATTTTGAGATATTAGGCAAGAAAATAGACATTGTTTGAATTGATTTATAATCTCAGATCCAATAAACAGAATTTGAATTGACTGAGAATATGTGTTTTATATTTATAAGATTATAACACAAGAAAAATAATATTGGAATCGATCGAAAGTAAGTAGTAACTCATGAATTTATAAGATTTTAATGCAAAAAATATTTAAAATTTCAAAAACAAATGAAGGTCGAGAGGGAAATAATCGAATATTTTCTTTAGATTTTATAAACAAGTAATTTATTTAAATTTATAAAACAAATGAATGTTGAGAAAGAAATATAGTTAGAGATCCAAAGATGGTCTTTGAGATACATAAACAAAATTTAGCATGATAAATCCCAAAGGAAAATTAGTTAAATATTTATGTTTGCGAGGAAAAAATATTTAAAATATGTTAAAGCTAAAAACAGATGATTTGTGGTCAAAAAATAAATCGTGAAAAACAAACAAGTATTGAAAGAAAAAAAGAGTTGAAGAATTTTAAAAATTGAAAAAAAAAATACGCTATTAAGAGAAATAAATTGTTTGCAAAATAGTTAAATACCTTTAAATATTTAAGAATTTTAAAAGAAGAAATAGTCAAGAAAATACAAAACATTGCTTACTAGTAGTGTTGGGAGGGGGATTTGAAACCAATATGCCTTCTTGGAGCGAAAAATAGTTAAGATATTTAGAGTCAAACAAATTAAATCGCGAAATACAAATAAATGTTGAAAGAAAAAAGAGATTGTTAAAATTTTAAAAACATAAATTGTTTTCTAAAAAAAATAAATCATGAAATAAAAATCAATGTTGAAAGAAGAAATAGTATAAGATTTTCAAAAGTTTTAAAAGTTACATTATTAAGATTTTACACCAATAGTTCAATATCTTTTTTTTTATTTTTTTTTAAAAGAAGAAATAATCGATAAAATACAAAAAATATAAAAAAAATAAATCGTGAAATACAAATAAATGTTGAAAGAAAAAATAGTTTAAGATTTTCAAAAGTTTTAAAAGATGCACTACTAAGATTTTACCCAAGAAAAATAATAAATTGTTTATAAAATAGTTCAATATTTTTTTAACTTAAAAATAAGAAATAATATAAAAAATTAAACAATGATGTTTTAATATTTAGAGTAAAAAAAAATCATGAAATACAAATAAATGTAGAAAGAAAAAAGAGATTATTAAAAGTTTGAAAAACATAAATTGTTTTTAAACCTCGGTTGTTTATAGTAAAAAATAAATAAATCATAAAATATAAATAAATGTTGAAAGAAAAAATAGTTTAAGATTTTCAAAAGTTTGAAAAGATACACTATTCAGATTTTACGCCAAGAAAAAGAATAAATTGTTTATAAAATAGTTCAATATATTTTTTAAATTTTTTTAAAGAAATAATCGATAAAATACAAAATGTTTACTAATTATGTTGAGAGTGGGATTTGAACCCACGCCCTTTCGGACCAGAACCTTAATCTGGCGCCTTAGACCAACTCGGCCATCTCAACATTATAATAAATTACTAATATTTCAATATAAATACAATGTATATTTTACTCATTTAATGATTAAAGTGCATTAGATTAAAAATTAGTGTAATAAAAGTCATTAGAATTCAAAATATAAAATAAAAAATTATTTAAATGACGTGGATATGTGCTTAAAAGATCAAAAATAAATTAATTAATATTAATGATAAAAATTACATAAAATAATCGATAAAAATCTTAATAAAAAGTTAAATATTTTGAACTTAATTAAAGATAATAAATTTTTATAAATCTCAATGATGATAAAAAAAAAATCTATACAATAGACTTAAAATAGTTATAACTTATGATTTTATTGTAGCTCAAGCATTAGTTTCCTTTGGGGTTTCTTCTCCTTAAATGATCATCTTTATCTATACTTTATCTTCCTAAACATTAGAATGATTGACAAAAATCTTAGGGGTGGTGGAAATACCATCTAAAATTTTAATGAAGGCACATAGGTAGTAAATAAATCTCAAAAAGCATATCATCTATTTTATAAATTATTTATAAAATAGATCAATATCTTATTTTAAAAGAAGAAATAATATAAAAATATTAAATAATGATGTTTTTATTGAATCTCATATTTTGATGATGAAACCATGTTATGATCTAATCTGCATTTTGAGTGACATAGGACTAGCTTCGATTAGGAAAGACAATTAAAGCAATAAGAATCAATGTTGGGCCATAGTGGAACATGTTAGAAGATTGGACATTGAGCCGAAAGATGGGTAGATAAATCAATAGAAGGCTCCGTGCCATGAGTTCGGGCATTGGGCCTAGAAGAGTGGACATTGCACAAAGGCGATCGGAGTTGCGAAGGTCAATACGCCGATTGGGCAAAATACCGCAAAAGAGGACGATGCGCCGAAGGATTGGACGAAGAACCGATGAATCAAGAGGGTTACTCTATCATTCGTCCTCCTATGTTAATAGGACGAACTATACTTATTGGAAAACTCGGATGAGAGTTTTTTTTTCTTTCGTTGAATCTCGACTTATGAAATATTATTGAAAATAGATTTCAAAAAGAAGTGAACGAGTGAAATGATTTGGAGAAGAAGACTTTCTCCATAAATGCCAAAGCTATGAATGCTTTATTTTATGCTTTGGTTTTTTAAAACATAAAATAAATTATTTAAAATTTTTAAAAGTTTTAAAGGATACACTACTAAGATTTTATGCCAAGAAAAAGAATAAATTATTTATAAAATAGTTTAATATATATTTTTTATTTTAAAAGAAGAAATAATGTAAAATTATTAAATAATGATGTTTTAATATTTAGAGTCAAAAAAATAAATCATGAAATACAAATAAATGTTGAAAGAAAAAAGAGATTGTTATAAGTTTAAAAACATAAATTATTTTTAAACCACGGTTGTTTATCTAAAAATAAATAAATAGTGAAAAACAAATAAATGTTGAAAAAAATAGTTTAAGATTTTCAAAAGTTTTATAGGATACACTACTAAGATTTTACGCTAAGAAAAAGAATAAATTATTTATAAAATAGTTCAATATCTTATTTTTTTTAATTTTAAAAAAGAAAATAATACAAAAATATTAAATAATGATCTTTTAATATTTAGAGTCAAAAAAATAAATCATGAAATACAAATAAATGTTGAAAGGAAAAAAGAGATTATTAAAAGTTTAAAAACATAAATTGTTTTTAAACCACGGTTGTTTATAGTAAAAAAAATCATGTAATATAAATAAATGTTAAAAGAAAAAATAGTTTAAGATTTTCAAAAGTTTGAAAAGATACACTATTCAGATTTTACGCCAAGAAAAAGAATAAATTGTTTATAAAATAGTTCAATATATTTTTTAAATTTTTTTAAAGAAATAATCGATAAAATACAAAATGTTTACTAATTATGTTGAGAGTGGGATTTGAACCCACGCCCTTTCGGACCAGAACCTTAATCTGGCGCCTTAGACCAACTCGGCCATCTCAACTTGATGATAAGTTACGAATATTTCACTATAAATACAATGTATCTTTTACTCTTTTACTGTTTACAGCGTATTAGATTAAAAATTAGTGTAATAAAAGTCATTAGAATTTAAAATATAAAATAAAAAATTATTTAAATGACGTGGATATGTGCTTAAAAGACCAAAAAATAAATTAATTAATATTAATGATAAAAAATACATAAAATAAGAGATAAAAATCTTAATAAAAAGTTAAATATTTTGAACTTAATTAAAGATAATAAATTTTTATAAATCTCAATGATGATAAAAAAAAAAATCTATACAATAGACTTAAAATAGTTATAACTTATGATTTTATTGTAGCTGATGCATTAGTTTCTACTCCTAAAATGATCATCTTTTTCTATACTTTATCTTCCTAAACATTAGAATGATTGACAAAAATCTTAGGGGCGGTGGAAATACTATCTAAAATTTTAATGAACGCACACAAGTAGTAAATAAATCTCGAAAAGTATATCATCTATTTTATAAATTATTTATAAAATAGATCAATATCTTATTTTAAAAGAAGAAATAATATAAAAATATTAAATAATGATGTTTTTATTGAATCTCATATTTTGATGATGAAACCATGTTATGATCTAATTTGCATTTTGAGTGACACAGGACTAGCTTCGATCAGGAAAGACAATTAAAGCAATAAGAATCAATGTTGGGCCATAGTAGAACATATTAGAAGATTGGACATTGAGCAGAAAGATTGGTGGACAAGTTGGTAGAAGGCTTCGTGCCATGAGTTCGGGCATTGGGCCTAGAAGAGCGGACATTGCACAAAGGCGATCGGAGTTGCGAAGGTCAATACGTCGATTGGGCAAAATACCGCAAAAAATGACGATGCACCGAAGGATTGAACGAAGCACCGATGAACCAATGATATGTCTCACAACATATTATTAATGCTTTGTAATAATTATCTAAATCGAAGTAGATTTAGTTGTAATTGAGTTAGTTTAGAATGTAATTAGGTCAACTCAATTAGGAGCCAATTGGGCCTAAAATATCGTTGTTTTGTGCCAAAAGAAAGACTCATTCACTGACCCAAAAGTTGGGTCAAGTGGTGGCATCGTTGGTCCAAGCGGTGGCACCACTAGTGGCTCATCTCCAAGACATAGTCTCCAAGACTGTGTTAGGCGGTAGTACTGTCAATCTGGGTGATGGTACTACTCAATGTTAGTATTGCAGGTAGTGGTACTGTTAGGACCTGAAAAACCCGAGATATGACCTTTTTTTGCTTCAATTTTGAAACAATTTAGGGCCTATAAATACCCCTCTCAAGTGTTAGGTGAAGTTTAAGAGAGGGGTGAGTGGTTGTAAAGGTTACCTCTTAAACCTACGAAAAGGAGAAAATGAGTGTAAAAGGGTAGTTGATCTTCACTCGTTGAAAGAAGATCGGTAGTAGAAGTTGGTGGCCTCGAGTGAAAAGGAATTGAGAGTGGATATAAGTCACGATGACCAAACCACTATAAATCTAGTATATTCTTTCCTTCATTACTTAGCTGCAGTTACACTTTACATTTACTCTAAGTTATTACTTGCATTACTTTCTGATACGGGCTTTGTCGAAACAATTTTATTGAACGAAAATTTTTAAATCAATGACGTTTTTATTGTTGCACTAATTCATCCCCTCTTACTATTGTATTGATCATAACAGTTGGTATTAGAGCCACATTTTTCTCATTTGGTTTGACACCGAAGAGAAATAATTTTAACTTTCAAGAGGGTCACTCTATCATTCATCCTCTTATGTTCAATGGGACGAACTATACTTATTGGAAAACTCGGATAAGAGTTTTTTTGCTTTTGTTGAATCTCGATTTATGGAATATTATTGAAAATAAATTTCAAAAGGAAGTGAACGAGTGAAATGATTTGGAGAAGAAGACTTTCTCCTTCAATGCCAAAGCTATGAATGTATTATTTTATTCTTTGGTTTTTCAAAACACAAAATAAATTATTTAAAATTTTTAAAAGTTTTAAAAGATACACTACTAAGATTTTATGCCAAGAAAAAGAATAAATTATTTATAAAATAGTTTAATATTTTTTTTAATTTTAAAAGAAGAAATAATGTAAAAATATTAAATAATGATGTTTTAATATTTAGAGTCAAAAAAATAAATCATGAAATACAAATAAATGTTGAAAGAAAAAAGAGATTGTTATAAGTTTAAAAACATAAATTATTTTTAAACCACGGTTGTTTATAGTAAAAAAAAAAATAAATCATGAAATACAAATAAATGTTGAAAAAAAATACTTTAAGATTTTCAAAAGTTTTATAGGATACACTACTAAGATTTTACACTAAGAAAAAGAATAAATTGTTTATAAAATAGTTCAATATTTTTTTTTAATTTTAAAAAATAAAATAATACAAAAATATTAAATAATGATGTTTTAATATTTAGAGCCAAAAAAATAAATCGTGAAATACAAATAAATGTTGAAAGGAAAAAAGAGATTATTAAAAGTTTAAAAACATAAATTGTTTTTAAACCACGGTTGTTTATAGTAAAAAAATCGTGAAATACAAATAAATGTTGAAAGAAAAAATAGTTTAAGATTTTCAAAAGTTTTAAAAGATACACTACTAAGATTTTACGCCAAGAAAAAGAATAAATTGTTTAAAAAATAGTTCAATATCTTTTTAAAAAAATTTAAAATAATAAATAATCGATAAAACACAAAAAAATTAATAAATATGTTGAGAGTGGGATTTGAACCCACGCCCTTTCGGACCAGAACCTTAATCTGGCGCCTTAGACCAACTCGGCCATCTCAACATTAGAAAGAATTACGAATATTTCACTATAAATACAATATAACTTGTTCTCTTTTAATGATTAAAGTGCATTAGATTAAAAATTAGTGTAATAAAAGTCATTAGAATTTAAAATATAAAATAAAAATTATTTAAATGACGTGGATAGGTGCTTAAAAGACCAAAAAATAAATTAATATTAAAGATAAAAAAACATAAAATAAGAGATAAAAATCTTAATAAAAAGTTAAATATTCTGAACTTAATTAAAGATAATAAATTTTTATAAATCTCAATGATGATAAAAAAAAAATCTATACAATAGACTTAAAATAGTTATTACTTATGATTTTATTGTTGCTGAAGCATTAGTTTCGTTTGGGGTTTTTTCTCCTAAAATGATCATCTTTATCTATACTTTATCTTCCTAAACATTAGAATGATTGACAAAAATCTTAGGGGTGGTGGAAATACCATCTAAAATTTTAATGAACGCACACAGGTAGTAAATAAATCTCGAAAAGCATATCATCTATTTTATAAATTGTTTATAAAATAGATCAATATCTTTTTTTAAATTTTAAAAAATAATATAAAAATATTAAATAATGATGTTTTTGTTGAATATCATATTTTGATGATGAAACCAATTGATAATGTTATGATCTAATATGTATTTTGAGTGACACAGGACTAGTTTTGATCAGGAAAGACAATTAAAGCAAAAAGAATGTGCCATAGTGGAATATATTAGAAGATTGGACATTGAGCCGAAAGATCGGTGGACAAGTCAATAGAAGGCTTCGTGCCATGAGTTCGGACATTGAGCCTAAAAGAGCGGATATTGCGTCAAGGAGATCGGAGTTGTGGAGGTCAACATGTTGATTGGGCAAAAAATCGCAAAAGAGGACGATGCGTCGAAGGATTAGACGAAGCACCGATGAACCAATGATATATCGGACAATATGTGATTAATGCTTTGTAATAATTATCTAAATCGAAATAGTTTTAGTTGTAATTGAGTTGGTTTAGAATGTAATTAGGCCAACTCAATTAGGGGCCAATTGAACCCAAAGTATGGATATTTTGTACCAAAAGAAAGCCTCGTTCTGACCCAAAAGTTGGGTCAAGTGGTGGCATCGTCGGTCCAAGCGATGGCACTACTAGTGGCTCAGTCTCCAAGACTATGTCAGGTGGTAATACTACTAGTCTAGGTAGTGGTACTACTCAGTGTCATTGTTGTAGACAGTGATACCGTCAGGATCCGGGAAACCCAGGATGAGACCTTTTTTTGCTCCAATTTTAAAGTCATTTGAGACCTATAAATACCCCTCTCATCCATACTTTGAAAACACAAGAATTGAGAGGAAAAAGTAGGAAAAAGTTGTTGTAATATTGTGAGAACTCCTCTCAAACTCTTAAATGTTAGGTGAAATTTAAGAGAGGGGTGAGTGGTTGTAAATGTTATCTCCTAAACCTATGAAAAGAAAAAAATGGGTGTAAAAGGGTAGTTGATCTTCACCCGTTGAAAGACGATCGGTAGTGGAATTCGATGGCCTGGAGTGAAAAGAAATTGAGAGTGGATGTAGGTCACGACGACCGTTAAATATTTAGAGCCAAAAAAAATAAATTGTGAAATACAAATAAATGTTGAAAGGAAAAAAGAGATTATTAAAAGTTTAAAAACATAAATTGTTTTTAAACCACGGTTGTTTATAGTAAAAAAAATCATGAAATACAAATAAATGTTGAAAGAAAAATTAGTTTAAGATTTTCAAAAGTTTTAAATGATACACTACTAAGATTTTACGCCAAGAAAAAGAATAAATTGTTTATAAAATAGTTCAATATCTTTTTAAAAAAATTTAAAATAATAAATAATCGATAAAACACAAAAAAAAATTAATAAATATGTTAAGAGTGGGATTTGAACCCACGCCCTTTCGAACCAGAACCTTAATCTGGCGACTTAGACCAACTCGGCCATCTCAACGTTATGATTATGTCCTTAAATATAAATATATATTTATCTCTAACAACGATTAGAGTACATTGAAACTTAGATTAGTATAATAAAAGTAATTAGAATTTAAAAATAAAATAAAAAAATTATTTAAAATGATTCGTGCTTAAAAGACCAAAAATAAATAAATTAATATTAATGATACAAAAATAGATAAAACAAGACTAAAAAACTTAATAAAAATTTAAATATTCTGAACTTAATTAAAGATATTAAGTTTTTATAAATCTCAATTATGATAAAAAATATATATATATATATAATAGACTTAAAATAGTTATAACTTATGATTTTATTGTTGCTTAAGCATTAGTTTCCTTTGGGGTTTCTTCTCCTAAAATGATCGTCTTTATCTATACTTCATCTTCCTAAACAGTAGAATGATCGAGAAGACAGTGTGCAACTTTCACAACTAGAAATCCTCTCGATCTTGTCTTAATTCCTTCCTCCTCCAGCGAATGTGTAGTCTCTTGAAATAAAATGATTAAATCAATTCAGTTACCATTCAAAAATTAATGGGCAATTTCGCAATTTAAAGAAAAGAGCTCTTTTTTATTGAAGTCACTTAATGAAATCAATAATAAGTTTAATTTCCATACCGTTCATTTCCCCCGTCGTTACAAAGCAGAAAAGGAGGGAAACCCCGGACTTTTACATTTCTGCTGTGTTACCAACTGATTTGAAGATATCCACAAGCATAGCAATTTCTAAAAATATACCAAAATTCAAAAATAAATTAAGAAATAATTCTCGTAGTAGAAAATAATCATCATTATATTATTTAACTTCTAAATGGAGAAAGATTGCTGACACTAAACTGATGTAGAACCAATTTGATGACAGTCACTATCATATCAATTCACTACATTGGTATAGAAAACGGCATTGTTTACATATTAATAGCCAAATGAGTTCTGGCATGCAAGCAAATCATAAAAAATATTGCTGACAAAAATCTTAGGGGTGGTGGAAATACCATCTAAAATTTTAATGAATGCACACAGGTAGTAAATAAATCTAGAAAAGCATATAATCAGAATCGGGTTTGATTCCAATGAACAAAATTGCAATTTGGCGTACCTAAAGCTGCATCTTGTGGCATGGCTTACAACCAAGAAAAAAGGTCTATTCAACAAAGGCGTGGCGTTGCAATCCACATCTTGTGGGAAAGAATCAAATAGATTAACCTAAGCAAATCAACCAACCCTTTGAAGGGCGAATTGATTGTGATTACATCACAGAGACGTTGGAGGGAATTGTGGTGCCATTACCCGAAAATTCTGCTTCTCCAACTTCTGAAAGGAAACCATTCTCAAAGAACGCTGAATGCAGAGCCTTGACACACTGCTTTGCCTCATCATCATTGACTATCAAGGAAATGTTTACCTGCGGTGGAGGGATGAGCAAACTAGCATCAAATTAAGATGCATAATTGAACCAGACTCGATTACCAACAGCTTCAAAGGAAGTAGGACATAGAGCCACTAGATGTACCTTAGATGCTCCCTGAGATATCATCTGGACATTCACTCCGTTCTTCCGAAGAACATTGAATGCCTGACATCATGCACACATTTGCATAGTACATAGTCAAACATTGACCGCAAGAAATAATGTTGTAAAGAAAACTGGGTGATAGGAGATTAAGGGAGACGATCATCAATTATGATATGGAAACAGAGTCAAACCTTTTCTAGTATCAAGGAAGACCGCTGTACATTCCCAACGAGAGAGATTATTGATCTATGCTGAAGGAGATGAACGACTGCAATTTTCTCAAGCTCTTCGACCACATGATCAAGCTCCTGCATTGATTTGTTCAAGGTGGACAGAGCAATCAGGGTAGTATGTGAGATGAAAAGAAAGGTCCTAGCTGGACGACCATATTGTACATATGTGTGCATCATGATGAAGACAAATTTTCAGCTAGAAAGACAAGAAACAGATAAAAAACGTGGACAGGGATGACTGGATGAAATCAGTAAAATCCCAGTTAGACATAACATTACGTTTGTAAGGAGAAAAATTCAATGCTTCAAATCAGGATAGGAAGTCCTAATCTCACAAAGTATTTATTATGTCAAGGTGCTCACGCATTCTTAGTCTAGCATTATCCATATTTGAGAAAGAAATGGGCACCCATTGAGCACTAAACTAGATATTAGATTGTGAATTATCACATAGCTCTATTACAAATGATAACTATCTAAAACAAACAAGGATAATAAAAATCGGTTAGTTTTATAATTCCGCTAATCATTGACAAGTGAATTTTTCTAATTCTTGTGCATCTAGCATCAACTTTGGCTCATGTACTTGCCTGCTGAATTAATTCTCGACTCCAAAGTTTTGATGGATCCAATGTCAAAGAGATACTGACTTCACTTGTCGCAACACAGTCAACAGATATACCCAAATCTTCAAATATAGCAAAAACCTGCACTTAGAGAGCACAATAGTAACAATTATGAATTACAAACAAACCAAAACACATAGTATGATGTCAAGGAAACAACACAATTTCCTACCTTCGCTAAGAAGCCATACTGACCAAGCATTCGAGTGCTCACTATATCCAACATGGTAATATTTGATTTCAAAACAATGCTGGTTAGCACAGCCTGAGCTACACACAAGAAAATGAAGTCTCTGAGTCAAAAAATCTGAGATCAATGGCCTCATTCTAGGATGGAATCGATCACACGAGATGATCCAACAAACCTTGCTCATATCTCTTTCCTTAGTGATGACAGTACCAGGAGCTTGAGGGTTGTAGGAATTCTTGACCCTCACTGGTATATCACCTTCTCGAGCAGGTCTCATTGATAGTGGATGCAAAACCTGAACTTCAGACAATGGAAATTTTAACATGAATGTGTGAAGAAACAAAGAGCAATGCTTTATACTTTATGAAAATGGCTGTAACATGCAACAATCATAAAGCAAAGATTGACATTTTGGAAAACATTAATAGCACCACGATGGTTGGTGTAGTACACTTAATTTGAGGCTACCACCAATGGAGTTGATTCTACTGATGTTGAAACATCAAGCAAAAAGCAGACAAGAAATTTCACATGTAGACCAAATCCAAGAAGAGACACTAGTTAATAACACTCCTGCTGTCTTGAGTATATGCATGTAATTAGTATCAAACCAAATTTAGAGTCACTGAGAAAAATGTGGAGATGAAGCAGATGCAGGCATACCTGTGCACCAAAATAGGCAAGCTCAGCTGCCTCTTCAAATGTCAAATGTGGTACAGGCCTTGCACTGGGATATATATTAGGGTCGCATGTCAGAACGCCATCAACATCCTTCCAGACCTATTGAAAAATCAAGGGCATATAGTGGATGATATTCAACTAAAAAACAAAGGGCGACAACATATAATAGATTTGATAACAAATCATGGCAACTGTAAAGGTATCATTAGCATATCAGTATGAAGGTTAAGATCAAATAAATCCCTTAATACAAAGACCCTAAAGAATGACCTGGATTTCTCGCAATCCCAAAGCTTTACCAATAGTTGTTGCAGTCAAATCACTTCCACCCCTGCCTAGTGTAGTGACCGCACAGGATTTCCAACCCTGCATGTAGAGGAAAACAAGTGCACCACCAAGACCATTCAAATTTGATGTTTTATACAATTGTATAAAGTTGGCCTAAGGGCTTCACACCTTCCCAAGAAAGCCAGTAACAATAGGGATTGCTGGATTATTAATCCAGTCACCGTGTAACCTCTTAGCAATGGCAGGATAAGTTGCTTCCAAGATATCCGCATTTGTAAAGTCATCTGTTGTTATGAAACCAATATCAAATGCATCATACTGCAAAAGATTTGGCAGCAATATAATCAGTTAATTTCATATGTAGGGACAAGTAAGAACCACAGAAGCAGGTTCCAGAAGAAAACCAGAGAAGCCAATCTGATTTTAGGTATTAATAAAAAAGAAGAGTTATCATATTTCATCAATGTGATGTGCTATCCTGAGAGTGTCTTCCATAAGAAAATTTGTAGAGAGAATAATGCAACACATTTTGAAGATTTAATCATCAATTGAAGCTGAACTTAAAATTCTGATGAATGTGCAAGAACTCCTCACAAAAGAGTCAAATTTAAGTTCTTAGAATATGAATAGAGGTTGCATAATCAATCACATAAGAATGATAAATCTTATCCTATACCCTAAAATATAAGAATTATAAGCAAAAAACAAGTAATCGATGGACATTCTTAAGTGACTAAGTAGTACCTAGACTATCTAGACTTGTTAGCAAACTAGCTTATATCACCAATCCTCAATTTTCAAACGGTAAGAAGTCGGCTTATTCTCCAATAAGTCACAAAATTTAAATACAAGACATCATCCATTTCTGTGAAATAAGCTGATGAAGATGACAGAACAGGTACCTGTCGTGCCTTTACACCAATTTTATTTAGATATGCTGCAAAGACTCTTGTAGACATGCATTCTCCAAATGAAACAAGATAGTCCCTTGTACGAAATGTCAGCTCTTTCATCATTGCAATGCCTTTAAGAAGTTGCTCTAGCTCATCCAACAAACCTGCAAATAGTCATAAACAAGGAACTATCAATCAGCATCGACAAGCATGTAACAAGAATAAAAGTTAACTGGCTGCAAAAGATGTCTCACTGATCAGATAGGCTCAAACAACATGAAAGTTAGTCATTGGTCAATATAATGATCTCAGCTTGTAGCCCCACCAAGCTGAGATGCAGTCCTGATGCAAACCATAGGCAGGAAGAGCTCCATTAGCTTGGCCAATGGCTACCTGCCATGTCATTAGACAGTCTAAACGTGGAAAGGTGAGACACACCCTAGATTGAGAGGAATAGGGAAAGCAAGATGGGGCAAAAAGAGAGGGAATGCAAATGGGACATAGCAAATGCCTCTCTCCTCAGAAGTGTTTGTTTACTGACTTCATAACATCAAAAGTTTCTGGAGGTTGCATTAGCTTCAACAAGAGAGGACTTTTTTTTTTTTAAAGGCTAAGCCAAAGGGAACAACGGGTCAAACACTAACAAACTTACTATGCAGTAGTTTGTACTAGAAAAAGATGAAGATTACTGTGATCCGAAATTTCATGCCTCCTAACTTCCATTGTTGCACAAATAAAACTCGTGTCAATAAATATGGCTGGCAAACAGAAAGAAAGCAACTCAAAACTTGAGTTATTCTTTTTTAAGAGGATGTTGAAGTAAATTGTAAACAGATGTGGAAATTGAATATGCAGACACAGATTACAACACAACCTATCGTATAACAGAAAACCATATATAAGGCATATTTTCTCACAGAGATAACAGTTGCAACGATCTTCAATGCACTGTGACAAGTAATTGAGTTCTAAATTTCATGCCTCAGAATCTAAGAATAAAATAGACTTTCCAAGGTCAAAAGATACATCCAGCCTTCTTTTGCATTAGTATGAATTCATTCCACAATATTTAGATAATCATACTTAATTTAGATGAACAGCAATGATTCATACTCCATTACATAACCTAGCCCCTATCTGCAAAATAGACATATCATGGGATTCTGCTAAACAATGGTGCATATACAGATTTCATATACAGTGAAACACTTTTAATATAACACCATATCAAATTTTAATGAAGACATACCAAAAGGTTGGAATGGGCCAAGGAATAAAATAAACTCACCAGAGACGATAGATTTATCAAGCCCAAGCTCATCGACTGTCCTGAAAAATGTGAACAACCAAATGCCATTTTCATGATACATTACACCAGGAACAAGAAAATACGGCAAAAACATTACAGAAACAAAAGAAAAGCATTCACGTACTTAAGATGCAGATCCTTAATAAAGCTTAACTCATGAAGCTCTGATACATTTGAAACACCACAGCAAACTGCTTTTTCGCCGGCCTAAGAGTAATCGCAAGTTAGACATGCTAATTTATCCAAAATAATGGAACAGATTAACGACGGGAGCGGTCAGAAGATGTAACACCAGCAAAAGATTGTTTGTTGTCTTTCCCATGGCGGAGAGCACAATCACCGGCCGTTCCTCTGGAAAGCTAAGAATAAGGTCAGCAACCTCTTTCATCCTCTCAGCCGACGCCACCGACGACCCACCAAACTTCATCACGATGCTCAGCTGCGGGGCATCTCCGTCCGCACCCTGCCTCTCCGCCTCGTCCTCCTCGAAGAAAGCAGAAACTCCCCTATCGCAGCTCACCCTCAAACTCCTATTCCTCGGGTAACCACGCGCCCTCTTTGTACCTATCGACCTCGGAGACAACTCGACCCAGAGCTTACTTGAAAAGCTCGACGAGAGAGCGAGAGAAGTCGACGGATCCCTTCGAAACCCTACACAGGGAGATATCCCCGCGAATCGGAGAGCTGCTGCCATAATCCAAAGACAAAAACGCGCCTCCCCTCCGACGATCTCGCGAGCGCAACGATCTCGCCGCGATCTAGATGTAAGAACCGAGAGCGAACCAATTCGAAGCAGATGAACTGAGAAATCAGAATGTAAAACCCGCAAAAACGCAAGAAGATGCGACAGGAATCGAAGGCGAACCTCGAGATCGTCGGGAACTACCCGATCGTAGTGAAGCGGAGGCGAATCGCGTCGGGATCTGCAAAGGGAGACGGAGGGAGAGAGAGAGGTGTCAGAGGAGGCGGCGGCCAGATGTAGAGAAGCATGCCACCCTTAGGAAACGAATCACGCATGGAAGCGACGGTAGTGATTAGATCTTCACGGTGATTCCGCACCATGGCGCGGCGAGCTGCAACCTGATCTGCCATCCCATCACGAGCCCGACACAATCCGAGCTTGGAATTTTGTCGGGTCGGGTTATCTCGATTACTTCTGCCGTCCGACGCACATATCGGATCAGAGAGAAAGCAATCCGATAATAAATAAATGGGTTGCGTTTGCGGCATATTTAAACACCTAATAATGATAACAATAAGCGACTGGTCTAATATAAGATAGATTGTGATGCGGGCTGCACCAGTTTAAGCCGTGATCTCGGTACGCTACGGCTTGGTTCAGGGGTCCGGATGCCGAAGATCGCGGGTAGAGCCTCTTGACGTCTTTTGGGTGAGCGCTCGCAGCAACCCGATCCGAATGTGGTCCACCGAGTTGATTAGCTGCAATCCCCTGGCAATGTGGTCGTCGTATACCTGCACAAAGGTCGGGCCGTCTTTTGGGCCCAACCCCTCCAACGGTCTAATTAGTGGACGAGAAGGGGCTTTTTTCTGGAGGGTCCCCTTGACCATTAGGCCCTGGACTCTTTTATAGTTTGGGTCTGATGTTACCTGATGTTCCTGTTTGTCAGAACGGGGTCGTGTCTCTGGCTGGATTTGACATTGCCATTAGGGTGGCGTGTCGGATCACCCTGTCGCAGGGTATGGGTGGCATCGATCGTCGCCCTCTGCATTTGGGTGAACGTGCTGGGTATGGGCGAGGGAGTCGCTGGCTGAGGGGGGTGACGTTGGAGACGTCGAGTCGACATTAATGCCCGTTCACTCGGACAGGGTGCGGCCCACGCACGGAGGGTGTCGTGGCATGTCGCGTCGCCATCACTCTCTGAGGGGAGTCCCTTCTATTGTCCCGCCCTGGGATGGCTGGCGTCATGGTCCATGTCCCCGTTGACTTTTATGGTGATTCCCCTATCAGATTGGGAACTCTGATGCTAATTTGGGTTATGATCGACCTCCAATCGGACCTCAACACAGTAATTTGGGTTCCTTTGAATCATTTAGATAGTAGGATTATATTTAGGGTCGACGGTCAACCGGACCCGACAATGACTTGATTTGAACCCATTCAAATACGGCTCGAGACCAGACTTAGGACTTGTGAGCTGAGTTGACTACCAGTAAATGGCAACCAATTCAAATTGGCTCAGTTTGAACGTACAGAAGTATTATTTTGGTGATTGCATGTGACCGGGAGCCATCAACACAGCGTGGGGAGGATAGGTACGCGAGTGGGTGACCGAGAACGCGGGTGAGGATAAGCACGCGGGTCACGTTGCCGGGGACGTCGAGTGGGGCGCCGTCTCCACCGCGGGAAAAAAAGGAAGACGACGAGTAGGGGCTTGCCGACGGATGGGGCCCACTGACTGTCGTTCCTATCCCGGTAAAAGCGCCGTGACCCCAGCGGTGTCGCCACCAGCCTGCACTTTTTTACCGGCGACCCGCTCGCGTCGCCCCATGCCGAAGGCGACCTTTGGTCCCCGTCTTGCCCGCTTTCGGTCATATTAGATTTTTCCTTTATATATATTTATATATATACAGTAATTAGTAAGTCGATATTGTATATATATACTAATTATCCTCTCTCTCTCTCTTCCTAAGTACCCTAAAAAGTATATGATAAGGCATGTTTTACCCCGCGGACACATCACAGTTGATGTCATACGTCATAACAGAACTCGTACCCCAAGATACTGTTCGACATGCTTGGTCCCGGCAATCCCGGGACGGCAACGTCCCGCACACCAAGCCAGAATCCGTACTAATGTCGTGCTGTGTCCACCACGCCAATCCACGTACGACCGACCTTCTCATGCCAGTATAAAGACCTCTATCCTAGCTTCCAGAAAGGAGGAGGAAAAAATAATACCGCCCACAACTGACTCGCTCGTCGGAGGGGCCAAAGTCAGGAATCACCCGACGAAGGCCTTTTTTGCAAGGAAGTGGTCACCCCCGAGCCACGAGCGCCTCGACCCGAAAATCGCCATCCAGTGAATGAGGGCGAGCTGTCACCTATCCCGGGAGCAAAGAGACGCAGCACGATGCAAACGGCGCTCGGACCAAAAAACGCTAACCAACATCCCGTCACGAAGGCCCGAACTACCTCGACGTCCAGCTCAACCGACAAAGAACTCTCGACATTGATCCGTGGAGTTAGCCGTGCTAACTCACTAGCCATAACACATCTGTTCACCAACAATATATATATATATATATATATATATATATATATATATATATATAGAGAGAGAGAGAGAGAGAGAGAGGGGGTAAGTCGATCTTTTAATATAATTTCACTGGCATGATGTTTTAATAAGTCTTTTAGCTTTGATATTAATTAGAGATCTTTTTAGGATATTCATATTTATTCGAATAATTAATGTAAATTCTTATTATCCGACTTAGCTTGCAAGCTTTAGAATTAATGATAAAGTCGTTAGATATATTTTTTTGTAAAAATTATGTTAAAAATGAGAGATATTTTAAGTACTCTGATTTATTCTTGTATTGAAAATAAGTAAGAAGTTAGTTATGCGAAGTAACCGATCATTATTCAGTTGAACGTCAATAGAGTTCGCATGAATAAGACGACGAAGCATGATGGATGGAGTGGCTGAGGCGATGTTGAGTGGGTGTCAATGCTGAGTACCCGATGAGGTGTTGGATTGGTGGTGATGTGGGCATAATGTTCGATGGAGACAAGGCGTGGGGCATGATGTGGTGCTATATCATCTCCACATCAATTTTTGTCCAATTTTTAATGATGTTACATATAATTAAATGATTATACTACTATTGAACTTGAAACAGTTCAAGTATCTTCAAGGAACGAGTGAGACCAAATAAATAGCTAGTCTGTCAGTGATATTTCTTTCTCCTATTCAACTATTTGTTAAGATAAAGTAATAGGTTAATTATAGATTATCCTTATAATCAGATTTTTTTTATTTAGATTTTTAGACTTAAAAAATTTATATTAAAAAATTTTTATAATTATAAAAGTAAAACATATAGTCTCATTTACTAAAACCTCATCGGTTTTATCGATGGAATATACAGCTCGTGCATGAATGATATGAAAACGATGGACAAAAAAAAATTTTCAATGATAGTGGTGGACGATGGTGCTGTGGATGGTTGTTGTGGTGGTGGTCTATGACAACGATGCGGTAGTTAGCCTTATCAATATTGATCCGAATATCGACGACAAAGAGGAAGATGAGGTATAGCAATAAGACATCTACATCATTGTTAGAGGTGAGGCATTTGCGTTAGCACCGTATTGCTTCGTCTCATCTTCCCCCTCCAACAACGCTTTGCATCTATATTGATGTCAGAGGGGAAAGAGGAGACGGGAGAGAAAGAGCAATGTGGCGTCATTCATGCAAGTGAGTCATATGCTATATTTTCCATCGATAAGGTCGACAATATTAATACAAATGAAGTTAAATGTTTTACTTTTATAACTACAGAGATTTTAATAGAAAATTTTTAAATCTAAAAACCAAAATGCTAAAGAGATCTAAGTAGGGTAATCATAAAATAATTTACAATAGCTATTTTAATTTGGTCGAGATCAACATGAAAATAAAATCAAAATTTAAAATAAATTTAAATCACCTAAATAATTTATTACTACTAATATCAATTCAAGGTGAGTAAAACCTAAAATCTTATACATATCCAGGTAAGTAATTCAACTCAAAATCATTGAAGATGAAGTTAACTTGGAAGGACCACTAGCAAGAACAAGATATCATTTAGTGGGATGTCAATTAGCACCACAACATCAAAAGATGCCCAAAGAAAAAGGAAGAAAGAAAAGAAGAATATTCACATAGAGTGGTCCATATTTTGAATGGCCGGCTGCACTTGGAAGATAGCATCTCAATCGAGGGACCATGGAAGAACACATCACAATCCAAGGCCAAGGTTTGTTCCTGGATTCCTGGAATTGTACTGCCAAAAAAGATTTACTCGTATCAAAATTGTTGACTGGAGGAGAAGAATAGGATAACAATAACAATAATTCAAACTTACTATAGAACTAAAAAAGTTTATACTAAGTGCAAATCCAATTTTCTAAGAAAATATGTATTTTCATTTAATGAAAGAAAAAAGAATGCTACTTATTTCCTATGTAAAATATGATTATTCTTGTTAACAACTTAAAGTCGTGGATTCGGAGTCGAATGTCTCGATCCTATCCATAAGGCACATGATCAATTTGGAAGGTCCTCCTGAGGTGAGATGAGAGAGGGTTTGGATGGGGCCGGCGAGGGCAGCTTCGAGATGGCCTCTGAACTTTTATAGTTGTCCCGAGGTAGGGCTTACGTGAGTTCGATCTCTCTAGTATTCTACACCATAGGTCAGTGTGTTGGGTTGGATTGGGTGTGGGAGGGAGGGGGGGGGTTTCGACATGACTCCTCCGACATTTGTTTAGTAGGGACTATAGCTCTTTTTTGGGTCTAGAGTCCAGTCCTTATTTGAGCACCAGGGACTAATCTTTATACTTGTGAAGCCAATGGGATGGGACTACGGATGATAGGGATTGCCCGTACATCCTTCTGTGGCACATTCATATGGACAACTACTCATTACGATCCCTGTCGACACGGGTTAGCTCATGCAGTCTCTTGCAGCGTGGATCAACTCGTACAGTCTTCTATGGTACAATGCCGAGCCATATGGACCCCTACAACACTGTGCTAGCGATGGACAGTCGAAGGGGTACTTCTTGCTAGCCCCGATAAGGAACCAAAGTTTTGAAAGTTACTTCACAATGTGATACTTTTCAAGTGGTAAGTTTATAGTTGCATGATTTCCTAAAAATAAGTTTTTAATAATAGCAAGCCATCGACCGAACTATATTGGGATTGTTATTCAAATATTTTGTCCTTGAGTTATAGTTGAGGATATGTTTTGTGATCGTTTTTACTCACACCAGTACATGCTATCAAAATGTTTACTAGTGTAACTTTGATTTGGGTCTTTGTGTATAGATTTGTATTTGTTGACCTTTTAATTAACATTTTAATATAATCATACCATAAGGATAAACCTATTATTTTACTTATTGATTTATGAACTTATAATGAGTTTAATGTGCTTTTGTTGATTAGTAAATCAAGAGAAACTTTTAAGTTTTTGAATTGTTTTAGGCATGTCAGCTAGATTAATTTTATGCCTTGATTTAGTGGATGGAAACTAATGAGGGTGATAGGAGTTAAAAGTAATTAGAGATAAGGGTAGAAAGTTATAATTATTTGATAGATCATAAAACTAAGTGCATCATCCTATAGGTCAGGGTACTATCCTTTGTAATTAATTATCTTTAGCATCTCGATTCATATACTTTCAAAAATTATATTGAGATTCTTGTACTTACGAAAATGAAACATTTAACCTCGTTATTCCAACAAAACCTTTTTTTAATCATTTAAAATTACTTTGTTAACCATATATAGGGATTCCACTTTCGTATATATAAGGATCCAAATGTAACTTTTAAAAATGTATGGACTGAAATATTAAAGATAGATAATTAAGAGGGTAATCTATAATTAGCCATAAAAGCCATCATTAGAGCTTTAATGCAAGAAATTATTTATATCCTACTTTATCAAGTATCCAACTAATTACAAATTTTTCCCTATAGCTAGCTAACTTTAACATTCTAGTCTCTACACTTTAAAAATATCCCTATAGTTATGAAAATGAAATATCTAAGTCCATTTCTCGTAACAATATTGTGTACTAATGAAAACACAAAAATAAAGTGCAAAAAGATATGTTTAGTGGTGGTGGATGATAACGCTACTAGGGGTCGTGGGTGGGTATTATGGAAGAGGAGAGCGGCGACGAGAGGTGAGGATTGCTCTGCATTTGAGTCGATATCGATGCAAATATAGAGTGACGCCACTTGGTATATGCATCAACAACCCTTTCGTCGCTTAACAATTGTGTCAACGCCGACATAGATGTATAGTGGCCTTCGCCTCTTGTTGTTACTTTCCTCATCCACAATAGTCATCTACGGTCTCTTAGCAACGTCGTCGTCCGTCACCATCAATTGAAACACTTAAATTATCATTTTATTTTTTGTTTTTATATTTTTATTAATAAAATTGATATTATTATGGTAATGAAATATAGATATTTTATTTTCATAACTATAAGAATATTAATGTAATTTTTTTAAAGTATAGAGATCGAAATATTAAAATAACTAACTATATGGATAATATATGAATTATATTATTACAACCAGCTCAATCCATTCGACAACACTAATTGATCATAATGTTCCAATTACTTGTAAATTGATTATATCTTTTTGTTTTTCATCATTTGCCAAGACACATGCATACATCCCTTAAGTTCAATAATTTTTATATTTATCTCTCTAAATTTAAGTTTAATGTATCCATCCTATATATATATATATATATATATATATATATATATATATATATATATATATATATATATATATATATATATATATATATATATATATATATATATATATATATATATATATGTCGTAAAAGCCTCTAACTCAGAGCTCCAATAGAAAACGTAAGATCTCCATTTTCCAATGCAATAGAAATTTACTGCCTTGTGGTTTCATGACATTAATTCTAACACGGAGTTCTTTTTCTAAGAAGAAATATCTTCTTTTTCTTTTTCTGTGTTCTCGCCGCCTCAGCTCAATCCACTGTGCGTTCAGCTAAAGAAGAATTCACAAAGCTAAATCTAAAAAGCATAGTCGAAGAGATACGTGATGTTATCCGCAAGATCTCCATGAAACTTTTGTCGTTTATATAAGCCCGTACAAGTCGCAGACTAGCCATGCATGACCTAAGTATCAATCTCTCTCTCTCTCTCTCTCCGGTTTCACTGGTAGTTTACGGCGAAGGAAAAATGGCGCCACGCCCACCTTCTTCCTTTTACTGCCGATTGAGACACCGGTCGACGTCCACCCACATCGCGGTCTCCGGGAAGCGAGAACCTGACGACTAAATCCATGCCCGCTTTGGTTGCCTGGAAAGGTCGCGCGGGACCCATGCATTTGGACCAGTAAGGGGGCCGGTAGAAATTAGGTACTCACGCGGGCCCCATGCCACCTGACTCCCTTGGGCGCTCCGCCTCTTCCATCCTCGTGGTCGCCACTCTGGTCTGTTAAAGGCTTTCGTCTATAAGTGATGGGCTTCCGCCTCCTAGCCGCTCCGCCATCCCGAACTCGAGGACTACGGCTTTGGGTTCAGGGTTGTTTTCGTTGTTGTTGTTGGTAGTGGACAACGGTTCGTGCGGCAAAGGTTCCAGTTCTGATACGGGGATGGCGGAGGGGAACGGCGTGGGGCGGCGGTCGGGGTGCGAGTACTGCGGGGGGGCGGCGGCGACCCTCTTCTGCCGCGCGGACGCAGCTCGGCTCTGCGTCGCCTGCGACCGCCACGTGCACGCGGCGAACGCGCTGTCCGGGAAGCACGTGCGGTCCCCGATCTGCGACGACTGCGGGTCCCAGCCCGCCGCCGCCCGCTGCGTCGTCGACGGCCGCGCCCTCTGCGCCGACTGCGACTGGGACTCCCACGGTGGCGGCGGCCACCATGACCACCCGAGGGTTCCCATCGAGGGCTTCTCCGGTTGCCCCACTGCCCTCGAGCTCGCCGCTTCTTGGGGCTTCGATCTCTCTTCAAAGGAGGCGAGCCCTCCTCCCACTTCTCTAAACCCGACGGCGGACCAGTTGCTGTCGAATTGGTCGTCCCTGGACCCAATCTTGTCCGTCGATCCGTTGTTCCAGGACATCTACGTGCCCTGCGCCCCCAAGATGCCTGGCGTGGTCAAGCGGCAGAAGAACCACCAAAACCTGAAGCCCCTGTTCCACCAGCTGGTGGAGCTCGCCAAGACGGAGGTGGTTGCCTCGGCGGCATGCGATCTCAGCCCGAGCACGCCGCATCGGACTGCCAGAGGCCACGAGGAGCTCCAGGAATCACAGCCGATGCCGTACACCGCCCTGCTCATGTCGGCACCGACCGAGCTTCAGGGAAGCGATCGGCTTGTTGAGGAGGAGGTGGAGGAGGAGGATATCCTGTGGGACTGCAGACTTCCGCATCATCCCGCGCAGGTTTAGTACTCTGTGCATCTCTGTTCACTTTGCAGTATCTTCCATGTCCTCGTGATATATTTAAGATCCTTTTAGCTGAAATTAGAACAATTGATCTCCAAAAGTCAAAGAAAACGTCCTATAAAAAAGACAACTTTTCTAATTTCTGAGATAACATTATGGAAATGGTGATAGGCTGATTCCAGGAAAGTTGCTGACCACTTTGATCTTAAATAGAGTTGTAGGCAAGCTATATATCAAGTCTCAAAGGTCAACCCCTTGAATTTGTGTCAAAATTTCTTGATCTAAATTAAACAACAACACTGTTCAAGGTCGTGGCTCAGATCGGAGTAATTGGAGCCCCGAAAGATCTGGTAATATTGTTGGAGTTAGGAGCCACATCCATGCCTAACATTAATCTTGCACCCAATTCTTTTTGCTTAAGGAAATATACATTTTGAAGAGTTTTATGGTTTGTCTTTTTGTTCTTTCCATTTCTTTTTATCTGTTCTTTGCCCGATGATATCCTCCTTTTCGGTTCCCTGTGATGTTCCACTTTGTTAAGGAAAAAATATTTCAGACTCCTTACCATATACGTAAAGTATCATTGTGTTTGTTTGATGAGGTATTTTGTTGTATTGTATTGCTTAAAGTCTCCCTGAAAGAACCTGATTGGCATCCAGATACAATGTGGGTATGTGAGATCTATTTTACTGTAGAAGGCAGAGGTGGTTCGAAAAGTTATCTAGTAGGGGCAATATAAGAGGGACAGGTTAGTGGAGAAAACCCGTATTATTTGTTTTTTGTCGGATGGTGCCTCTTATAATTGTTCTTTATTGGATGATGTCCCTAAAACTGGCACAGTTCAAGTCAAATTGGTCGAATTTTCTATATTCGACCATGGGAATGTGGTTATCTTGCTACTCAAATTAGTCATCTGATGGGCTAGTAAACTTATTTCTTTCTTTCTGCTTTCTTTACTAGTTTATCCTTATCAATGCTTACAACACATAATGTCGGTTGCGGTTTTCATGGCTACTCTCTTATAAACTCTGTTTGCTGATGTCCAGATATGGGATTTTAACCTTGGAAGATTGAGAGACCAGAAGGATTCTTTTGATCATGAAATTGCATATGGTACAAACAATGAGGCATTTATGATCAAGAACTTCAATGACCTTCACAAGGAAAATTCATTGGAGACCACAAAAGTATTGGAGGATATAGGTGATGCAAGATGTCCTTCCTCGAATGATGATATATTGTCGACAAATGTTCGCCACAGGCAGTCACAAACTGTGAGCCATCTCGCTGTTTATTTCTTGATACAATATCTTACACAAGGTAATACAATATAATAGTGCCACTGCCTGGTCAGGTACTTCTGAGTTTATTTCCATCATTATCAGGTTAGCAATTGTGACAAATGATTCAAGAGTTCACAGAATCTATCGAGTAATATCTAACATCTTAAAGATAAAGCTTCTCCTTTTCTTATTTCCCTTGAATGCTAGGAGTGAGATAAGGTATGATATAGTGTTTTAATTGATTGTATGTCATATAGTTCTTACACTTGGTTTTTCTTTTTACTGCAGCTGAGGACCATAAGCACCGCCACCAAAAGGAAGCACGGTTCAAGCTGTTCACCAGTTGAAGGACCAACAGCCTCTGGAAACAACACATTGACCAGGATTAGACCATTTGTTGCTTTATCACATGAGCATGAATCTGTTGGTGCCAAACAAATTTCATTCAGAGAACAAGGAGAACCGCTAGTCGGAAATGAAACGGTCCAAGAAACAAAGAGATTTGACAGCGAGATGCTAGCCAAAAACAGAGGCAACGCCATGTTGCGCTATAGGGAGAAAAGAAAAACACGCAGGCATGGATCTATTCTTCTGCATTTTACTTATATGAGACTGTAATCGTCGTCCAAGAGTTCTCTTGATGTTCTTAGTTATGAATTCTATGCAGGTACGATAAGCACATTCGTTACGAGTCTAGGAAGGTGAGGGCTGACACGAGGAAGCGTGTAAAAGGTCGCTTCGTCAAGTCCACCGAGGCATTAGATGTTGTAAACAATGGCTGAATGGGCATGTACTAATAAACTAGGTGTAAATACCTTCTTGGTCATGTTCTAAGAGGAATTTTAGAAATGAGTGATGATATGCTGTGTCATCTGCTAATCAAATCTATGTTTCTTTTGATGGAGCTCCCATCCCCATTGATTCTTAATTCTCTGATGGATTGTTTAAAGATTGAGTCCATCTGATTGGTTTGAAATCTGAGTTCAATTAACCCAAGAGTGTTCTGCCATGATCCTGTGTTCTTAGTCCATGTTAACTTTAATCTGCCCACCATGGGATGCATCATGAATGGTTCTACTTTGACATGCTAGTCTTCTGTGCTTTTCCACACAACAAAAATGATATATATATATATATATATATATATATATATATATATATATATATATATATATATATATATATATACTGAAAATTCATGGATAATTATAAGTATTTTTTTTATTAAAAAAAATTAAAACACATATCTTAAAATTTTGTGTGATCATATTTGATTAACTCAACTTAAAATTTTAATTTACTTTTTCTCCCTCTGAGTTGACAAAAAGGAGTTATTTGCAATGAAAAGGTATATTTGATTATTTTACATAAATAAATAAATAATTAATACTATGCATAAATAAATAATTAAAAATCGGAAACCCTTAAAATCTTTGCACTCTCCTATTAGAAGAAAAAAATAATTAAGACGAAATTACATACATATACTTCTTAAATTAATAATTTTTTTTATTTTTCCATCTAATTTTGAGTTTAGCATATCTTGATTTCATTTGGTCGATATAATGATAAATGCATTAAGAATATTATATATATAATATAAATAATTGCAAATATCCATAATTAATAGTGATTAACCTGAATTTGACACTACAAAGATGTGGTAGGGGCAATCATTATACTAAAGAATATATACATATGCAAAAACCCCAATAATAATAACAAACAAAACCCGAACCCTCTCGCCACACCTTTGCCTGAGAAGGGCAAAACCCTAACCCCCACCTCCGGTGCCGAATCGACCATGAATGCGGCAATTCATGGTTCTTGATCGGCTCCTCCATAGCCGGAACTAGAGTTTGCAGGTCTGCTTGCCGATGGACTCTCTGGTTCGGGGGTTTTGCTTCCCTTTTACTTTTTGACGAAATTGTTTGGTCTCTTGCCTGCCCTTTTCTTCAGTTTCTTGTTGTCTTTTCGATTCGTTCATCAAGGGGAACGGGTTTTGTTGGCCGCGGATGGTGTTTCTTCTGAGAATCACCAAATTTGGCATCTTCAGTGGTCTTGGGCTGAGGGTTACTCTCAAACCATGTTGGCTTGCGATTGTTGTAGGATGCGAAGAAGTTGTGCTGATAGATGGCAGTGAAGTAGATGGTGTGTATTAATTGGGAAAAAAGATGGTTATGGATGATGGGAAAAAGGAAGTTGGGTTCTTGGATGGCTTTGCAGATGGCCATCCATTACCACTTGATGATGAGAATTGCAATCATTTAGGGTTTTTGGCTACTGATAACCGTATTTATTTATTTTCGTTGTGCATACTGCACCATTTGGTTACATTTTGTTGTAATACTGCTTATAGCAACTTGAGAAATTTCAGACGATCATTCTTTCCTTGGAAGTCAAGATTTTTTCCCCAAACGTTAGTCAAATATCCACCTGGGTTTTTCTGTTACTGCTTTTCAATCTGAAGGTCTATGTTAGCCTACATGGAGCTCTTGAAGCTAATCTTGCGGTAGAATCTGGGAGGAGTTTTCTGAGTGAGATCCTAGATGACATGGATCCTTCCATCTGAATTCTCAATGAAACACCCTGATTTATGTCTAGTAAAGTTATCCTTTTTATGCTTTCTCCTACAAATATGTGTTCCGTACTAGAAAATAAAGTCAATTCTATGAATCTAATCACTATAGTGCCTAGTTAAATTTTAGGTGTAATTAGTTATTGCCGTATGGTAAAATTGTTGTCACTTTGAACAATGTTACTGAGACATTTGAGTTTAGCCTTGACACTTCTTAGACACTTCAAAACTGGTTTATGTTGGGTTTATTCTCTCTGATAAGGTTGTTCCCGGAAGAACATTGATGCATGGCCAGGATTTGCAATTATATGTTTATGATAAATACATAATCTTTTTTTTTAATTCACAGTACACCTCTTGTTTCTTCTTTACATCATCATGTTACCCTGATCTTTTCAACTCATTTTGTAGGTTTTCTGGCATATCAAGTTTCTGAACTTGAGATCAATAACAATGAACGGATCATTTAATATGCAGATTTTGGTGGATAAGCTTGCCAAACTTAACAATTCACAGCACAGCATAGAAAGTATCCTTCAGTTGTTTTTTTAAGTTAATTTGTCTAATACAAGAATTAGTAGTTTGCACTTAATGATAATATTCATATCTATAATGCCTGGAAGTGTTTATTGTTTATATACAGTGATGGTTGCCATTGTGCTGTTGTGCATCTATTAGTCCTGCAAGTTTCTCACGGGGCCTTAATAATATAGCCAATGGAAGTTAAACTGAAAGATGCTGATTACTAAACTAGTTATGCTAGAACTTCCAAAACTCCATGGTTTCTTCACGTGCTTGTACTACATTAAGTATGAAGTAGGAAATATATGGACTGCATGGACTATGGGGTTAATTAGTGTACTATTGGAATTTTAGAAGTACTATATATATAATCAAACATGAAGCATTTAGGATAAAGGATAAATTTTATTTCTTGGGAGTTCTTTTTCTGGACCAATCTCAAATGGATTAATGGGTTACAAGTATTTTGGTCATGCAATGTTTTCAATGGAATTAATTGGATATTCTGTCTTTTTGAAATGCTGTTCAGTGTTCACTTCTATCTGTTGCATGTATCTCCCAGAATTACGTATCTTCTCCTCTGCAATGTACTTCTCAAGCCATTTTTATTTTTATTTTTTTGAGACCCAAGTCTAGCCTTAAGATCCTTTACTTTTTTGGCGAGAAGTCTTTGATCATCATTAAAGACTTCAGACTTCAAAGTTCAGACTATGTTTGTTTTTAGCATTCATGTACTAATCTTGATAGAACATACTTGACTCGGAACAAGCTTTATCATATTGGTGCATCTTCCATAGGAACAAGGCAAAACAAGTTGTGGAAACATGGGACCAGCAATTCCATTGCTCTCCAAGGGATAAGAGAGTATCTTTTCTGTATCTTGCTAATGATATTCTGCAGAACAGCCGGCGGACAGGTTCAGAGTTCATTAATGAATTCTTGAAAGTTCTTCCTGATGCTCTAACTGATGTACTTGATAATGGAGGCGATTTTGGAAGGAAAGCTGCACTAAGATTGGTAAACTAAAATGAATAGATTTTATTGTTCTTGATATATTTTCTGTCTTATACTATCATCTAAAAGCATGATGCCGTGATATCATATGATACAATTTTTTATGTTCTTTTTAGTGCCTGGATTGCAAGTGAATGCCTGTATGCTTATATTTAATAATTGAATATGCATGGTCTTCTATGATTTTACTTTACATGTTTGAAGATGCACTACCAGTTTAAACTGCATATTATTAGAATGTTAGACTTTTTGTAGCTATAATTTGGATATTCTAGGCAGTTACTTACTATGAACATTTACATGCATGCCAATTCTTTGCTTGTTCTTGCATGCCCATGTAGAAGGTACATTTTATTTACAGAGGGCTTGAAGTACATATGTTCTTTAATTCTTTCTTGTCCTAGCATGATTGTTAAATTTCTACTGGTGTGGGACTTAAACATTGTCAATGTTATTTAAATGAAATTATTGACAACACAAGAAATTATGATGTCATAGTTATTTGGGGTTGACTACATGAATCTTTTCCCATATTGATCTCTATTTTGGTCTATATCACTAGTCAAACTAAGAGGTCATCGACTCTTGTTGTTTCTAATAAGTTTCTTACGTCTCCCTATATTTTTCCTTCTAGCATCAATCCCAGTAGACTGGCCTTGTGTAACCAAAAAAATCTTCTTTAGCCATGATCGTGTCATTTTAAGCAATGATCTCATTGTATCTTCTATCAGTTACACTTATTTGTTCATAGATATAAACATTTCTTATTCTATTGCTGTTTTCTAAAGACTGCACATATCCATCTCAGCATTATTTCATCTCATCAGTTCACTTTTTATGCTCTGTATTAATGAATAATCCATACAGGTTGACATATGGGAAGAACGTAAGGTTTTTGGTTCTCGTGGACAATTTCTTAAGGAAGAGATATTGGGAAGAAAGCTTGACAATGGAAATAAATATGGAAACTCCAGTAACTGCAAATTGGTAAGAAACTTTTATTGTAACTAAAACTGTATACACATACCTTGCTGGTTACAAATTTGTTTATGACATCATGTAAGATGTTGACCTTTCATGTTTTAAAACATTTTTCATGTTGGATATTACAGAAGCAATGTAGTGGTGAACTTCTTCAGAAGATCATCTTAAGCTATGATCATGTTCATGATGAAGAAGCTCTATTTAGAAAATGTGAAGGTTCTATCAGCATTGTTGACAAACTCGAAAAGGAATTCTGTAGTGATGATAAATTAGGTACATGTTACGTTCTTTCTTATCTACTTCAAAATGTTTAAGTTACATTATGTGTGCACTTTTTATATCATTATGCTTGTATCAGTTGCAGCAGAGTAAATAAATCTGTATGTGATTGAAGGATCAAAGTATTATGACAGTTTGATAAAGAACAAGCTGATTTATTTATTACTCTTTTTTCCTTCTTTTTTGTTCTCATTTTTTATTTCTTTAATGGAGTAGGATTCCTTTTTTTCCTCTGTTAAGATCATCTTAAAATAATCAATTGTGATGAATTTTTGACAATTTCACCAGCAATCAACTGCTTGCTTTATCTGTCACCAACAATAATTCTTGTCTTGTTGTTCTGAAGGCCATGTCAAGAAGGTGCTTTCTTTACCAAAAATCAAGTCTTTTGTCATATTGAGCTTCCTATTATGTGTGGTTCACTGTATCTGAAAATTTATTTCTCATGAATGACGGATCAATTTCTTTTAAGCACCATTGTCCTTCTTTTTTTTTACATTTTACAAAAGAATGATAGATATTGTGGAGCATAAACACTTAAAATACATATCGTTTATGTGTTTAACATGGAGGATATCTGTTCAATATTTAATCTAACTTGTGATATATGCCAGAGCATGATGACATATACAGGACATATATATCGTTATAATTAACTTTTTGACATATGGTATTTACTGTGCATGACATCTACCAAGACTGATGGATGTGTCACATACGAGGGATGCATATGTAAATTGGAGTTTTTACAGAACTTGAAGTTAGTCCCCATAATGTTCCATTAACGGTTTTTTTAAATAGTTAGGTGACTGGGGTCTTGCTTCTTCTGATCATAGATTATCTAAATTAGACAAGTTTAATTTAAATATATAATATATAGTAAAATTATATTTTTTATTATGCTTGCATTGTTTTGTGCTATGTATTTAGTATTTGCTATATCAGCATCTCAAGTTGTCTCTATCTTGTGCCCATGTCCATGCCACATCAATAGATTGTTTGCAGTCTTCTGCCTCCTGTTGCTTCCATATATTTGGTTTTGTTGTCATTGTACTGTGCTGCTGAATAATGTCAAATATTGTTCCAGGGCATGCCTAATATCTATAGATAATTTTTGTATTCAACTTCAATTTTTTGCTTCCTACATGGAGCTTTTGAGCAATTCTGGATAATGGATAGGGAGTAAAAATGAATCTGAAGTTACACGGGAGTTGCAGAAGCAGCACGGCATACTAGGAGAGTGCATAGAGCAATTAAAAGCAGCTGAGTTATCCAGAGCAACATTGGTTACGTATTTAAGAGAGGCACTTCATGAACAGGTGAGGTGGATCACTGGCATATGTCATTGTACTTCTGACCTATAACAGCTTTCAATTTATTGAAGTTTCTCCATTTAGATACGAATTTCTAATTCAATTTCATTCTGTTTTCGACTGGTTATCAGGAAACTAAAATTGAACAAGTTCGCCATGAACTTCAGGTACTCTTCCTGCACTTTGTCAGTATTGTTTCATGTAAGAATGACATACCATTAATGCTCTGTTAATGTACTGTTCCTTAATCAATTGAAAAGCATTAATTCGGTGAATGTAGCTTAGTCCAGGTTTTTGAGATGATGAATCAGTTGCTTGTGAACACATGATAGCTAGAAAAATGACAGATAAATTTAGCCTTACACATACATATTTAGTCAAATGGTGCTTGCTGGTCTTAATTGGTAAACGTGATTTTTAAGTTTAATCCATATGACTGCCATATCTGATAGTTCTTTAAATTTTGATAAATCAAGCTAGATACAGTGGAAGCTTTATGCAATACTTGTTTGTCTCCTTGAATGCAAATCCTGTGTTTTCCTTAACATGTTTTTTATGCAATATCTTTGGTCCAGACTTCTGTAGATGAGTTGCCATTTTTTAAGATCCATGATTAGCGGAGTTATATATGAAGGATTGAAAAATCGGAGAGGTTCATTTCAGACCATGAAATTAGTTGTATTAACAAGCAGAGTTGATGCAGGTTATATCCTGTTTCTCGTTGGTAAGAGCCGTAAGATGGAAGCCATATGGAAAATCTTAGTCTTAGACAGATTAATACATAACTATGGAAAAATGAGTTTCTTGTAAGATTAATATAATTGCTGTTGGTGAATAAAGGGGTGAGTCCACCCTAAATGTTGGTTATCAGTTGAACTGGTATGGTAGCAGTATGTTGGATGGTGAATCAACATGTACCGTTCAGCATTACCGAAAGAAATAAATACTGAGCTTCACCAAATGCACTGGTAAATACCTGGTTGTGCGAGCCATTCGTGCTCATATTTAAAACCATGATTACAAATGACTAAAAGTTAATTTTTAATTTAAAAATATAAATATGACGATTGTGATGTCTTCTTTATGTTATCTTCTTTTTCCTCCAGATCAATAGTTTTTTTTAACTTGATGTCCTCAACTTGAGCACTCTGTGTTCATTAGGCTCAACTACATTTGGAAATCATGGCAATGGTAGTCTGTTAAATCTTTCGCTAATTGTAAAAGCCATGTAGAATAAGTGGAATTCTGTGCTGGAGATCAACTCTAAACACCTTTTCTACTGATTCCATATAGAAGCATGTTCTTGTTGAAAAGATAAGTTTTCTGCAACTTTTATATTATTATTATTATTATTTTGTTTCCTTAGATTCTCAATGAATCAGGTAGGGGCTGCTAGTGCTAGTCCATAGACCAATTCATAAAGCCTCATTAATTGGGCTACTATTCTAAGTAACCGAGCATCTCCACATACGTTATCCAGTTTTGTCATCATCAGCTGCCTAGGTATCTAGGAAGTCCATGTAGTTCATTGTGCTACCCCACTCTCTGGGCACTTGGTGCCTTTACTGTCAAAGCCAAGCACCTGCCAAGTACCTTTATAGGTCTGGCACTGATCTATAGGCCCTTAAGCTTGTTTCTGCTTGTTGTAAATTAACATTGATAAAGGATAAAAAGGGTTTTACTAAAAAAGAAAAACATGACAATAATTATAATATTGTGCAAGGTATTAAATCTCATTGTGATACCAGCGATTTAAAAAGGCGCTCGGGTGCTCGCCTAGGCGAGGCCCGAGCGCCTCGCTAATCTCCCAGGCGACGCGCTTTAAACAGGCGCCGCCTGGGCGCTCGCCCGAGCCCAGGCGCTGGGCGCTTCGGGCGAGCGCCTGGGTTAACCAAGGCGACCGAACCAGGATTTTAGGTTTGGTTCGGTCTATGATGGTTAGTTGGTTCAATCGAACCAACTAAAACTGATATAAGTGACAAACGAACCCTAACCCTCGTCGCTGCCGATCCCGATCCCGCTGCTCGTCGTTGTCGCCGCTCGCAAACGCTGTCCCTGTCGTCGCTCTCGCCGCTCGCCGCTCCCGCTGCCGCTGCTTGCCGCTGTCGCTGCCGCTCGCTGCTGTCGCCGCTGCCGCTCGCCACTTCCTTTTTTCTCGGTCAGGCTCAGCATCCCTTTACACTTCCTTTTAACAGTATATGTATACTGTATACTATTAAATGTTAATATTATTAAGTTTATTTGAAATGATTAATTTTTAATATTGTTAATAGATTAATAATATATTATTTTAATTTTAATATTATTAATTTTTATTAATTATATTATATATATTTTTATATTTTTATATTATTTTATTAATTATATTATATATTTTTATATTTTAGCATCTCGCTTCGCTCGGGCGAGCGCCTAGCGCCTCGGGCGTTTTTGGACCTTGGCGCCTTTTGGCGTCTAGCGCTTTTTAAATCACTGTGTGATACTGGTTTTGACGACTAGTCAGACTAGTATGATGTTTTAGCATACCAAATAATACACTGAGTTGTACTTCTCAGTATCATCATGAAAAAAGAAAACTAAATATAAACCAGTACTGACCTGTGTGATCTTGTGCTGGTCCTTTGGTTAGACCAGTGTATACTAATCGATGTGTAACAGTCCATCTGGTCTCTGAATTTGGAATCTTGTTTTTGTGTAGTGCAATGTGCTAAAGTAGTTCTTTAATTTGCATGATGATAAGTAACAAAAAGGAATATGTGGATTTATTAAATATACTTTTGTGCTTGATTTATAGCCATTCTGCATGTCACTGTATCTTATTCTTGTAGTATAGTTAGCCTTTTTTTGGTAAGGGACTTCCCCATGCACCTAGGCCTTCCACTTTACCCTTTCAAAGGGTGACTGTGATCGTAGGCATTTAGACAACTTTGGTTGCATCAGACCTAGAAGGAAAATCATCCGTTCTCCCTTCCAACAAGTTATATGTGAAAGTTACACCAGTAGTCTCTTTGCTTTTCATATGAAAATTGTCAGGCTTTCACAGAAGATTTATTGCACCAAAATGCATAAATAGGCTGATTAAGAAATTATTAGTGACATAACACTAATTCTTCATTTTCAATGGTTTTTAGAATGATTGAAAACTTATCCTCTATTAAGATTCCTAAAAAATATCTCTAAAATAAAGGAATGCAAGCTGTTTATCCACTTTGCATTTATCGGGATATGAAGTTCAAATATTAAGTGACATGTGAATCAATTTTATTGGAAGCCTTGCATCATGAATTTAGCTGTAGTGATTTGCATCATTGTCCTTCTTAGGTCTCACTGTGAAATGCAAGCTAACTAAAAGTTCTGAAGCAACACGAGGCAGGATCCCTCCTGATTGCTAAGTAAAATGTCCCATGAGTCAAATATCCATTAATGTTTGAGTGGAAAAAATCTGGTGTGACCCTGAGAGTGCATTAATATCTTCTATAACCCCTCCAGAAGTGTCAATATCTTATATATCCCTATTGACTCTGTCCTGATTATGCCCCTAAGAGTTGGCCATCTGAATTGGTATTTTACTTATGGGGATTTAGATTATCTAATCATAGTTGCCTATTTTTAATTTGGGTTTAGGCAAATGGGTATTAAATAGTTCTTAAGTACACAAAAGGGAGGTCTCTAAGATTTGCACGAGCATATATATATATCCTATTTTCCATTTTGGAGGTATATATAGGATATTAGGGTACTTTGCAAAGGTACAATAGAGATGTAATCGTAATCTGCACTTGAAAGAGGTGGAATATGTACTACATGAGCAAGCTTAGATATAGTTGTCAGTCTGTTACATAATTGCCTTCTTTAAGAATCATTACTGTTGAAGAATAGGTATTCATTCTAGTTCTCATTATCTATACTTGATGTATCTGTTATGTTTTTTGCACTACATAATTAGCTAATTCTCATTACCTCTCTTCATTTTCTTTTGGGAAAATAATTGTTGTCATTCATCTTTCACATGTTAGTAAATGTATTTTAGTAAGCCAAGTTTGATTCTGCATCATAGGTGAGAAATAAAAAAGTAACTTAAAAGGACAACTTAAGTTCATATGCTGACCTAAATGTTCATGAAAAGCTTTTCCTGTGATTATGTTTTATCATCGAACTCTTACCTACCTAGTAGGTCATCCAAATTAATTCTTGATGTCATAACTAATCATCTGTATTCCAGGCTGCCAAATCACAATACGAGCTAGCAAGTAGCTTATCTGCACAGCTCCATGATGCTCAACCCCCAGCCGAGCAGAGGCAAATGGAGTCATCGTTGGCGTTCTCTGATACCTCTTCTGGTTTTATCCCTGAAGCTACCACTAGCTCTGCAGATACAGCACAAATAACTCCGCCCATGGGCACCCAGGAAGAACCTCTCATAACTGACAGTAATTCTTCTCATACTGAAGCGGAGCAGCGGAAAATAGCAGCTGCTGCAATGGCGGCAAAACTCACATCATCCGCCTCCTCTGCCCAAATGCTAAGCTTTGTTCTTTCCTCTCTGGCCTCAGAGAGCATGATTGGTCAGCGTGATAGAGATGATTACGCACCTGATAGTAAGAGGCTTAAGACACCAAACAGTGCGCCTTCTCATGTGCCGTCGCCACCGGATTCTCTCCTTCAGCTGCCGATGCCATCTTTTCCACATCCTGAATCACTACAGCCAGCATCTGCAGTGACTCATTCAAGCCTGAGCTTGGAGCCGTCGCCCCTGCTGCCACAGCCATCAACTTCATTGCCACCTACACAACCACCACCACCACCAACTGCCATTGCCACCACCCAATTCATGCAGGCTGCTGCTGGACCTATGTCTCGCGTCCCATACAATTATGGCTCAGCTTCACCACCTCTCCCAAGCTATCCAATGTTCGGCATGCATTCAAATCCAAGTCCTCGGACTGCATACTACAGCTTTCAGGGACTGGAGGCGGGCAATCGTCTTGTACAGCCACCGTTTCCGATGGTGCCGCCTCCATTGGCACGACAATAACAGATTTGTTGGTGAAAGCATGTACTTGATTAACACATGCATAGAGAGAGAGAGAGAGAGAGAGATTAGATTACCATGTCATATACACACCTGAAATGCTTCTATACGGTTGGTTGTAAACATGTACATTTGGCCATGATGTTGCATACAGCACAATAGTCGTAGAACGGCTGTTCTATGACTAATCGTAGAAATTGCATACAGCACAATGATGTTGTAAAAGTTTGCTTAGTTCAACACTGATTTTAGAAATTGAATGATCAAAAAAGTAGAACGGCTGTTCGTAGAAATCTCGTCGATTGCTGCAGTTCTGGTTTAAGTCGTGTGTCTGGCATTTTTTCTACTCAAATTGGTTGACCTCGAGTTGAGGGTCAACCACACCAGAGTGTGAGTGTGTGTGTGGTGTGGCTGGTAACACGGTTGAATTCATTCTGGATCAAAAGTTCCTCTCAATCAACCATCGATTTACTTTTACCAATTTTTTAAAATTAATTTTATTTTTCATTATATAAATGGCATACATGATGCTATTCAACTCGAGATGGAGCACCATTCAAATATATCCTTTGTTTTTCCCTTTCAACGATGGTCGACATGCACGAATAAAACCTTTGGTCATATTTTTGTGTAATTATAGCCGGTTCACAAGGAGGCAACAGACAGCATAAGGCCTTCATGAAGCGACTGACGGTCACATCAGGCCAAACCCCCTCAGACAAAATTGGATAATCCATCTCGATCAAAACGTTCAGACAAATCTTACTTGGAAAATACGTGGTCGGATCAGTTTCAACACATTCTAACACTGACAGTAATTAGTGACAGGTTAAACAACAAAGCTGATTATTACACATTGTAGTCAGAGGAGTCTCCAAAAAGCTAAAGGAAATATTCCACAAAAGAAACAAAGGCTATCGTACAATGATAGTAGAACAACATCACACATCTACCACAGACAGCAGATGAGAAGGCATTTCTATGAAATGGTTAGATCTCTACCCATGTCAGTGCTAAGCCAAACAAGCACAAGTAATGTGCAAATTTGTCCACCCATCTGACCAATGCTACTTATCACCGTCTCCGTCAGAATCTTCCTTTGTGTCGTCCTCCTCCTTGGCATCCTCCGCACCGCCTTCGTCCTCCTCACCATCTTCATCGTCGTCATCAGACATACTGTTAATAACATCTTCGATTATGCGCTTCACCTCTGCTTTTCTGTCCATCAGATCCATCTTGAAGTGAGCTCCTGTACACGGTCAGATTTTAGCGTCAACTATGTCATTCTAGCTTGTAATGCAGAATAAAAAAGATCTACCACAAATAAGCACTAATTCCATCAGATATCGTAATGTATCTATATTATTTATATGTTCATCTTATAGTTAGTTTTATCGTACCTAGCTGTCTCAAAATATCAGCCAGAGTTGCCTGCACCCCACACAGAATTTGACAGCTTAGTAATATCAAGTGAAAAAGGAAGGGGAGCATCGAGGATCAAGTCTAAAAAGCTCCTCACAGTATTGAAATCCACTTCTTTCAATATATCACTGACAACAGCATGCAACTCCTCCTTGCTGGGTCCACTCTTAGCTGCCTTACTTGCCTTGACTTTTCCTAGTTTCATGACGAGAAAAGGTACTCATAATAGGTAAAGAATGCAGCTAATGGGCAAATAATTAGCAACATTTGAGTCAAAATAGGCATCTCAATAATATTAGTCAGCATCAGACAAATGAAATCGAAAATTATTCTTCCATCAATATGCTATTATCCATATTAAAACATCACCATTCACCAGCACACCTTTCTTACAATAAGCTCAAGCCAACCACAATTACTTCACGCACACTACATCATAATAAACAACAAATCATATTTTGGTCTCTGAAAAAGATGAATGGCAATTGGAAATCAGCAGCAAATATGTCTATTAAATTGAATTAAACAAAAAATGGCAGTCAAATCTGCGGAAAAAACAACATACCCCAATATCTGAAACTGACATCATTAGGATTGAGAAAAAATGGATTAAGATCACTTTGAAAGAAGCACTTTAAAGAAAATATGTATTCTTCTTTAGAGTAAGATCACTTCGAAAGAATTACAGGTAAAAAGATAGAAAAAAAACACTTTAATACTTGTCATGAAATATCTGAAAAAATAACGTGTATGAAGTAGTCTTTGTGTTGCTTATGAGCAAACTGAGAATTTGTGAACAATTCTTGAAAGGTTGCATGCTATCTTTGTTTAGCCAGAATACAAAAATTAAGGCATACAATAACCAACTATCTAATATTTATATGTGTATATAACGAAAAGCTACCTTGTTTTTCGTTTGAATCTGACTTATAAGATTTTTTCCTGCTAGTGTTTTCCTTGTTGTCTGGAAGTTTTTCGCTTGCTCGGCCTTTCCTTCTGCCCTTCTGTTTGCTTTTCGAGATCGAAGGATGCCCAGAGTCACTGTCATCCACAGGAACGCTTTTTCTTGGAGAAGAAGTTGATGCGGTTTTAGAAACCTTCGCAGAATCCTTTCTTACAGTGGTCTTATCTTTTGTTGAGGCATTGGAGCCCTGCTCGTTGATCTCCTAGTAAGAACCCATTTTGTTTTCATAGGGTGAACTTGATTCATCTTCACCAGACATACTTAAAGCAGGTTTGAAGAACTTTAATTGGAAGGGGTGAATTTAACAGGAGAAACCTTGTTTTTTGCCTTGGATGGCTCAGAAGTCTTCTTCGTGTGCTTAGCAGCAGATCTTTTATTAGTTGCAGCAGACTCCTCTTGCTCTCCGTCCTCAGCTTCTTCCTCACTGTTATCATGGCCATTCTCTTCCTGTGAATTCCCATCGTCTTCATCATCATCATCATCATCATCATTTAGTGCTTCCTTTGTGTCGACAGAGGCACCCTCATCATTATCTTCATTCTCGTCTTCAGCTGACTGCTTGTGACCCTGTCTTTGTTTCTGAACATCAAAAGGTGCTACGTGGAGTTAAATAGTTATGCGGAGTCGAGTTATGACAAGAAAAAGTTCTAGCCAGAATGATCAATAAAATCTGCATGAGAATATTGATATCACATAGTCAAAACTTAAGATTATTCATGAAGAAATTGATCAAAAATTTTAAATTAAGCAGAGTTAACATCCAATGGTCTGTTTTTCTTCCCCATACAATCTTTCCAGGGATCAAACAAAGATGCCAAACGAGCTGCATTTATTCATTATTGAAGCTTTTGTCTATTATTGTAATCTCATTCCAATTACAAGATGGCATTATAGTTTATCAAACAATATCAAGAACCACAATTCCCAATATTCTAGACTTTCTCTGTTTGAGTTTAACAATAGTTTGATGGTTGACAGTAGAACTGAAATGCATGACTAAAACTTTAAATGAGTCCAGAGAAACATGTTATTTTCTTGAGAAATGACGCATTTCAATATTAAAAAAAAAGATCAAGCAATACTGGTGTTTGATAAGCATTAAAAGGGATGTCACTTGGCAACAATTCAGGATTGTTCTAAATGCTTAAAGACAAAGAAGGATACTAGTAGACTTGTTCTTAGCATTCAAGAACCAGTTGTTCCTTTAACATGTTCAATATTCTGCACAAATAAGAAATTAGCAATACTGAAAAACAAACCTTACTGCCTCTATCTGAAGATCCTTCTCCAGATGTTGCATCAGTGCTTCCCTTTGTCCTCCTCCCTCTCTTCCCTTTCTAAAAGTAAAGTGACAGTAAGATGTTTTGCAGCACTCTATATCGATAGCTAAAAGCAAAAAAGAAAGACATTTCAGCTAAGCTCAAAACTTTCACCTTTTCTGTGAGTACTACATCTCTTGTAATACAAGGAGACTCCAAAAATTCTACTAAATTTAGTATGACTTCTTCCTGTAAAAAAAAAACTTCAGATAAACTCTCTAAGATAGATGAATGTATGTGATTATTGACTCTAGGAAAAACTATTTCTATTAATTTACCTTTTTGGTAGAGGGCTTGACAACATGAATATCAAGTAGATCGCAGAAATCAAGCAACCTTTCCTTATTATACTTATCAAGCTTTTCTTTAATTCTTGCCCTCTGTTTTTCCTGAACAAAACAATGCACTAGTCACAAATAAAGGTCCTAACAATAAAACTTAGCATGTCCCTAAAGTGTTCCACTAGTGGCATCCTTGTAAATATACTCCAGACCAAAGTTCATCGTACCTTGACATACCACCTAGTATGGGCGATACATACCGATTCGATAAGAGATCGGTATGGGCGGTACATATCAATCTATCAGTATACCCCACTATACCATGTGCTGGTACGTTAGTATGTACCATACTAACGACTAGCACACCGATACAGACTGATAAGACAAACCATGCTTCAGATGAATATCAAAGCACTCTAATCACAATATTTACACAAAGCATAGTTCTCCCATCTGAACTAAGCAATTTAAACACATAGTCGAAGTTCATCCATAACTTTCAAACATCAAGCAAAGGTAGAAACAAGAGTATTTGTTCAAAAAAGCAATTTTATGATGGTAATAACCATATAATATGCATACTAGTGCTCAAAAGTTACTGATAGCAGTACATGAAAGAGAAACAAGAAATTGTCAATGTGAAAAACGATAAATATGAACCAATTGCTTCAAGTAAACAACTAGTGATCATAATTGTTTTCCTCCACTGAGGAAACATTCTTTGCTTCAAATTCTCACCACATGATATAGCAAAAAACATTAGTGTTTTTTCTTGGGATGTAAGTCATCTAAGTTGAAAATTTTTTATCTTAAGTGTACTTAGGATGTTCCAAGATGGCTTGCTTTGTCAGAAGCGAGAAATTTTGATCATACATGCATAGGTAAATAGGGAACTCAGATTTGTAATACTGGATTCCTTTAACTCAAGTAGAATAAATGGAAGAGCAAATCATCAAGTTTAGAGTAGCAACAGATCTATCAATAGATTGTATATTTGTCATAAATCTCCTTTGAAATGGAATCCATAGAATTTGACCTTTCTTTGTCAATACTTATAGCTTCTTCTAAATAAAGTTCAATTTGGTCTCTACAATCATCTACCAAGATCCATCTAAATGCACAACTCTATTCCCTTCACACAGTGGAAAAGCAGCAGAAAAGCTCATCACACTGTCTGCAACATCAAGCCTTATACCTTGAAAGAAAAAAACAAAAAAAAAAGTGATCAAAACACAACCTTTTGTTTTGTGGGAATCCATGTTAATAGAAATTTTGATGGGTAAGTATAGGTATCCAACTAATTTTATCATAATTTGCAAGATCAGTATTAAGAATGGGAACAACTAGAGACAATACATGCTTTGGTTTCTTTGTTCTTGGTTCAGTTTCACTCTGCACATCAGAAACCCAAAGGATTTGGTTCTGTTCATTATTTCAATGATAATCAAACAAGCCCAAACCAAATACAACCTCAATAACAACACCAAATGTTGGCAAACTAGATGTTATCAAAGAACATATTATCAACATGGTAAATATTGAAAGATTAACAGTAAGCAGAACAAGATACCTCATTCTCGCTCCAAACAAATCCAGAGAACTGAAGAATATTTCTCCTAAGGAAACGTGCCTGAACAAGAAAGCTATTATTATAGATAAAATTAGAATTCCACATGTAAAGAAGTACTCCAGTAATAACAAGATCTTACATTTGATTTCCTTCCAAAAAGGACTGTATGAAGAGCTTGGAGGTTCTCATCAACTTTTCGCTTTGACAACTTGAAAGAAACTACAGCATTTGGCAAGATCAGTGGAAATTGAAGGAGAGTCTGCTGCTAAGGGTAACATATTAAAAGCTACACCCCTGGTAACCATATAACAATTATATCCTCATCTTATATTTTACCTAACATTCCCTCTCCTTATATTCTCATTGTGCCCTCTAAAAGTGTTTCCACCACTTTTCCTTTCAAGGTATAAGGACTTGATGCTGTAGACAGTGTGTGGTGAGATTTTCTGCTGCTTTTCCACTGTAAAGGGATAGAGTTGTGCATGAATATACTATTTACATGGATCTCGGTAGATGATATGTCGAGACTAAATTGAACTTTATTTTAGAAGCCACAAGTTTACACAATGAAAGATGAAAACCTATGGATTCCATATTCCCATCATGCACTTTTGTTTGAATATGTTCATCCTCCCCTATAACATGTAATGAATTTATCAAGAGATGGCCTAACCATGTTCTTACTGCTATATAGTATATACTACCTGTTCCATCAACAGAACTCGATGACTTTAATAAGCCCATCACAATGAGTAGCTTTTCTGCTAGGCTTGTCATACTTTATGTTAACTGCACATCATCTCAACCTATAAGTATAAAGCACCACTGCTCTCTTGCTTGTCTTCTGAATTATAACTTTGACCTCTATCGTGGTTATGCATGGAATAAAGCAGTGATGATTTATATAAAATATAGGAATGAATGAAATGAATGTATAAGTTGTGGGACTATAATTATTTTTGGAATGATATGATTCTATCATTCATAAGTAAATCATGCAGAGGTGTGAAACCTTTATGACTTATTCCATGAGTCAGAATTTAGCTGAATAGTTATCTTTTTCTTCCTTTCTTTCCCTTCTATTCTCAAATAAAAATCTTCTAATCACAAACTTGACCTACATAAGTACCATTTTCTATCACACTTTATTTTAATTTGAAGAGAGGGAGAATCTATGGATTATGTGAAAGGAGACCATAAGTCCAACGTTGTCGGAACTTTAGACCTTTACAAAAATCTGGAGAATCACTATGATATAGAAAAACAAAGTTATTTGTTCCAAACTTCAACATAGAGTCGGCGACATATGAAAATGTGAAAAATTATAAGAGCTAAACCTTAAGAGAAAGAATAGCAAATCAATAACCAAAGCTCTCAACCTCCAAGAAATCAGACAGTGATTCATAATAGTTTGGGCCAGAACCTCCAAACCATTGTGACAAAGAGTACCTTGTTTTTTGTTGCATGATAAATTTGAAATTATCCAAAGCTTAAACTTTTTGATGCCCCTTCACATCTAGTCTAACATGCAAAGAATGTTAAACTTGTAAGTTAAAAGACATCTCTCTGATTTGCCATTCTACCATGAGCAATGTCCTTTCCAATCCCCCATTTATTGAATAAAAAAACCTAATACTTTTAAGTTTATACCTTTCTCATCCTCTCTCTTTAAATCATTGTTTAGCATTAAAGCTCAACATAACTTATCCTAGCTCAATTTCACTCAATTTCACTTACACAGCAAAATTTACATTCATATATTTCGCATGTCAAATAGATTGGAAAAGAGTTTCTAAATCATGTGCTTCAGGTTCGCATGTAAAATAAAGTATGACATAGAAGATACTTAGTTAATCCACACACACACACACACACACATGTTTGAGATATCCAAATCAAATATATTGAACAAATGAAACTAAAACATACAGGAACACAACACTGTCCAAATATCCCATATAATCTAAATAAATGAGCTAAGACAAACGATAGGAATGTGTCAGAGAGCAACCATTCTGATACTGTACATACAATATGTAGCATGAAAATGAGAAAATGAATAAAAAAGACAACTAGCAAGTGCTTCATGCATTTCTCACTGCAAACCAAGGCTCCTGAAGATCTAGTTCCATAGAAAGTCACTTTTAACAAGACAAGAACTTTATGCCAAAATCATTCACCAAATTTAACAAGAAAAAACTGAAAAAAAGAAAAAAAGAAGTCATGTCCAGCAATCCAATTGACAACACATTGAGAACAGCTATTTTTTATGGGAAGTCCCAAATGAAATCCATGAGCTTGTTATCGACTTTAGTCAATTAATGATATTCCAAGCAATAATTTAAAACAGTGATGCAATTTGAATAGCCACCAAGAATTTTGTGGGCTTAGCCTGGGATTTTAAAAACCAAGTGAGACCAAGGTTCCCACATGTATTTAAACTAATTTTTTCCTCAGACTCAAGTTGAGATATTGAACCCCAGATCAAACCAGTCTTAGTTCTTAATGAGCTTATAATAAATATCAAGTCTACTTCAGTTACCTCCCTTACCATTCAGGATTGATTCTGTTCAAACAATATGTTCTACCCATCAATTATAGGCTAGCAATAGTTACTTTTCAGTGTCTCTGTTCCCCTTTGTGTATTCTCTTTTAGACTCTAACAATCATTTTTGCTTTGGTTGCAAAATCATGTACTTGGAGGAGAGCTGAGCATAGAGCATCACCATCTATCACTCTGTGAAATCCACATTTAATTAACAAGAATCCCAACAATGATTAATCTACAACATACAGTATCTATCTTGGTTAACCCTATTAGTCGCCAAAACCAAAAGTTTATCTTATTCCCTTTTGTTCTTCATTATGACCTCATACTATTTATAGTAATCAAAGGTCCAAAAGCAACAGAGTTGGTTGACCTTCGAGTTTCTCTACCTATATATCAAGGCCCTTGCATCACTGTTATTGTAATGAGACAACTCCTAGCTTCCAACCATACCGAACCCAGTCAAACGTACACCAACTTAAATGCTAATGTAAGTTCACATTTTTCTTCTTGGTCCTGCTTGGGTTTATCTTTTTAGGTTGCAGGACAGGTAGAACAAGTTTACGTGTAAAGGGTTTGTCCAACCTGGTTGTTCCTTGGTTGTACCAGCAACCAAACAGTTCTAAAATGGATCCAGTGTAAGCAACCACAAGGTGAAACTGATATTTTCTTGTCAAGTCAAGCATAGCACCTATGATTAAATCGAAGTAAAGCAGGGTTCAAGCATAATTGAAAAGGAAAAAAAATCAACCAAAATACGTATGTATTCTATATCTTAGAAACATAATTATGTCCAAGGACACAATCTCATATGTTGCAATTGTGATGCATGAACGACTGCAGTGTAAGTATTTTGATGTCCAATCAATAACTTATCTTACCAAGTCATGACCAACATGGGGGCTACGAATATGTTAAGAGAGATTAGAACAACTTGATCCAAGCACGGTGCATCTAGTGCCTAACAGTCTACATAAGATTTATCAAGTGATCTTTCATGAGAAAATAATGAAAAGAAGAACAACATGCAGCTCGAGGGGGGTCAGCCAGTACCATTCGGTATGTCTTTCAGCTTATCTCCAGAACCCTGAAGTCCACAGCAAAAACACAGCTTTCTCAGAGACAAAAGATGTTAGCTTTCAGGATTCATATCCTGAATAGAAAAGAAACCGGTAGGAAGCCAGATCGAGTTCCTTCAAACAAATTACTTCACCTAACCTGCTTGAAAGACGGAGTCTTAGGCACCGGAGCCTTCGGAAGAGCCATCTCCGAGAACCTCTCGACGGTCTTCCGCTCCCTCGACGGCCTCTCCACAGGGGTGGCCTCTTCCCTCGCCACTGACCGCCTCTTCCTCTCCTTCTTGGGGGTCCCCTCCTCCCCGTCTCCGCTCTTCTCAGCCCTGGGTCTCCTCCCACGTTTCCGCTTCTCCACCACTACTTTCTCGGTCGGCCCATCACCGCCCCCTTCCGTCTGCTCCTCCTCTTCCTTGCTCTCCTCTTCTCCGGCCTCAGCCCGCACCGCCGGCAGGTTACCCCCCGCCTCCTCCTCCAGCTCCGCCTCTCCGGTCGGAGACCCGTCGCCGGCTTTCTTGGTCTCCTCCGCTGCTGCGGAGTCCATCGGAGCAGCAAACCCTAACGAAGCAGCCTAAACGAGAGAGAGAGAGAGAGAGTTCACGGTGGCCAGTGGGAAACGAGCGAGGGTTTATGGCCGACGGTGAAATATGCTGATCCGCTGTGACAGAATTCACCGAAACCCGAACTCCAACCAACTAAATCCTACCGTTCCGTGGGACCCACACAACTCGACTGTAATTTACATCGATTTCAATCTGAGCCCTGTCTGGTGACGACATCGAATGTATCCGGGGATTCGGATCTGCACACACAATTCACGAGTGGCGGATGATGGTCGACCGGATTTCAAATTTCACGCCCAAATCGAAGGCGGGCTTCCCAAATTAACACGACCAATTTCTCAATTAGGGTTTAATCGATCGAAAACTCACTCTTCTTTTTGTCCTCCCCCAAATTGGGTTTCAATGGGCTGATGATTCTATCAACTCGATAGGTCCAGTGATTACAGTTGTAATTAAGTAGTAATCAGGTGGTTGATTCATGGAGAGTAGAAGCTTCATGATGCATCTTTGTCTTGTTACTGTGATTAATTGGGGATTAAGAATGTATAATCTCTCCAAGATTAAACTGTAATTAATGACTTCAATTCGATTCAAACTGTTCATGCTATTCTCACTGCAAGTGGCAGTGTTTCCGTGCACGGCGACACGCGCCACTTCATCGAGCCTCGTAAGCTGACAGCAAACCCATGCATGCACTCTCACGAATGCCATGGAGACCACGATGAACACTTCAATAGAAGCCCATAAGGATTACATTGGAGTGTGTTTAAGTGTAGTAGAAGTAACAGCACGAGCGTTCTCTCTCTCTCTCTCTCTCTCACACAACGAGACTTTGAGTCCTGCGGCCTCTTTCAGTGCGCCTCCTCTTCCATCTGCATCTCCAGTGGTGCGGTGGCAGATATCCATCAGTGAGATGATTTGATGGCATGAGTGGAAGGAGAAGGAGATTCGTGGAGGACCGTTACCTTCTTCGGAGAAGGATGAGATCCCATCAGCTTAACCCCATGCTTCCTGAGCTGCTCCCTCACAAACCTCTCGTAGATGAAGGATGCACCCCTGAACTGTGGAAGCACCAGCCATGCCACAAAAGCCACCTTGATTTGGTGCCACACGGGAATCCTTCGCTCGATGTAATCCCAATGAGCACAACCGCTAGAGAGAGAGAGAGAGAGAGAGAGAGAGAGAGAGAGAGAGTTACCAAGACAAGATGGGCTCAGCCACCATCTCCGTGAGAGTAAGGAAGGAGTACAAGATCCAGTACGCCAGCCACTGCTCGTCGTCCAGCTTCGAAGGGCTCTCGATCGCGCAAACGGAGGCGTATCTGCACGCCAAAAACATGAAAGACCATGGGAAGAAACAAAAGGGTTTGGACTTAGGACTCACAGTGGGTACAGAAGCATGAGCGTCGGCCTGCATGATGAACACAACAAACACCAGTTGATAACTTGAAACGAAATCCATCAACTACAGATCGTAATGAAGAAGAAGAAGAAGAAGAGGAGATGATGATATGTGGTGCGATGTTACCCTGCAAGGGAGTTGAGGGAGGTGAGGAAAGTCCAGAAATGACCCATCTCCTGAGACTTTCTTACACTGGTAGGTTGAGTGGGCAACTTGAAGAAGACTAACGGAGGATTTATGGAAAGGCGAAGGGAAGAGGATGGACAGGTGGCAGCTTCCGAGTAAGGGTAGGACTCTTAACGAGGATGTGGCAGCTTCTGCTTGACCTCTGCTGACGACGTCGCCAAGAATTCCTCAAAGGTGTTTTGTTTGAATGCAGCCAAATAGCGTTGCGGATGAAGTAAACTTCGACTCTTAAAAGAAGAACATGAATAGATGTTCCTCGTATACGAGGCTTAGAACAGTAGTTGGAGACTCACAGCTGCATGGTCAACTATTCATTTTTTATTTCCACAGTTGCAAGTAGGCTGATGACTTTGTTACAATGAAAACGAGTAGGAATTAATTATAATAGCCAAAGAAGAAAAAAAGAAAAGATTTTGGGAAGAAAACGTAAAGCTTTGTTCATTTAAATTACTTTCAAATTAGAATAAATATTTCTCAAGTATTTAAATTATTTTGAAACTTTATGCTTCATTGCTACAGGCAAAAATAAATATCTTTAGGATATTAATTATAATCGTTGATTGAAAATTCATTAGATTCAGCATTCCTAACTTGAATTTAAATATAACTAAAATTTAAATATGGTTATGTATATAAATTTCTTATTATTAACTTAAATTTAAATATTTTGAACCATGCATTCTTTTATTTTTATTTTTCCAGAAAAGAGTAAATCTATTAACCCAAAATATAATCACAGTTTATGCTCATAAGATCGGCACACCAAAAAAATGGCGGCCGAAACAAACGGTCTTACAATATAAGGAAGAACAATATCTGTGTCAGTGGTTAAATGGGGAATCAAAGGCCAGCCTTTGACAGCAAATAAGTAGGGATAGAAGTGCCTTCATCATATTATTGATGACAGACATTGCCACTGACGACTCCAGCAAGAAACAGATTGCAGAACATGGATGCATCTAGCTACAAGAAATTAGGAAAAGCTTTGCAGAAACAATTCATGACAGTGGCAATGTATGGCAAACAAGAAAGCTAGATTTCCATCCATGACAGGATTTCATGGACTGTAGATCACAACACCCACCTCAAATATTATAGTACTAGGTTGACTATTATCTACAAAACAACACAAGTTCCATAAGATTTGCTCACAGGAATCCAGAAGGGTTAATATGAGTTTTTAAGTTTGCTCGACAGAGCCATGACTACTGGCGTCAAGCCTTTCATCATTCCAAGTGAGAATTGATTGAAATGCAACCGACAAATTTTTAGAATATGAAAAAAGAGCAAACTTTTGTGCCGAATGTTCTATAAAATTTAACAATTAAGTCTTCGATTATCAACCATTTTCGAGCGATGCAATCACCGCATGATATGGCAAGCAAGAAACGAGACCACCGTCAGTAGTATAGCATCAGTAACCGATAACAAATTTCCAATGCACTTCTTTCTTGATATTTCCTTTTTGAGTAGTCACAAGCGAAGAAAGAAAAACGGAAAAAACTGTAATATTTGTACCCAATTTAGCAAAAGATCCCAAGGAATAAACATCCAGAGGCAATCAGATCAAATTCCACTGTACCAAATCTCTAAAGCTTGCATTATCAGCTGTCTGCAGACAGTGGGTATATTCATTAAACCTCTCTTCTGTTCTAAAGTTCAGCTCAAGCTGTTAAAATAAAAGAGAAAGGTACAAATTAGCACACAGAAGTAGGTGACAATATATTTCTAGAAATTTGGCAAAATTTACTTTAAAAAAAAAAATAAAAATAACAAAGCTTTGGAAAACAATCAAATTCATGATACAACGTGAACAACAACAACAACGATACAATATTCGGGGTTGGTGGACTTTTCTTGCTACTGAGCTTTATGTAAGGGAATATCCCTACTTAACTTGAGAATTTGAATATCTTTTTTTTAGTTTTTTAGTAAAATTTACTTCGGCATTCTTTTACCATTCCCATATCATTAAATTCAAATCAACTAACCTTGTGTAACCATGCCCATCTCTAGGTTTTTTTTCTTCCGTTGAACATATACATATCCTCTTGAATAGTTACAGCTCATTTTGTCCTCGGATAAACCATAATTAATTTGAATGTAAACATTAAGTCACAATACAACATTCGATGGTTTTTGATAAACCATCAGACTAAGTCAAGTCTCTAAACCATTTCTCCAGCTCATAAACAAGACATGAGAAGATGGCACTGCTAAATAACAATTCAAGGTGCATACTAAAGAAAGAATCATAAGGCAATCTCCATGTTTTAGTCAACTAGGACTCAAGTTTTCCAACATGAGCAATTAATAACACAATCACTTGTTCATTCTTTACCCTTATCTCTAAGTTTTCCTATTAAGGACAGAAAGAATTAACCTCAATCAAGTGTTAACATATTAGCAGCATCATGTAAACTCTATTAACAAGAACAATGCACATCCCATTGTCTTGTCAAAATCATAAATCAGAAGTATGTGATAAATCTTAAGTGTTAGTTATCTTCATCCAAGCATCAGAAATGTTGAAGCTCTAGCCCTACATCACAAGCACTAGAAAAAATGGTCCGTCAAAAAAATGATATTATTTCCTGTCGAAAGAAGTTTATTAGCCACACAAATCTTGATATGGGAGCAAGCACTTACACCACAAATTCACAAGTGTTTTTAATTTCTACAATTCAACTTAAAACCATTTCAAAAATTACAAGTTGAGCTATTATAAAACCATGAAAAAATGATGACACACAAACTTTAGCCAATTATGTTTCTAGCATGAAAATTGGCAAGACTATGCCATGTTCAAATATAAATATGATTTTGGCTATTCACATGGATAGTAACAAATACTATGTTGTTTAAATAATATCATTCTTCATGACAATGTTAATGATCAATGTCAAAGCCTGGTTTTATTTCCATAATACGAGTATCTTGTTACAAAAAGTCAAAGCATAAATATAAAGAATGATGCCCACTTTTATGTTCCAGCTTCCAATCACTCTTTGACTGTTTCAATAGATGAAAACTCTTAAAAATGAGCTAAGTTACTAGTGACGACCAGAAAAAATGTCCTAGTACAGCATAAAAGATGACAAACTGTTAGGACTCTAGCTTGGAGAGTCCTAATTGAGAGGGACATTCATGTAAAAATGTTAGGACTCTAGCTAGGAGAGTCCTAATTGAGAGGGACATTCTGTTAGGACTCTAGCTAGGAGAGTCCTAATTGTGAGGGGCATTCATGTAGGAGGTTTTTTCTTAGAGAAGAATTAGGAGTTGTAAGGGAATAGGAGTCTTGAGTAGGAGTCCTATTAGGAGTTGGTTAGAAGTAAGAGTCTTAAGTAGGAGTCATATTAGGAGTTAGGGTTTAGAAGCCCTATAAATAGCCATGTATTCCTTCTCTTTTCTTAAGCAATAGATGAATCTTTTCTGCAGCCTTTGAGCAGCAACTTGGAGGGAGGAACCCCTATAGAGTTCCAAGGAGGCCGATCCCCTAAAGAGATCAACCCCAAGTTTAGAATCCTTAAGGGTTCTAACACCTGGTATCAGAGCAGCGTTCTTGGCGTCTCGCTGCCCTTCCACAGCCATCCATCAACCCTCCACAACCACCCAAAGTAATTCCCACAATTGCTTAAAAGATCGTCGCCGAATTCCGCCATCATCTCCACCACCACGGATCATCCTTTGATCTCCCCGTGAATTGCAACAGGTTCTGGTTTCCTACCTTACTGCTGCTGCAATTTAGTTATCCTTATTCGAAAATCCAAAAAAAAAAATCGTTCCTATATTGCTGCATAAACTTTTCGTCACAAAGTTTTCATCTCTACGACGAAAGATACATTGCGGAATTCCAACCGCATAGCACCATCTGTTTGATCTTGCTACTGTGCTTTTTCTATCCAAATTTCTACGAAATTTTTATGACATCTTTGACACTTCTTAACAGTGGATTTCCCTTTGGTTTCATCAAAAAATTCTCAATATAAACTACTGATCTTTTATGTCCAATCTGCTGCACTTGAATTGCAGAATTCAAGCCGCATAGCACCATCTGTTTGATCTTGCTACTGTGCTTTTTCTATCCAAATTTCTACGAAATTTTTATGACATCTTTGACACTTCCTAACAGTAGATTTCCCTTTGGTTTCATCGAAAAATTCTCAATATAAACTACTGATCTTTTTATGTCTAATCTGCTGCACTTGAAAATCTATGCTGCAGAAAATTTCAGCTGCATATCATTGCCTTAATCCATCTATTTGCAATATTTTTTGAATGAAATTTCTTATACACTTCATAGATCATCTTGGCTTCCATCTAAGATTTATCTATTAAGAAATTCATCTCTAAAAACGATTTTATGTTGCTGCAAATTTTCATCGTAACCCGCTGAAATTTTTCGACGATAATTCTGCAATTGCAACTTGCACCAATTTCCTTGCTGTTATACTGCCGAAATTTTCTTGATTAAATTAGATATCCTTGCTGTCGTATAAACTGTGATTTTGCTATCAATTCCCTCCTCAATTCTCTCGATTTTTTGGTGAAAATTACGTCGAGAAACCGTTGTTTCTTCGACGACAATTCTACTCTTACAAGACAGCACATACTTGCTGCAACTTCCACGGATTTCTGTCAAACCTTTGTTACCATCTACCATAGATCCAAAACTTTCAACCACAGCCCTAAAACTCTACAAAACCACACCCTAAAACTGCACCCAAAACTGCCACAAAACAAGCCTAAATCGTAGCCTACATCCACCAATCCGCCAACCCTTTTGACCATCACTTCTCTCAACCTATACATGCCTTTAACAACAAAAGAGAGATCTTAACATCATAGATTTGGAGGCATATATTATGGCATCTAAGGAGGTAATCAATGCTAAATTCGAAGCCTTGGAGGCGTGAATGGAGGATAAGATTCGGATGCTCTTTACCGAACTCAGATTGGGCCGACCACTAAGCCCGAAGAAATCACATCAAGGAGAGAGCTTTGCCCAATCACACCAACCCCAAAGATATGACTTCCAAGAGAGGGGAAGCTCTATGACCAACCCCAACTATCCATGCATGAGAGTGGACTTCGCTAGATGGGAAGAAGGAGACCCGATTGGTTGGATCTCGCGCGCGGAGCGATATTTTCGGTACCACAAAACCGCGGATGTATCTATGGTGAAAATTGCAGCTATACATCTTGAAGGGGATGCTATTCAGTGGTTTGACTGGTTTGAACATACTTATGGAGTCCTTTCATGGCGACAATTCAAAGAAGAACTGCTGATTCGCTTCAGACCAACCGATTACGAGAATATTGACGAACAACTAGCAAAGATCCGACAAACCTCCACCATTCAGGAGTACCAAACCAGGTTTGAAAGGTTATCTAATCAAAATCATGATTGGTCTCAAAAACAGCTATTGAGGACCTTCATTGAGGGCTTGAAGCCGGAGATCCGAGGAGAAGTTAAAGCGCGACAACCGTACACGCTTATGGCAGCCATCTCTTTCGCACGACATCAAGAGGAGCAATTGAACAATGAAGCTCGGAGGACTAGGGTCACTCCTCAACCAGTAATATTGAAGCCCTCAGCCCCCCCTACTGTCGACCAAGTCCCTGCACCAAAGAGGTTAACAGGAGAAGAGCTTCGGGAGCGATATGCGAAGGGGTTATGTTGGCATTGTGACGAGCCGTGGAGCCGTGAGCATCGCTGTAGTAAAGGAGGACTTCTTATGATTGAACCGATAGAAGAAGAGGTCATTGAACATCCAAAAGAGAGCTTTGAACATGAAGAAGAAGATGCAGAAGAAAAGCCAAAACCGACCGAAGTTACGGTACATACACTAGCTAGCTACTCAAACCCGCAAATGATGAAAATTAGAGGCCTTCTCAAACAACAACCAATCACTGTTCTCATCGACACGGGCAGTACTACTAACTTCCTAAATAGTAAGCTTGCTGTTCGGATATCATTACCTATCGAGAATCGCTGCAGGTTTGATGTTAAGGTCACCGACGGACGGATTTTGAATTGTGATCATAGGCGCTTGCAGGAGAAACTATTGCTGCAGGACCAAGAGATAATTGCAGATTTCTTCCTTCTCCCTCTTAACAATCATGAGGCCATGCTCAGAATTAAATGGTTGACGACATTAGGTGATATTTCTTGGAATTCTATGAAACTAATTATGAAATTTTACAGTAAAGAGAAACAGGTGACATTGCACGGGAAACGTGGGGGCGACATAACAACGATTTGCACACAACAAATGGAGAATGTTTTGCATAAAGCATGCAGCGGCTTTTTGGTACAACTTGAGCAGCAAACTAAGCGAGAGCCAACAGAATTTGAAGATCCAAATCTACTTCCTTTGCTTGCTGAATTTTCAAATATATTTGACGAACTGCGCAACCTACCTTTTACCTGTCGGCATGATCATTGTATAATGATTCTTCCAGGCAAATCTTCAGCAAATGCTCAGCCATATCAGTATCCACATCTCCAGAAGGATGAAATAGAAAGGATTATAAAAGAGATGCTCGAAACAGGAGTTATTCGGCTAAGTTGCAACCTCTACTCTTCGCCGGTGCTACTTGTACGCAAGAAGGACGGAACAAGGCGAATATGTGTTGATTACCGAGCTCTCAATGGCATAATCATCAAGGACAAATACTTTATTCCAATAGTAGATGAATTGCTAGATGAAAGGAAGCACAAATCTTTACAAAGCTGGACCTTTGATCCGGGTATCATCAAATACGAGCATGCGAAGAAGACATACGGAAAACCACCTTTTGAACACACAACAACCACGAATTTTTGCTTTCTTCAACAAAAGGTGGAATATCTTGGGCATATCATATCAGAGGAAGGTGTGGCAGTGGACCCCTTCAAAATTGGAGCAATGCAAAACTGGTCGACCTCGAGAAACATAAAATTGCTGCATGGCTTTCTGGGTTTAACAGGCTACTACCGCAAGTTCGTGAAAAACTATGAAAAGATCAATGCACCACTTACTTCCTTACTAGAAAAAGATGTCTTCCAATGGTTGGACAGAGCCTCCGCTGCCTTCGACAAACTTAAGGCAGCCATGACGACGACGCTGGTGCTAACACTACCAGATTTCAACCGACCCTTCATTATTGAGGCCGACACATCTGGAGTCAGAATTGGAGCCATTCTCATGCAAGATGGTCGACCACTCGCATACACTAGCAAGGCATTATCCCCCTCCGATCAAAATATGTCAACATATGATAAGGAGATGCTCGCCATTGTGCGCGCAGCAACGAGGTGGAGATTGTACTTGATCAGGCGATACTTTCAAATCAAGACCGACCATAAAAGCCTAAAATATCTCTTGGAGCAGAAGATATCTTCCCCCGAGCAACAAAAATGGGTAACAAAACTTCTTGGATTTGATTTTGAAATAACTTACAAAAAGGGGAAAGAGAATGTTCTTGCAGATGCGCTTTCGCAGCTACCCGAGCAAGTTGAAGTTTCGACCGTTTCACTTCCGACCAGCAACTTCCTTGAGGATATTAAGATGGAATGGCAGGAAGATTCAGATACTAGTAAGATTATAAAAAAATTGGAGGAAGCACCAAGCCCCATGGCTCATTACAATTGGGACTCAAAAGAATTACACTATAAGGGACGCATTGTGCTTGTGACAAATTCTACTTGCATCTTCAATAGCAGATTTTGGACAAAGTTATTCTATATGCAGGGTACTAAATTGAAAAGGAATACGACATATCACCCACAAACCAACAGCCAACCGGAAGTTTTAAACAAGTGCTTGGAGACAGCCCAAAGCCACCCACCAAATATGACTACCCAAAGAGAACTCCAGACCCAACCAAGTGCCATTATTGATCGACGGATCGTGACTCGACGACGACGACCCACTAATGAAGTGCTAATACAGTGGGCGAACCTACCAAAAGAAGATGCCACTTGGGAGAACTATGACGACTTGAAGATCAAATTCCCAGAATTCATGAATCATCAGCCTCGAGGACAAGGCTGATTTGAAGAGGGCGGGTCTGTTAGGACTCTAGCTTGGAGAGTCCTAATTGAGAGGGACATTCATGTAAAAATGTTAGGACTCTAGCTAGGAGAGTCCTAATTGAGAGGGACATTCTGTTAGGACTCTAGCTAGGAGAGTCCTAATTGTGAGGGGCATTCATGTAGGAGGTTTTTTCTTAGAGAAGAATTAGGAGTTGTAAGGGAATAGGAGTCTTGAGTAGGAGTCCTATTAGGAGTTGGTTAGAAGTAAGAGTCTTAAGTAGGAGTCATATTAGGAGTTAGGGTTTAGAAGCCCTATAAATAGCCATGTATTCCTTCTCTTTTCTTAAGCAATAGATGAATCTTTTCTGCAGCCTTTGAGCAGCAACTTGGAGGGAGGAACCCCTATAGAGTTCCAAGGAGGCCGATCCCCTAAAGAGATCAACCCCAAGTTTAGAATCCTTAAGGGTTCTAACACAAACATAAGAAGCTAAAACTTAACAACAATATTTGGAGAATTTGCATGCTTTTAAAGGAATGATAAGACTTGAGAGAATTCCTCAAGCAAAAGTATGATACTGCACCAAGGAGATTAGATAGATCTCACTACTGAAAACACTCCAAAGCCAAAACCACATAAATTAGCTGCAACCTTCAAAATATTTTGAGCTAGCAAATACACAAGAATTATTAGTACTACATAATATCAAAATTCACAAATAAGGTATCAATTTTATGACTCAATCTGGAGAAGTTTGGTTCTACTGGCTGTGATAGTTACTCTTTAACAGATCAAGCATTTGCAAGAAGCTATGGGACAACAACCCAGCCAAAAATGTCAAGCATGCCCGCAAAGATATCCTATTTATCAAATTCTATATAAGCAGTCAACCTCTGTACGCATACTTGGTAAGTTGCATTGAACATTGAAAAAATGCAGACCAACACTGATAGAAGCTATATAAGCAAACAAATCCCTGAGCAGAGCAATCTCTGTTAATCAATCCCTCCCCTCAATCATTTGGTCTACTTCTAACCACATTTACCCAAATAATAGATACATCTACCATGATGGTTATCTAAATAATATCAATTCATGAACATAGAAATTATAAAGTGATGAAAAAAACAGATGAAAAAAGGAGCCACAATTGGCTGTAGACAAAAGTCAAATAATATTTAGGATCAAAATCATAAAAACTACATGTATTGGAGTAAGAAGCCTTCGAATCAACGCTTAAGAACTTCCATGGCAACATTTTATCTACATCGATTACCTTCTCCTCACCAGAATTTTTGAGGGATATAAAACATAAACACATTTAAAAAAACTATTTGTTGCATTATGAGCTCATTATCTTAGCTCAAAATTTAAAATTTTGCTCTTTATTGTGATACAAAGATTCCATTATCAACAATCTTGGAAATAAAATCCTCAAGCCTAAAGAAGACCTAGTTTGCACTGGCAAACTACCTGCCAAGTGAATAACCAAATGGAAACTTATGGCTGCTAGAAAGAAAAATAACACAGCAGGTCACCTGATTATTGTTCATTCACAAGAGAGTCATACAAATTATCCACAATCTCATTTGCGTAAAAAATGACATCCAAAAGTAATATATTTGGAAACAACCAGAAAAAATTAAGAAGTATATATCATCTTAACCAAAATTCTTCAACATTGCATGATACATTTCCACGTTATGATCACTGCTCAAACTATTGACATAAAACATAGACAAGATTTGATTTTGTTTTCTGCTTTGACTAGCGAAACCTTAGGACATAAACTGATATGTTTGTTTTATTTGAGGTCTGGAATTTAACTTGCTGGTCCTGTGGTCCGGGAATAACCTGCATTATGAATCTAAACGTATTTTTAAAACCCTATATTATGAACTTTAGAATGCCGCTACAATTGAGTTAACCTCTTAGACTAACATTGTTTAGCAGCATTTGTATCTTTAGGTATTTTTTTGGTTCGATAATGTCAATACTGTTATTGCATACTTGGTTTTGTTATCTCAAACTACTCATCTTCATTTTCCATGCACAGTTAATGTAATGAAATCTTCTTCAATGAGTTTCATATTATTTACTCATTAATCTTAATTAAACTGAGTTTGGAAATTTGAAACTGATACATCTGGTATCACCACATTTGGCACTATGACATGATTTATCTTTTACAAGATCCTTAAAAACAAATTTAGATCCCAGCACACAGATGAACTACAGGAACCTCTTGGAAGGTTGAATAACACAACCAGATAACATAAGAAGACAACAATAATAGTGTCTCTCCAAAAATAGAATAAGAAAGAATCTATCAAAAATGGAATGAGTTGTCTACCAATTCAACATGAAGAAGTCATTGAGGTACAAATTCACCATCAATTAGGAAATAAACTTATGATACAGGTATCACAGATAAAAGAGAAATAAATGCAATTTCTTCACCTAAGAGTACGAAAGTAAGTAATGAAGAAATATGAAATTCATGGAATATATAAAGCTCATGCACAAGTCAACTGGCTGAGTACAATAAACATAGGATGATAGGTATCACCTTACCAATATTAGAGGGCACCAATTTTCCAAACGAAACAATAGTAAAAGCTTGGTGAACAATATTAATCTCTGGAATCTGGATTCGACAAATATTGAAAGTCTCGGTTACCCCTCAGTTGCAGACAAAAATTCTGGTCAGAGATGAATAGAAAACATCTATCACAAGTAACTGCAAAGAAATCTTCCAGCACCTTTGTCCCAAACACCAACCAAAAAGCTTTTCATACAATACAAATATGGGAACTAAATGTCAAAATGCACTTGGGGTTAAATGATTCTGCAAGTTTAACAAATACCAACTGTTAGCAACTATTTGACTGCCTGTTCAACAGCCTCCGCAGCCACTTCTGTTTTGTTTTCATTTATCTGAAGAAGCTCTAAAGGAGTTGCTGCCGGATCCAGCTCAAAGAAACCCTTAGGAGCATTTTCAGCTTCTTCACCAGTCAGTAAATACGAAGGCACTTGATGTGAAAACCGAAACATCTCTTCTTTTGGTATTCTCTTTAATTTCATAGGATCCAGGTGACGACAGAATATTGTTCTAAATCCAGACACTTTCACTAAAGGGATTATAGACACACCCTGTTCCTCACTATAGTCTTCAAGTACTTCTACCATATCATACTTATAAATAATATCATCAGCAGTGTGTTCATTCCACTCTGGAGACCAGTTTCTATAAAGAGCCCACGTTTCACCTTTTCTCGGAACAATTTTGATGACACCACGGGGGCCCTTTTCCCACCTGACCTTGTGAGAGAAAATATTAATTGTATCATTCACCTCATATCGTCCTATCCTGAAATCACCACAGGTTTTTGGAAAACCAGATGCAACCCAATTCAAAGGCCCAAACTCACTATTTGACCTTGAAGTGAGAAAACTCATGCGCACTTTAAAAGGTTTCAAAGAAATAACTTGCTGAACCAGAGCATAATACCGAGGCATACCATCCTCATCATCATAAGTGGCCCATATTTGATCACTTTCAAAAGATTGCTCTGAACGGTCATTATCAAAATCATGAAAATCTGGATCAGGAACAACTATTGACACCGGTTCATTACACTCATTATCTGAATCAGAAGATTGGACATTGGATGAGTTCTTCTCAGTGGCAAACTGTTCAGTATCACTCATAGACTCAACCACTCTGTCTTGATTAGTGGCATTGCGATGAACATTGTTTACCTCTTCATTGTCAGTTTCACTCAGTTTTTGTTTCTTTTTCACATTTTCTTTTGCATCTATTTTTTCAGTGGCAGCAGATTTCCAATCTTCTAGCTTCTTATGTATTGCTAACTTAGTCATCTCAATCAACATACTTCGAATATCTATATGAGGAAACTCCCTACCTAAGTTGTTATGTCTCACACCCGTTCTGAACTTGCAGAAGTCTCCATTAACCCCGCTTGTCCTATTTGTTTCAAACGCACCAAATTGTTCTGCCGAAGCTGCTGCATTATCACTCGCAGCGTCTTTGCCAACACCTCGTGCTCTCTTTGCAGGTAATGTGTCATTTGACCCTACATTAATAATTCCACATGTACTAGCATTCCTCTTTAGGTTACTATTTTTCCTGTGAAGAGCCTCTTCCCTTCTAGCTGCTGCTTGTGCCTCTTCACGCTCTTTTCTCACTTTCTCATAGGTCTGATGGACAACATTTGCAGCTTGGGCAGCAGCAGCTGATGAGGCAGTGGCACTTGCAACTCCTGCACTTCGAGAAAAAGGCCCCCACTGGAAGTTTTGGTTATTCAAAGAACCCAGATTTGCTCCATTCTGGATCCCCGAAGATCCCATGCCTGGAAGAGTCGAGTTACTTCTCCCCAGACCAGGGGCATTTTTCCTTGTTGAGTTGCGGTTAGAGCTCGGTTGACACTGCTGAGATGCAGACCATGGGCCCGAAGAACTAAATCCATTGGCAGAACTCTTTGTCTCTTTAGCTAGGAAAGGCTCATGACAATTTGGGCAAAGAAGATTATGATTAAGATACACCCTGAGATACTCATATTGCATTTTGCACTTATTACAAGATGTCCAAAATGTTTCCGGTATTGGTGGCTCAGGTGAAGAGTGCGCAACCGCTGGAGTCACATTAGTGCTATTCTTCACAGAATGCACCTTTGATGCAGCACTGTTGGCAGATTTGTGAAACCCATTAACATTACTAGAAAAATTGTTATTTTTGTTTGGTCGGGAAGTCTTTTGTGAGAACACTTTAATACATCTCTTCTGGTCATAGAGTGTTCTCCTAGACTTATCAGATAGGACACTCCATGCCTCAGAAATGAGCTGAAAAGCACCTTCAGCACCAACAGATTTGTTCTTGTCAGGATGAAGCTGGAGAGCCAACTTCCTGTACTGTTTCTTCACTGTATCTTCATCTGCTGAAGCACTGACACTGAGAATCGCATACCAATCCTTTTCACCGTAAACTTTTTCTTCCGAGGCAACATGAACATCTAGAATTGCTATCATCTGGCCAATGCCTTCAAGCGCTGGAAAGAGATTTTGGGCCTTCATAGCAAATTTCCTGGCACCCTCTAGATCCCTTTCCGAGAACTTCCTCTCAGCAATCTCTTTTGCTCTAACGGCCTCATCCTTATTGCAATCCATTCTCCAATCTTCTTCCAACAATCAGAAATGCTCCCTTTCCATCTTATATTTAAACTTGATGTACAGCACAGCAGCAGCTCTCAGAATACCTTCAATACAGGAAACCAATAATTCGCCTCAATCCTAATAACAGAACGAAAGGCAACCAAAACTCAAGATTTTCAATATATTGGGGTGGGATCAAACGATAACAATAATAGTAAAAAAATCACAAGTTCAAGCCTGATTGCATACAACAGATCCTTTCCCAAAGCAGACGTAAAAAGTAAAGCAATCACCAGCGAAACAAAACCAAAGCTCCAACATATTTCGTCAATCCATTCCCACTAAAACGACATGCATGAACTCGAATTTAATGGTATTGCAAAGAGCTCAAGATCTCGACTACAAAGACGTCAACAATGGGGCAAGAACGAGACCGGAATGATCTCACAGCTTGAAAACACCATGCTGGCTTCCACGCAGAAGAACGAGAAAAAATATCAACGAAAAACAAATCGCACGAAAGGAGATTAGGTTTACCAAGGCGAAAAACTCAATTCCGGGAGAAGGAACCTAGAAACCCTAGACGGCGCGATCTCCGGCCACCGGGCGGGGCCGGCGGCGAAATCAGATCCGCCAGAAAGCGCGAGGCGGGTGGAGGAGACGGAGAGATTACCAATTTGGAGGAAATCGAGGGGATTGGCGGGGATTTCAAGCTCTTACATCACCGATTCGGGTTTCCCCCCAAATCCAAAATGAGAAGCCCCACAATACGAAATGAAAACCCCTCTCAAGCATACACACAACTCCCAAATACCAAAATACCCAAAAGGGGGAGAGGTCACTTTTGGGTGTTTCTCCACCATCATTTATAGCAATTTTTTTAACCCTAACCCTAGTTCTAACCCAACCACACTTCAAAAAAAAAAAAAAAATATATATATATATATATATATATATATATACATATATACATATATGAAAAAATAAACCCTAACTCGAGTTGAGGGAAATAAAATCCCAACCCTAACCCTATATATGGGTCCCACATTCTATTTTTATTCACTTTTGAGAAAGGATAATTAAGCATGTTATTTGTCTTTAATCTCTAATGCTTGTTGATATAATAGAATAGAGTTCATAATTATGGTTATGGTTGTAAATTCATGGTTAGTATTATTTTCACATTTACTCCTCTTCGTTTATTCAATGTGAAATGTGATTATGAGAAGTATTAGTTTTGCAATTTGAAATTGGAGGTGGAGTTGAATTTTTTTATCATATAATAAAAAATCATGTTCTAAAAATATATTTTACAGATTAAGTATGAGACAAAGTATACTTCAATTTGCAAGTGTTTTCTTCCTCTTAAATGCTTCATTTGATGATCAGATGATGTATTCTTCCTATATTGAAACATGCAAAGGAAGGTTTATTTCTTAGGCCAAGGACTAGAGTTAGATTGGTTGACTTCCTTGGTTAAATTAACTAGGATACAATTTAAAGACATACAAGTTTGGTTATGTTAACTTGAGTTAGGTTAGAGGAGTTATATGGACCACTTGAAAAGATACCCCATCTCTATTAAACTAGTAAATAAGAACTCCTAGAGAATTGAATCCCTTCACTTTTCTTGTTTCTGGAACCCTCCATGGTTTTCCATCATGAATTACTAGTTTTATTGATCTAACAGAGACTATAATTGAGAAGATTCAAAAGAAGAGAAAAGAAGGGGAATGGAAAGTAGGGGATGCAGGTGTTCCCAACATTGGCATTATATATATGAATATTATACAAGCAACTACAATAAATGTAAAAACAGATGTGCATGAACATTGAAAAATGTTAATGCACCACAATCTTATATACTTGAACATTAGTTTCTTATATCCTAAGCATATAATCTTGAAGATATAACAGTTCATTTTCCTTATAATGATGATAGAGATAGGAGGATTAGTCACCATAAAGCTTATTGCTATCATCAAAAAAGTATATTATTATGATTTTTACACAATTATTTACTTATCCATCATCAAATCATTGATGTTACCATTCTAGTTATTTCAGGCTATTTTTTCCATAAGAGCAAAATGAAAGTACAGGTAACAACTAAGAAGAATTTTCAAGAAGCCATCAGATATGAAATCAACTCAAATTACTCCATCAAAATACTCCATGATGGACACATCACACTTGATCCTAATTAGGGCAGAAAATGAATGCCAAGTTAAGCCAAAAGCAATTATCAACCAATAATTATGTTTAATTTTATACAATAACAAGAGAATATAACAGGAAGGGAAAGACAAGCTTTGTAACACAAATTGCCAAAGACCTTTTTATTCTGCATATTAAGGAAACAGATACAGAGTATATCATATAAGATATTTATACACTCTCAAGCAACTCCTCGGAGTTCTCATTGAAAAATTTCTGTAGTTATGAGTATTTGGAGTTGATCCTGATGTATTTATGATGCTGATCTTTTCAAGTAAGCCATTACTCCGATACCAGCAATTAGCGCTGCTCCTGCTGCAACAGACCTGTATGCAGTGGCCCATGCATCCGTATCTGCACACTCAAGATCTCCTGATCCATGACCCTTCTTCTTGTGACCCAAACCCGAGAAATCCACATGCAACCTTAAACTCTGCAAAATAGAAGAGCTTACCGTAAGCATCCAATCCATTCCATTATCACGTTCAACCATTGTAATGTTCAGTAATAACTGAATGCAACGTAGTGTTGTTTGAACCATTGGATATAACTTCACTATACTTCAATCTGAATACCAACCAATGGCTACTAGTCCTTAGATCAGTATTCTCTAACATCTTTCAACATAACTATCTCAATTGGTTTCCATTATTTTGTCCTTAATGGACACACATATCTTCGTGGAACTTCAACTGTACTTAACCAACAATAAGAGTTATATGAAAGAAAAGTTTTGAGAACTTAATCAAACATGTTGGCATCCACCAGTGTCAAACAAGAAACATGATACCTTCCAACCAGATTGTCTAGCATGGTCCACTGCCGCTACAAGGTCACTGTCTGATGCAAGGATAACCTTGTCATGGTCCTCGTCTTCGTACTGGACACATCATCAAGATATCATGTTGACAAATATGTAACTAGCTAAAAGGTACATGAATTCTATAGTTAAACAGCTAGATAATTACCAATATCTGTGGAAGATGATTTCTATCGATATCATCACCCACGCTCTGGAGTATACAAGTTATAAGATCTGCCAAGCTGTGTGTTTCTGCACCATGAAACTAAAAAGTGATTAGTCCTAAAACCAAACTACTCCCCTGAAATTTTGATCAGACTCCATACCACAATTAAATCTATGCATTCTCTGCTGTTTATCCTCGAGCTTAAAGCCAAAACTAGCTGATAAGTCTGAAGGTGGATAAAAGGCTGATGATCTTTCTGTATCTGCGGTAACTTGTGTAGATCCTTCACTGAAATGCTACTATGGTGAGATACGGATGTTATTGATGAACAAAGAGTTCAGTGACTGAAATAAGATAACAGTAAGAAACCTTTGACAATCATCATCATGATACAAAGGTTGTAGGGACAATGCAGAATCCAAAAAGTTCTGCATCATGGAACTTGCTGTTTCGATTCCACCGCCTGTCCTGCTTCCCACCTACATATCCAATACAGAACATTGTCATGTGGCATCATTGATTAATGACACTGGTTGCATGATCCAATACATCCAATTCCCCAGTTTATGACATTTATTTTTATTTTTTGTAACATCTTCTCAAAACAGGCAATTGTAATGTGACTGACGCCATCAGGTTTGCAAATTCTGAAGTTAGTTCTCAGCACACTTATTTTTTCAAGCTCAGTAATTATACTTGAAAATGATGCTGGCATGCCATCTTAAGTAGATTGAAAAGATCAAGCAGATCCAGACATGGAATAGCTCAAGAAAGGTACCAAATGACTTACAGCAGCTATTGCAGCATGAGCAATATGAATAACATCAACAACTGCAACAACGTCCCCATCTGTTGCAAGGCATAAACTATCTAAGTAACAATCGAGGAGAACATTTTCCATTTCTCATGGGTAAGCATACCTCTATCTACAACAGGTAGATGCAAAAATTTCCTGTCGTGCATTGTATGGAGAGCATCAGCAATTGGTGTATCAATTGTCCCACACTCAGGATTTGGAGTCATGACCTGAATGTTAAAATTAAAGGAAAAAAAGTAAAGCATACCTCTTCAGCAGAATCTTAGACATAAAAGTGAGTTCTTGAAGAATCAAATTGAGAAAAATAAGATACTGAAAAACAAAGGCATGACTGAATAATTTGTTACCACAACAAATCAGGTTTGCTCACCTCTAAACGAACTCAAATTAGTGAAAGTCACTGGCCTATTAAGTATGTAACATATGTTACTGTCTGTTCTTTACCAGCATAGAAATTGGTGTACAATGGTGTGAAGTTTTATATATAACTTGCACTTGTTCAGCTACATATTTTACAGGTGAATAGCTGACTTCAAAATGAATCTAGATTAAAATAATTTTATTCCAAATAAGAATGATAAATTAAACCATTTGCAAACAACGTAATTCAACTATATAATTTGGGCATCTTATATAACAAGATGTGATGAAAAAAAAATCAATATATTCTTAAAATATTCAAAAAATAAAAAATTCCAAGTATTTCTTTTTCTAATTCTGTTGAATCAAAGTAATATTTCATATACACAGAAGAGAACATGATTATGCTACAGTGCATAAAAGAATTGGAGTTGCAATCAGGATCCACAATGTGATATGACCCAATACGTTTTAGCACCTACAGGATGATCCTATACTTAATCCATGAATACATGGTTTATATTAGAGTACAACGAGTATCAATTAAGAGGAAAAATGATTTAATTAAATTGCAAACTCTAAAATGGCTGCAAATCATAATATGAGAGATAAATTAGGTCCGAAAATTCCAAGCCACTATTTTTTGCTACAAAATTTCATAAGTCATTTCTTACTCATACTTTTTTGTCCAAGGTATTATTTGGTCGCCAGGGTAATATAGAACTGTTCTTCTTGGTAAATCTCTTTTTTGTTGTTTAATTAATAGGAAATATTATAGAGATTGAATTTGCTGACTTCTATGAAAAGTTTGGATTTCATTTTAAATATTTTTATCCTGAAAACGAAAGAGAACTTCTTCCTACGGCTTTTCAACATATTCTTCCAAAAAGAGACTCACTTCATATTTTTTTTCATAAATTTCAAATGCAAGAAAAAATTTAAATGAAGCAGTTTTTTTTTCAATTTCCTGCAACCATGCAACCAAACAACTCCAAGAAAAGAATTCTTTGGTGGAAATTTTTCTTCCACCTTTTTCTTGGCAACAAAAGTGGTCCCATGCAAAAAGAATCTCCAGAAAATCAATGTCAACAGAAACTTAGCGGTGACGAACAATGACAAGAAAAAGCATGTATCCGATGAGATACCTTTTTCACAGGAGTCAATTCTGGAGAAACATTCTTGGCAATTACTCGCATTAAAATGTCTCTTGAACTGATCAATAAAGCAAAAAAGAGCTTAGCAAAAGGACAAAGCTAAATAAGGACGACCAACATAAGATTAAGAAGCATACGTCAAAATCCCCTGAAGTTTATTTTCAATTGTTACAACTGCTGAACTTATTTTCAGCTCAAGCATTTTCTTTGTTGCAGTTAACACTGAATCAGTTGGTGAGACTGTAACAAACCTAGGAAAAGGTTCCACCATCAGCAAATTGAAAAATTGTTGGTTATTCGTATGCAATATTTTGGTCAGCTACTAGCAAGCAAAAGAGTAATATATTATGATGCATCAGTATGTAAATTCCAAAATATAATATTACCTACTTCGAGTTCTCTTGAATGATGGTTGATAAACGTGGCCTAAAAATCCACTCTTGAAGAGTTTCAATAAATGTCGCAGGACCTAGAGAGCACAAATCTTAAAATTGTTATGAGTTCAACTGATTTATTAGTTGCCAAGCAATAATCATTTTTCAGAGATTTTGAATAGTGTAATGAAAAGTTGAAAACTATAATGTTTTTAAGCAAAATAAATAATGCCATAATCATAATAAAACAATATTTTTTTAGAGCATAAAGGATCCAATTAGAGTACATATCTAATCCACCAACCAGAAAAAGATGAGCCCCAATGCTTTTCCATCCTTTGAACAGCAGCTGCAATGGCCTTTCCCTTTTCAGCTTCCCTTTCCATGCGTGCTATTGCATCATATAGACATTTTGCTATGTCAAGTAAGCCAATGACTTCACCATTTTCAACAATGGGCAAATGTCTAAACTTTCCTGAAAGTTGTAGGAGGAGGTTATATTGATAACAAATTTGATATAAAAGGGATAGAGATGCCTCAAATGTTCCATGATACAAACCTTGCACCATTTTCTGCAAAGCTTCAACCGCCAATGTGTCCGAAAGCACAAAAAATGGATTTCGAGTCATCACTTTTGAAACTTGAGTTTCTTGAAGCTTTAGTTCTCGGGCAACAACTCTTGTGGTTATATCCTTACAACAGAGAAAAAAGAACAAAAAACATAAACAGCATTATGGTCTCCAACACTCCAACTCCATTCTAATAAAGGTTCATGCATAACACAAACGAAACCTTGTCTGTTAGGATTCCACAAAGCAATGCATTTGAATCTGTTAACAATACAGCATCAACCCTTTGTACAGCCATCCTACGGCAGGCTTCATGCACGGTAGAATTTTCAGCTAGTGTTAAGGACTTTGACAATCGTATTCCCCTTAAATTTCTGTCTCCAATCAGAATCCTGCCATCAGGGATAAAAATATAAGATATTTAATACCATAACTGCAATATTTTTCACTTGTGGATAGTATGTCAAACTAACCTATAGAAGTAGCTAAACAGCAACCAGCAACATGAACAAAGATTAAGTAGCAGTAATGAGACAATCAAAGACTTGCCTACTTACATTACCATATAATTGTTCAAGCAAACATTATATTAAATTTAGCTCACATCATTGCAGTGATCGTAATAGACGAACGATCAACTTTTGGGGTTCATCCGGGAACGGCAAAACTGTATAGACCCCAGAGCCGATGTGCTCACGCCGAAAAAGACGAATGATGACTTATCAGTGACAAAGTTAAGCTGAATTAGACAAAGAGACCTAAACAATTTAATGCTACGGCGAAAGCACCCTGATTTCGTTCATTAAACACCAAGTTCCACAAGTTCATCTATCTACGAATCCTCTAATCTCCGATGTTCAACCCAAAGATATATCACAAAACCAGGAACAAAAATCAACCTTTACCTATTGAAGATTATAAGAAGACGAAACCAATGAGATAGGCCAAATGAATCGAGCAAGAGAATTATCGACAAGAAAAAGGGACAAGAAACACACGGGGAGCGAGTTATAGAAGTTCGCCCGACGGCATCACCGCTGCCGTTATCCGGTGCCTTCTTCCTCCCGGATACGCTCCTTCGCGACGACCCGCCGGCGCCATGGCCGTCCATGATTCTATCCGACGATGAACGACGCCCCTTCCCACCCCCAGCCCCACCAGTCTCCTCCGCCGCCGCTACTATGCCTCAGACGATCGCCGCTATCTCTCTCCGGGACCCCCGAGTAGAATCCGATCGCCGGCAACGGCGAGCGGATCGGACCCGAGAGACATGGGAGAGATCCGGGCTTCCTCTTTCCGGCGAATGCAAGCTTCAATATAACCTACAGAATTATTTTTGGACGAATTACTTGGAAAAAAAAAGGGTTTTCTTGTTTTAAGTTTCTACAAAAAACAAAAACAAAATTAAATTTAAATAAAAATAATAAAAATAAAAGTTATTGGAAGAGTATGAAAATATAATGTCTACCTAAAAGTACTCAAAAGAATCAGTTTTCTATTTTTCGTAAATTTCTATCAATTCATAACTATTTACTATCATAATACATGTAAATGACATATAGTTTTGAGTAAAAACTCTATCAAATTTTTTAGTAAACTTTTGAGTTAGAACCAAATTATAGCAAATTTTAATATGATTATAAAGTTGCGATCAATAAATCTTTTTTGAAAATATGATTAATCAACAACGTAAGTAAGAGATGTGAGTAAAGTAAATGAGTAAATAACAATAAATCAAAAGTAATAGAAGAAATGTAAATCGATTTATAGCGATTTGGTCTTTCCGATTTACGTCTACTCCCCCGATTCATTTTTGCTTAAGGCCACTAGCTTTCATTATCGATTTTCTTTTCAAAGGGTAAAGATCAATTATTCTTGTTATAACTTTTTTCCTTTTAACAAACTTAGGAAAAAACTTTCATACTCACTCTTTTACAAGATCTCTCACAGCCTACGACTTAGGTTTTCATTAGCGATCTTCTTTTCAACAAATGAATATCAATTATCATTGTTATAGTTTTTCGCCTTTTATACTTACTTTTTTATAAGATCTTTTATCTCATATAACATAGAATCACCTCTAAACTCAAGAAAGAGTAAGAGACTCAAACAATGCTCAAAGAGAGAGCTATAACCCTTCATAAACTTAGAATTTAATGTTCCATCATTTAAGCCTTAATATGGTATTTATAGGTCCCAAAGGCTACAAAATAGAGTCAAAAATTTTAAATCTCCAAAAAATTTAGGGTATGGGTGGGTAATACACCTGATGGTATTAGCATCGCAACTTTTGATGTCATAATTTTAGACTTTCGAGTGGTGCCACCATCGTAAATTTTTAATTTTCGATGGTACCACCGCCACCCTAGGTAGTACCATTGCCGATAACACTAACAAGCATAATTTGTGCTTGTCGACTGATTCAAGTGGTTCCATTGCTCAAGCCTACTTAAGGCCACTGTTTTGACTTTCTAATGGGCATAGTTTGGCCCAGGTCCAAGCTCATTGGCTTTCTCGACAAGTTAGTATGGTTTCGGTCCAATACCAACTCAGTTTGACCTAGAAAGATCTCGATCAAAATTTAACAATCCAATCACATATTCGACACAATTATGAAGCTTTTCAGCACATTGTATATCATTCTGATATATTGTCCGATCTTTCGGTACTTCGTTTGCGCCTTTGATGCATCGTTCTTTCTTTCGATATATCATCCGATCTATTGATATGTTGATTTTCCCACGACATCTAATCTTTTAATGCAATACTTGATCATTCCGGCACGATGTCCGAACTTCATAAAGTTTAATTTTCGACATATCGATCTATTCTTTAACTCGACCTCTAATTTCTGACATGATATTTTTTTTTGACACAACGTCTCATTATCTTATTTTGATAATTTACTCTTAATGGTTCGAGTCATTGATCGATGTATTTCCTATATCAGTTATCTTAAAAATTTATTAATCAATTCAAGATTTAATAATTTTTTTTGATATAATATTAAATTTTATATTATACGAAGATCGACCTGCCATGATGCATTCGTCGCTCAACTTAGTATTTTGAGACGGATATGAAAAGGATTAAGAGAGAATATTTGATATTAAAAAATATATATGCGTTCACTAATCACCGCCCCTTCTTCGGATTCAATAAAAATTTTTATGAGTTTAATCATATTGACGTGATGTATTTGATCATTGGGTTCTTATCGGGTGACATGACTATTATATATCGAACTTTGAATAAAGACAAATATTCTCGTATCATCATGGTCTATTCTTAGATAAAATTTTAAATAATTATATGTTTAAAAATAATTACACTGAATTTGTAACTAGTCATATTTAATTGTCAAATTATTTATTATATCATCCATAAATGAATTATAAAACATGAAATCATATTTTGTTTCTTTTTTGTCGACCTGAAAACTAAGATATTCTTAATATTTTCATATTATATTTGACTTCTCGAAGGGTGCCAATATAAATTAGGATTTGCTTTGGGATATATGCCAAATTAAAATCCAGAGAAAACCGGTCTAAGGGATTAAGCCGGGTCGAGGTGAACCGTGGGCCGGTTCAATTGGCTCTTTTTTATGGATCGACGGGGCTTTCTCGTCGAAGCCTTGCAATAGTCCTAATGAAGACGGAGAACTGCTTCGCGGCCCCGCCCCTGGCGGAAGGAGCCGCAGCGCAGCCGTCCAGCGCAGATCGGACGGCCAGGGGAGCCTCGAAGTACCTCGCTGGCCTCCCGTCCCGCGGCCTCTTCTCCTCCGCTGTCCTCTCCTCCAACCCGGTACTGTTTCCTCCTCCTCATCCTCTTCCGTCCCCCGAACCCTTTCTGCTTTTTCCCCTCTCATTCCAGGGTTCATTCCTTCCTTCCTTTCTTGTTTGTCGGAGTAGTTCGTAAGTAATTTCTGATGAGTTCAGGGCGATTTGTAGGGTGGCATACGGGTTTACGTGTGTGATCATGAGACCGCGCCACCAGGTTATTCTTTTGGTCCCCCTCTCTCTCCTTGGTTGCATCTCAAAGTTCGAATTTTCCCTCTGTCACGATCTTATTTCGCCCTACTATGTGTTCTATATATCATTTTCTTTGAATGCTGTGAATACAAACTATTTTCCGTATGGCGTGCACTGAAACTTTGCTAGTGATGATTTGTGTTCCGTGATCGGTTTAGTCTGTGATTTGGTTTCGAATCCAAATATTTGCCATCATGCGCACATAGGGAGTGGCTGAGCAGTTCTCTGGTTTGTTTCTGATTCATTATTTCGGGTCAGGGTAACTTCATTTTCATGCATTAGGAGTTCAATCATGTTTAAATTTGTTGTTTAGAAAGATTAATTTATGGCCATTTGAATCTGTAAAGGTTATTAACTTTAAAATTGCAGAAGAAACTATCAACAGAGGTGGAACGTGAATTAAGTTGATATCGCATTTGTCTGGAAGCACAGTCTGTTGATTTTATGATTGTGTATTGAGTAGGTATAGAATTTGCATTTGGAATTGTATTTCATCTGATTTGGCTGAACAACCACTTCATGTCGTGCTTGTTTTCTCATGTTTCGACTGCTGGTAGTTTTAGGTGGTTGTATGACTAAGATTTTCCCTTTTTCTTTTGTTTATTTAGAGGGCCAAGTAATCAAGACAAACTCAACAAATATATTGATCAGAGCTCTCCAAATTAACAAACAAAAGAGTGATGCAAAGGATGTAATTGCTAAATCTGCAGCAGATAGCAGCACAGTCAAAAGGTATTATTTGCTCGACAATTGTTTGATATTCATGCTTATACACGAAACACATACATACCCCTTCATTTCTTTTGCTAGATGGTACTTTTCTTTAGATTTGTCCCCTCACATGTTGACCGTATTGGTAGAATCCTCATTGAAGTTACTTTGCCAGCACAATAGATTTTCATTTATTTGTGGATTCCTATGAATCAGAGTGACAGCTTATTCAGTTTGTGCTGCAAGCCAAATATCATCAAATAAAATTTGCCATACCATGCTAATACTGGAAATTTATGAACACCAATAAGCAATGAGACTGTACTATTCTTTGCTATGTTTACATCTTGACTTTTTTTATAGTAAAACTGTAAAAGATTGCTGGAAATAAAGGTAAGTTATAGTCTCCAGATGTAAATTCCTGTTCGCAGCTTTGCTAGAAGTTCTAAAGAACTTAGAGGACACAATGAATTTCGGTCAACTTGTTTGCGTCTTTTATAGATGGAACTGTTATTGGTGCGTTTTATGGTCTATTGAACTAGCAAAGAGTTGTTTTTTTTTTTTTTTCCAGATCTGCTGTCAGAACTTCGGAGAGAAGGTCTCCACCAAAAAAGATGAAGACTAGTTCTGCTTCTACTAGTCATCGAGGTACCCTACCACAATTTTTAGTTGCTTAACCATGTGGGATGAAAAATTAATTAGGTTAGAAAAGCATCTATGTTAAATGGCTTTTGCTAGCGAATTACTTGAAAACATTTGTGATTTTGGAAACTAAAAAGGAAAATATTTCTTTTATGGTTTTTACCTTTGATATAACAAATCAACATGTGAAATAAATAAATAATAATAATACTGACCAATATCCTAAGAACTTCTTAAAACTAATATTTTTAGGCTGTTCTTGTTTTACCTTCCCATTGCCAGAGCTGATGAAGTTTTCTTCGAGTAGTAGCGAATCAATGACATTACTTAAATTAATAATATAGAAACTAGCAGATAGATGGAGTTAATTGGCTTGTTGATTATACCTATTTTGTTAGGGTTCTGGAGTTCCATGCTATGGGAATATGCTATCCTGAGCAGTCGTATATACATATATACATATATGTGCGCCACATTGAACAAATAAAATTTCTATTTAATTTATTAATACATAGGAACGACAACATGACATATTGGTGGAAGTTAATCCATATTGCAAACTGCAGAGTATGTAAATCAGCAATATAGTTCTTGGGACAGCCTGCCTGATTAGCACTCTGCAATCTGCATCATTTTTAATTATCTGGTACATGGTGCAATGGTGGTTATGGTATCTGTATGTCATCATTGCATATGTAAGCTAGCCAAGGGTAAGATGGCCTATCACATTGAGTTATGTCCTGCCAGTATTACATGATTACATCATTAAGAGGGGGTCAACCAACCAAAAAAGAAATTCTTGCGGACAATTCTTGCTGTTGTATATATGTACAGTGTGCTCATGCTGTGAAGTAACAAGTTCAAGTGGCAATTGTTTAAAATTCAATCCAGTTATTTCATTGTTAGTAAATAGACAGTACATAAGATTCCAGTTCATGAAACCTTTCCTAGATATCATATGATTCCAATAGTTCTTCAGAATATGAATTTTCAGGAGCTTCTGACTAGTCTTACCAACATGTAAACAAGAAAAGATGACAATCCGTCATAATATATGGTTATTGACATGGAGCATTATATTTTTTTTATATGGATCTTCAAAGCCATCCTATTCCAGGTTTAATAGCTATGAATTATCCATCTCTGTAGAAATCTTGAAGGGAAGTTATGCACTCCCAATAACTAATCAATCATTAATCTTGATAGAGTATGTGATTCATAACTAAATATTTCCTAATGTATTTGGTTATGACTTTGTTTTCTTATTGTTTCTAGTCCTTTAATTTAAAGGCACTACTCTCACTATGTGAACATCAAACCGACTAATTCAACTTCTGATTGCTACAATGAAAATGGAAAATTGTTTTGCTGCCGAGAAATTTTGGGTTTTATAGGCAGTTGCAGTTCTGAATTATCTGAGAAGAAACTTCAGACGATGACCGTAGAGCGATTACGTGCACTTTTGAAAGAGAGAGGACTCTCACCAAAAGGGAAAAAGGTAAGGATTATTTGCTGCTGTGTTCCTATTAAAGTTTGTTAGTCACATTGTCTTGCATGCTCCTGTAGAGATGCAAGACGGTGATTTTTTAATGGATAGTCCTTGGATCATCTCATTTTGTCTGATTTGGCAAACGAAAGTACTCACATAATTCTCAGTCAGCTGTACTAAAAGAATATGGGAATTCGTTTGTATGTTGCAGGATGAACTGATCGCTCGCTTGAAAGACGAAGCATAGTAGAAGGAATCAACAAATTTCTACAATGATGTTGCACCAAAATGCGGTACCAGCTTCAAGACCAACGGCAGGAGCATCAAACACTTCAAGATGCCTGTTTGGCCGATGGTGCATTTTCTTTGCTGCCCTGCTGGTGTTCTTTGTTACTTTATCTCGCGTAGAAGTAGCATGACAACAATATGCAAGGGGCTGTGACAATTGAGCTGTCTAATGTAATCAATATGTCCTTGTGTTTCTTTGTGTTCAGTCTGATGCGGGCTTAGTTAGTTTAGACTGAGGTCGTTGTCTTGATGTAGAATCTGCTCTCCAAGTTGTGTTTGATAAAGAATCGACTTGATCCTTTAGCGAGTGATAGTGATCATATTATTGTCCCTTTCTAGCTGAATCGTCTCCCCGTTGGTGGGGGGCTTCTCTGCCCAATGAAAGATGAATCATATGACAAGGAAGAAAGTTGTTCACACAAAATCGAATCAAGGTCGTATGAACTCGGTATTATTTATGGGATGTTAATATAATTTTTTAATTTTTTTTAAAATATCATATGAAATTCTCTAAGATAATAAGATTATCACTTAGATGATTTAGTAAAAAAAAATTCATCATCAGCATCTAAGCATTCCTAATGCAATAGTATTCAAGCAAACCATGATTTTTATAAAAAAATATATTAAATATCAATTGCATTAGGCCTAATTGGCGTTTCAAATTTATACAAAAACACAGCCTAACCTTCAAATAGCCAGAGAAGAAAACTGATGAATGTTCTTCTTCCAGGCTACGTCCCATTCTCACCGTGCAATGGGAAGAAGTATGGTGTTGCATGCCCAATACAAGATGATCTAATGGAAGCTCTAATGCCATATCATGAAACTTCAAGAACAAGTAATCAAAACATGGGCTGAGGTCGTCCGTCTATGCAAGAAAAGCAGAGACGAGAATGTCGACAGGAGAGCAAACCGCAAGATAAAAAGGTCATTGATTTGATTACTGAAACATATCCTTCCAGATAAAGATGCTGATGTTGCCACCATTCCAACCATCTCAAACATCTTTTGCAAGCACAGACAGCACCAACGCTTGAGTACGTAAAATCTCAATTGTTAAGATTATGTTTGTATATTTTTATTACGTGTAACCTATCAAATTCACTATACATTCATTATTTTTATAATTTCTTTCTTTCTTCATGAATATTATTATTATTATTATTATTATTATTATTATTATTATTATTATTATTATTATTATTATTATTATGTGTAACATCTCTATTCTCATTAAATTCTAGAGATTACAATTATTTTTACGCATGTGTTCATGCAGAGATTTCAATCCTCCTTTTTATCTAAGTTTGATTCTCTTAATACTTTTCTTAAACTTAATTCATTCTTAGCACACATTCTAAGTGATGTTTTAGTCTTGAATTGAGAAAATTGGTGAAATATCCATAATTTGACACCAGACTTAATGTAGTCCAATGAAGCTACCTTCTCTTTGATTTGATATCGAGTGAAACGATAACGAATGATTTATTCATAAAATATCAGGTTTTTTATCAATGCAATCGCCAACTTTTTATCAACATTTATCTTTGTAGCCATGTTGTGCATAATTGATTTCATTCAAGAACTTTCTTAGTTATATAGCATGGCATAGACAACAATAGATTGTTTTTTCAAAAGTAGTGTCACCTATATAAAATAAATTGATTATACTTTTTCTTATCTTCTACATCTCCTCCTCAATCATTATCGAAATAATCAAAAAGTTAAAAATTATTAAAAAATATATATAATAGACCATGAATTATGGTACTTTTGATTTAGCATAAAATTCTTTTAGTAGTTTTCATGTGTTGACTTTGGTTCATCCATAAGTCCGCTTATCAATATGGTTCCATATAAAATATTTGATCTTGTGCAAGTTAAGTATTTCAAGTTCTACTAAGATTTTGAGGTAGGTTGGATTAACTATGTTATCATCATCTTATCTTAAAAGCTCGATGTCACATTTAGTCGGTACACTAATCGGTTTGAATCTTTTGAGAACATATTTTTCTTGTCAAATGAAAATTATCATTTTGATGCTAAAGAATGAGACATGAGCCCAATATCAATCATTTCAACTTCTTCGACCATTGTTTACAATTCTTTAAACATAAATGAGTTACTTCACGTAAAGACAAGATCATTTATATATAAGCAAATAAGTTAGATATTTCGGACATTGATCATAATAATTTTGCTTTAGTATTCTATGCTCTTTAAGTTACAAAACTTTCTTTTCGTGTCCCTTTTTAATGTAAACTAATAGTTATTGTATGTATATTCAAAAATACAGATTTAACATCTATTTGATAGATTAATCAATTATTTTGTCTAGCGATAGATATAATCAATCTACTAGGTTTTATTCGGATAACAATGGCAAATACCTCATTATAATTGATGCTAAATTTTTTTGTTTGTAACATTTTTTCACCAGTCTAGTTTTGTACTTGTTAAATTGTTCTTGTGTATTTTTCTTGATTTGTAAACCCACTTTCCACTAATAGCATTTTGTCTTTGAAGTGGTTCACTATCTACAAGAAGATAGATAAGTAAGATGTAACTTATTTGTTACTTCATATAAATCTCTTGAACTTTTTAGTCTTTGAGCTATTAGGCTATCTTCTAGAGATGATTGTATAGTAGAAGAGATATTGATGATGATGGTGGTAAAGATGGTAAAACAATTTCAAACTCTATTTGCTTTTTTTTCGTCTTCATGCAACTCTTCGATATTGCTCTCTCAATTCTATACACATTTTTCATTGAATTCTAAATCTCTACTTATAACAATCTTTGAATTGTTATGATCAAATAATTTGTAGGTCTTTCATTTAGCGTCATACTCAATAAAAATGAGTTTGGAGCTCTTGACCTCTAAGTTGGTTCTTCTTTGATTGAGTATGTGTGCATAACCAATGCACTCAAAGATCTTGAAGTGTGAGATGCTTGGTTTTCTAGTTCATGCCTCTTGTAGAGTTTTGTTTTCCAAATTCGATGTATGAAGTAGATAGCATAAGCCAATGCTTTGGTACAAAATTATTTAGGCATATATTTCTCACCATAATGAGAATTGTCTTATTTTTTCTTTCAATCATATCATTTTGTGGGAAAGAACATAGTAACTCACATAACATATAATTTTGATACTGAAGTCATTTTCATTCTCCACAAAAGTTTTAATCTTATTCAACATGCTAAAGGCTTTTCTTTAAAAAAAAAAAAAAAACTAAATTTTTTATTACATAATCATCAATAAAAGTAAAAAAACAATGATGTTTATCAAAAGATGTTAGAGCAATAAGACCACAAACATCCATATAAATAAGTTGAAGTATTTCTTTATTCTAAAGTTTCTCATGTGGAAAGTTTTTTCTTGGTTGTTTGGCAAAAACACACCCTTCATATGTTTAACTTCAATGTTGTACATAGGGAAGACAATGCACAATCTTCTAAGTTGTTAGCATGTTGAGATATGAAAGTGTCATAGCTATTGGAGTCCTTCACACAAGTTTTTAAACATTATACCATCATGGTTAATGGTTAAGATAAATAATATAATCTTTGATATCTAACTTGAGAAATTAAATAATTCATGTTGATTCTAAAAAAGAATTATGTTCTTTTAATATGAATATCATAATCATTTTTAAGAGTTATCCAAGATTAATATTATTGATCTTCATACTCAGCATATAATAAACATTAAAAGAAATCGATGGCTTCCATCTTTTGAGGAGTTTTTGACATATAATAAATGTTTTAAAAAATTAATAACTTTCATCTTTGAGGTGAATAGTACTTTTGAAGAGTTTTCAAAATAGATTTATCCAAGCCAGTGTTAGAATCGAGTCGGCACCAAAAGAGAGGTAAATTAGTGTAGTAGATAAAAACGTCAGTTTTAAAAATCTTTTATATGATTAAAACCGATCTCGGAAGATAATTTGAAATTGAATGCTTGTTTGTAAGTATAGTGAAAATAAAAACAATTTGTTATAAAGGTAGATAACTAAACAGAAATGCAAACCGATTTATGGTGGTTCGGTTGTCGTGACCTACATCCACTCCTGATTCCTCTTCACTCGAGGCCACTGGCTTCCACTACCGATCTTTTTTCCAACAGGCGAAGACCAACTATTATTTTACACTCGATTCTCCTTTTGACAGATTCAGGAGAGAACTTTTACGCCCCCACTTACTCCTCTCTTAAACGACACTAATACTTAGAGCTTTAGATGAGTTTTCACAAGATTACAGCAGCGTTTTTCTTCTTTTTTGCTCTCAATTCTTATGTGTGTTAACCAGGGATGAGAAGGGTATTTATAGGCCTCAAGTGGATTCAAACTTGGAGCCTAAAAGTGTCTCATCCCCGGTTTTCGGGATACTGACAGTACCACTGCTTGTGCTAGGTAATACTACCGCATGCAGCAATGACACTAAGCGGTACCACCGCTCAGTCTTGCGGTACCACCGCCTGACACCCTATCATTGGGCGGTACCACCACCCAGACTGACGGTGCCACCGCCTAACACAGTCTCAGAGACTGTGCCACTGATGGTTCCACCTGTTGGGTCACTGTTTGGGCCTTTTACTTGGCCTAACATAACCCAAACTTGAGCCCAATTGACCCCTAATTGAGTTGGCCCAATTCCAACCCAATTATACCTAAAACCTATTTCGATCTAGACAATTATTACAAAGCTAAGTCAAATGTTGTCCAGCATGTCATTGGTTCATCGATGCCTCGTTCGATTCTTTGACGCATCGTCCTCTCTTACTGCCTATTGCCCAATCAGCCAGTTGACCTCCGTAACTCCAATTTCTTTGGCATAATTTTCGCTCTTATTGGCCCGATATCTGAACCCATGACCCAAGGCCTTTTGTCGATATGTCGACCGATCTTCCGGCTCGAGATCCAATCTTCTAACATGTTCCACTCTGGCCCAATATGATTCTTCTTGCTTTAATTGTCTCTCCCTGATCGAAGCTTCTTGCATCACTCAAAACGCAGATAAGATCATAAACACTATCAATTGATTTCATCATCAAAATTCGAGATTCAATAGCTAGGTCCATCAATATTTTTTTGTAGCCACACATATGATTGTTAAATTTGGTGTCCAAGTACCACTTGCATAATGATATATTCTTATGTGCGGGCAACAAAAAAATAAAACTTTTTTTCTTTTCAACATATTTAATATTTTTTTCAACTTGATTGTTAATAGTATTCTAAGGCATAATGACCAAATGTTTTAAATAATAATATTGAATTTTATAATGATTATAAATTTGGCCCTTATATTTTTTTTTTATTGTTTTGGACTTTGATCTTTATTATTATTTTTTTTCTCTTTCTCCTTGGTCATATCTTTTACCACAATCATGATCTTTTCTACATCCTCGACCTCTTTTATGACCATAGTCACTTGAGCCTTTATTTCTTTCTTTTAAAGTGAGCTTTGTTTAGAGAACTTATTCCACCGTGTCTAATTCTTCTTGTTGATTAAATGTTCATGTGTTTGTCAATAACCTATTAGCTTATCAATAGTTATTAGGTCTAAAATAATCTTAGTTTATCAAAATAATCAATAGGTATTATGTCTAAATTAGTTATTAGGTTATCAATATTTTGTGGAGACCACAATAAGGTTGAACTTCTCATGCAAGTATTTTTTTCGACCACACGGGCATCTTCTATATTTTCATCATTTCTTCTTACTTGATTGATAATGATGAAAACTCTTGTAAGATAATCCAAAATAATCTATGGCTTAATCCAAAATATCTTTAGAGTATCCTCTTTGATAACAGAGAGATTTCCTCAACTGAGAAAATCTCGCTGTTGAGAAAAATCCTCTCAATAGATAATTAAGGTATGCTTTCTCTTTATCTTTATAATTTTACTATTTATTCTATCACTTTATCATGGTATTAGAGCAGTGAGAAGAGAGGTGCAAACCTCTACCTCCGGCCAGTAGCCACATTCTCCCTCTTTGTGGACCTGAACCCTCTCGTTGGGCACCATCGACCAGCTCCTAGTTCTCTCACTTCGGCAATGTCATTGTCTCCAGCAACATCGTCCTCACTGCTTCCGGCGGCATCCTATGGCAACATTTTGATATTCCTATGGACATGCTCTTGCGGAGTCACATCTTGGTCCTAGAGAGGACCTTGTTTTGGTGCAGGCCTATCATCCCTTTCTGTTATTACTAAACTATATTTGCAGTTCTCTCCCGCTGCCTCTGATCGGTGATCGGGGTAGCCACTACGTCTTGCTCCACCTTCGCCTCGACAAGCAGTATTTGGAACCTTTCCATGCCACTTGTTGCATCATTGCATCGCTACCCAGATTCCTAACTGTTGATTTGCTGCACAAAGATCTATAGCTGTCTTGCACAAAGCTAACATTCTCCTTCAACAAAGGCCTTGTTTGCCAACAACCTACCTCAGGTGACACTGATCTGCACCACTACCACTTCTTCTTTCTTGGTTATTATCATCGTTGCAAACTTTGATAAAGTGATAGAATGAAGAGTAAAATTGTAAAGATTAAGAGAAATCACACCTTAATTAGTGTCATATAATGTCTATACATGGTGAAAAAGAGGATTTTTCTCAACTGAGCAGCGAGAATTCCTCATGCAGTTGAGGAAATCTCATCTGCTATGCAGTTGAGGAAATCTCTCATCTGCTATATAGTTGAGGAAATCTCTCTGTTAATCTCTCTGTTATCATGCCCCCACAAGATTGAGCTCCTGTCAAGGATACCGATCTTAGACCGATGCAACAAATATAGTTTGTGGGCTAGAGGCTTCGTGAGTGAGTCTGCTAGTTGATCAGCCATATGAACATGAGAGACACGAAGTTGACGTTTGACAACTTGATCTCGCACGAAGTGAAAGTCGATAGCAATGTGTTTCATGTGTGAGTGGAACACTGGATTGATGCATAGGTAGGTAGCTCCAACATTGCCACAATATATTATAGGAGTAAGGGGTAGAGCTGACTTCGAGTTCCTTGAGGAGATTTGTAACGCAATTGAGTTCAGCAACAACGGTAGCGATGACATGATATTCAAACGATTGTCTTTTGCTTCTTAGAACTCCAACTGATTGGATTAAACCCAAGAAAAATGATATACCCTAACGTGGAGGTGCGATCATCAAAGTTTTCTGCCCAATCAGCATCAGCAAAAGCATGAAGATAAAGTGGAGTATGTTTGCGGAGAAAGATACCATGATTGAGGGTCCCTTTAAGATATCGCAAAATTTGTTTAACCGTAGACCAATGTATAGCAGAAGACTGGTGTATGTATTGAGATAGTTTATTGACTGTAAATAAAATATCTGGATGGGTGAGAGTCAAGTACTGGTATTGAGTTGAGTCTGTAGGAGGGCTACCATCACATGAGTGATGCACTAGTGGAGAGAGGAGTTACAACCTCTTTTGCATCTTGCATATTAGTCTTTAATAATAAGTCTTGAATATACTTTCTTTGTGATAGAAGGAGACCTGAGGATGCAAAACTTGTTTAGATATTTCATTTGCAGTCAGCACCAGCCTTCTGCTATGCATTGGTCTGTGGTTAAATGAATTTTGCGGTATCTTAAAGGGACCTTCAATCATGATCCCTTTCTTCGCAAACATATTTTACTTCATCTCCATTCCTTTGTTGATGCTGATTGGGTGGGAAACTTTGATGATCGCACCTCTATGTCAGGGTATATCATTTTTCTTGGGTTTAATCCAATCAGTTGGAGTTCTAAGAAGCAAAAGACAATCGTTTGAATATCATGTCATCGCTACCGTTGTTGCTGAACTCAATTGCGTTACAAATCTCCTCAAGGAACTCGAAGTCAGCTCTACCCTTACTCCTACAATATATTGTGACAATGTTGGAGCTACCTACCTATGCGTCAATCTAGTGTTCCACTCACATATGAAACATATTGTCATCGACTTTCACTTTGTGTGAGATCAAGTTGTTAAACGTCAACTTCGTGTCTCTCATGTTCATACGGCTGATCAACTAGTAGACTCACTCACAAAGCCTCTAGCCTGTAAACTATATTTGTTCGGTCCAAGATTGGTTGAGATTTCCTCAACTAATTAAGGTGTGCTTTCTCTTTATCTTTATAATTTCACTCTTTATCACTCTTATCCTTTGTCTTTAAAAGTCCTTCAAGGAATCTCTTTGGCCTCATAGTTTATGAGTCAAGTGTTATTAATAATTTTGACTTGGCTCTAATGTCATTTTGATAGGGGAAAAAATAAAAGATAGAGAGTTAGGGACGAAGAGTTGAGATACGATGCAAGGGTTAAATGAAATTGTATTTCTGGTAAAAACGTTTTTATATTTTTTTTATCTCCTTTTTTTATTTTACCAAAATTAATCTCATCTATTTATAGAATCAATCATAAACGAGAGTTACACGACTTCAATATTTTTATTGGGTAACCTATCAAATTTGCTGTTGATTCATTTTCATAACACCTACTCATTCATCAGACCATTTTTTATTCTCACTAAATCACTAAATTCATGAGAGATTTTTTATAGTAATATGATAACATAACAAACATACGGAAGAAACTGAAGAATTAATAAGAACAAAATGGCTATCGATTAAGCTATGATCTCACACTTTGGGTGCATTTGGTAATAATAAATTTTAAATACATATTTCAAATTATAAATTTCCAAAGTATCTTATGACTTTATCTAAGACTATAAGATTATCAAAAGTGAGAAATCAATATTTTTTATTAGATACATTTTTATTTATTTATTTATTTTTTTAAAAAAATTATACATATACTTATTAAATTAAATAAAAAATACACTTATTTAAAAATAAAATATTAAAATTATTAGAAGAATAAAATTTATCATAAACTTTGAAAATATATATAATTTTACCAAACAATATTGCATATTTAAAAAAATAAAATATATCCAATGAACTTTTAACATCTATGAATTCTGAATTGTCATCAACTTTAAAAGATTACTTTTCTTCTACTTCCTCTATTTTCCAAATGTGACTGACTACCCATAAGATACTTGTACTCAAATTGGAGTTTGTTTTCTTATATTCCCAAAATATTCAAACTGAAAACTTGAAGGAAGTACAAGCAATCTTTCACCATGACAAAAACTGCAGAATTTAGCTTTAAATGGCATGATTAAATAAATAATTAATAAGAAATTTCAATTACAAGAAATGAAAAGAAGGGTTTCAAAATAACCACACCTAACTTGATCAAATTTAAAACACATAATGCTACATGAAATAATAATAATAGATAATAATCTTTCTCATTTTAGTCGGTCTACACACATTAGTTTGTCGAATCCAACAAACTAAAAATATAATCACCCAACAACTTACTCATTTGGAGATTTCTTTGCCCCATGTAAGATGATATATACAAGAGAATGAAGTTATTTTCTCTTGTTGATAATTTGTGATATGATCCTACCAAGTTCTTCACCTGAGTCCTCCTGAACATGATGCCCTGCCTGGACAAATGCATCAAAAGAGATTCAGTTCTACCATTACAATATACAAAACAGAAAAATTCATGACTGCTTATTTCTGTTCCTCGAGTTCTGACCTAAAGATAATGTTTCTTTTATTTTTTATTGTCTGCAGAACTTTTATCCTCATTTCATTTACCAACTAGTTAGTCTTAAAATAATTTCAAATCAAAATTCTGGTATGTTCTGGTGGTATTTTGCCCTCACATGGACACACACTCGTATAACAAGGAAGTATTTTCCTGGCATAATAGTTCCTAAATTTCTAAATGACAGAATTTAACAAAAAGAAGCAACTTTCCAAGGCAACATGATATCTATTTGATAGAAAGAATTTTGTATCCTGCTTTCTAACTCATATTCTTGAAGCTAATTCATGGAAGGGAAACCATTTATCCATGATTGAACTTATACATATTTCATCTTTTACCTTTTCTGAAGAAAGTTCAAATGTAAGATGTCAAATCATACCTATCGAGTATCAAGCAATGTTTACCAAGTCTCAGTAGCACACATATAAGCACCTTTCTTTACTTTAATTAAGATATTCTTGTGAAATCAATAGTTTGTATTAGAAACTAAATCTCATCAACTCAATGAGAGAGAGAGAGAGAGAGAGAGAGAGAGAGAGAGAAAACCATAGCGAGCTCCACCAGCTTGTGATTTGAAGCTTTGCAAAATTCCTCGACACCATCATACCTTAGCCAACGATCTCTCATACCCCAGCAAATTGTGGTGCGAGTTTTCCATGTCTCACTAGCTAGTGTTGTCCTCATGGTTTCAACATAAGCCTATTATTGTAAACAAATGAATGCCAATCATAACCAACAAATATCAAAGTTTCTTTAAATGCCTGAAATTCGGTAAATAAATGCAAAAGCTCACAATTTCAAACTGCAATGATTGAATGAGAAAAAGGATCCATTTATAGCACAATTATAAAACATAAAATTGTAACATTTAATTTATCTCATTTGTACAAACCAAATACTCATATCAGATGGCCATGAAGGTTTTGACAGAAAACATAATTTGCTCAAAATAATGTACATATGAAACGACTTTGTGGTAGAATGAACTTGAGATTTTAATAGGAGAAAGATATATTAAGACAAAGAAATTTGTTTTTGTTGTTAATGTTATGTGAGGTTATGCATGTGTTGGTGCTATTGCAATCACAAAGCCAACCTGCACCTAGCTTCAGGCTTAGGCTCAATGCTAATAGTTATCTATAATAAAATGTAACGTGTGCAATATACTCCAAATGATGCTGTCCACTGATGATAAACAAGAAATTAATCTTGAGGTACCAACTGTACCATAGTAACCAGCATTGTTACTGACTAAAAAGCAACGACTAAGAAGCATGGACTCAGACGCGACATGAACATGACGACACAAATTTTTTAAAAAAAATTAGGGCACGGATACAACGAGGACACAGGTAATATATATATATATATATATATAATTCGATTAACATGAGTTTTATAGTATTTATAAGTAAATTTTATAAACTCAACAATTTAAACAAATAAATATCATCATACAGGTTAAAACAATTAAAATAATCTAAATTTAAGTATCTAAAATAAAGGTTGAGTACATCAAATAATATTTAACAATCTCCAAATAGAATTGATTATATTTCCTTGCGATGATCTTCATATTTCTTTTCTTACGAAGCATTTGACCCTTACATGAGGGCCAGGAGAATGCAACGTTGCACAGGACCATCCGACACTGACACATCCACCAAAAGCACGTGTCTGTTACGATATGAATCTCATGCTACATCAAGGATTCATATCGTTATGGACACATCCACCAAAAGCACGTGTCTATACTGATATGAATCACATGCTACATCAAGGATGTGCCAACACACTCTTGGCAAGAGTATCAGTTTGTACTAGTCAAAATAAGATTGGCATGGTACAACACCCAAGTTATCCTTCCCTGATTTCTAACTCAAATAAAAATTCTGAGTATAAAGACATCAGACTATTTGAGTACTAAAAAAATTCCATACTCGAAATTAAAGTTACTGAATAAGAAAAATATAACAAACTAATAACAAAGATATTGCATCACTTCGTTCCATAATATCTGACAAGTAATACAATGAACCAAGGGATACACAGAGATCTACTAGAAACAAAGCTAGTACAAATATTAGGCAATGAGGTATGCATAAAATAAAACAAATGTGCATGGTAGAAAAGACAGATGAGAAAAATTAGAAGAATCAAGCCGCAATCACATTATTGAGGACAGATCAGTGCGGAGTGAAATGAAATACAAAGATACCCTCACAAGGGCATAGGTAGATGCTAAAACCTTCAGGAGAAAATTGCACTTCCTTAAAATATGTTCCATGATTGACTATGTTATCCTAGGAAGTGATCTGTATATAATCATGGAGAAACAGTTAAAAAGTTGAAAAGGCAACAAATGATAGCTACTCCTACAAGGATAATCTACCTTCAGCTCCTTCTTCATGGCTCCACTTAATGCATTTAGAGCAAAACCAGAAGAACCAGAAGTGAGGTATGGCCTTCTGTAAACCATCGCATCTTCTTCTTTCATCATGTATGGTCCACAACTGGTCAATGCCCTATCACTAGCACTGAGAGGATCCTGACAATTAAGAATGAATAGGCAGGCTTTTATCTAATGTCGAAAAGCAAAGAGATGTACAAAGAGTAGACAAACATCATCGTCCTTCTAACCTGGGAGATAATTAGACCCAACAAAAAGTTGCTGAACAGAGCCAAGGATGAGGGCAGCTTCACATGATTCTCCATCAGCTAAAATATAAGCAAATATATCAACTCCAGCTGTTCAAGATACTCACAAAGGAAAATAACATTAAAAAAATTGTATTGCAGTAATAACATATCCATGAGAAACAATTATTCAGAATACCAATCTTTCAGATATTTTCTTACAGGGGGATTTATGAGTACAAGATCTGTCAGTTTTTCTTGATGACAGCTAGCATATTTAAGAACTACAGGAGAAAAATAGCCCTGCAAAATATATAAAAGAACTCATTATTCTAAAGTCATATTTAAAGAAATTTACCTGCTTAATACATCCATGGAACATTAAATTACCTGAACAACTAAGGAAAATTTATCTGGAACAAGGACATCGACAAGCGATCCCAGAGCCGAAACATATTCTGCAGCTTATATATGCTTCATTGAGGTGAACATATATAGGTTTCTCATTGATAAAAATAAGAAAAAATAATGATTGTCTAAAAATGTTTACCATCCAAAGTATAGTCGAATCCATATCTAGGCTGAGGCTTATCAGAAAACCCAAAACCTGAGAACCAGAAAAAGCCAATTTGCTAGTCAAAGCATTGGATGCAAGGCCAGTTGGAGGACACCACAAACTAGGAACCTTAAACCGAAGTAAAAGAAACACTTTGTTCATAAGCAACAAAGGAAGTACATCACAAAGTGATACAAACATGAATATCAACCCTGGTATCTGCAGGATATACAGTGAAGCAGCATACAAGGATGTGAAACACAAAAGACATATAAAAACTGTTGCTAAATGTTAGATTACTAAAAGGAGGACAAAATCAAAATAGGGTCAAGAATTTTTGTAGAAACTCCATTTTACTAGATGTAGTGGTAATTAGTCAGACCAAGACAAATTACACCATCTGGATACAGACCCTGGGCACTTAGAGGTGGAACCCAAAGGGGATGAACAAGATCACTTATTCTCAGGATGCTCAGACTTCAGGAGGGTTCAAACTCTTGGGGAACTCAAACAGCATCAACATCCTGTCCCAGTGATCAAACTTGAAGTTAAATGCAAGCTTGTGGTGAAGGCCATGATGACCCAGTTTGTGATTGGGTTCCAGGTGGATGTTTCAGATATGCTCCGACCAGTACCTCAGAAACACAGTCAACTTAAACAGCATAGAGTCGAAAGTCCTGACTAGCAAAACCAAATTAGATAAGACGGTCATTTTTTACTCCACATCAGAGACCCCTCCTACAGTTTTTAGCCTAAAGGGTGGAACCACAAACCTAGGCTAGAGGCCACTTGATAAACGGATGGGATGTATTAGCATCCAATGTAGTGGTGCCACGTAGACTAGCAGTTGCTTCTGCCACATGTGTTCTTTTTTATCTTGATGCCACACATCCGTTTGTTTCATCTGCTTCAGTGTGAAGTCATGCTTTGACAGTTTGACTTATGATCACTTAGATTATATGTTACACACAGATATTGCTACAGGAAGTTTTGTTATTTCTGATAGTATTTGTCAGTCATATCTGGCATTAATTAAGGGTCTCAATTGCTTGAGAATCTACAAGTTATTAATATGCATTACATCAATATGATTTCTACCTCCAACAGGTCTGTGAAATTTAATCCTTACATTCATGTTTAAAAAATCAAGTTCTAGTTGGATATGGAGTGGACTTAATATAATTTTGTAGATTCCAATGAATGGAAGTGTGTAGGATACTAAAGGTAATAGCAACAGAAAGTTAACTGTTGTTGTATACGCTGTGAGAAGGAACAACTATGCAGATCCTTTGTTTTAAAGGTTAAATATATGATAAGCAAGTATAACCTACAACAATAATTCCAAGGGACTTGAATCTGCAGTAGCGTACCAAGCCAATCAAAAGCAATGGCATGATGATCTTCAGACAGCACGGGAAGAACTTTACGATATGAGTATGCCTGTTAATCATAAATCAAGCTCATAAAGCTCCTAGACGACAAGGTTGGTACAGTAAAGTTTTACAAATTTGATAGGTTAATAGCAGCAAAAACGAAAAAAATGTCGCTCCTGAAGAAATTAAAAGAAAAAACTGAACAAGATTTTAATTCCAAATGACCATGGATAATTAAACCTACTCAATGGCAATTAATATTCTAACAAAAGAGCCATATATTAGGTAGTAGCAAAATATATTTTATTTTATACTTCAGAAAAAAAAAATTCTATTCCTCTTGGACATATGGATATGGTCATTTTCTAATTTTCTGCAGAAGAATACAAGCCTATGATCATTATAATTGGAGCTTGGAAAAGGAAGTGCTGGGTTGAGACTTAAATATTTTAGATTGCTTGCAACATAATAACTAGAAAAGCAGGAACCAAAAGTCTCTCATGGACAAATTCATGTGCTTTTAAGATGATAGCTTGGATATGGTTTTTTGTCATGCTCTGAGTATGTCAAGTTGAATGAATTTGGAGCCCCTAATAGAGTTTAAGTTGGACTGAATAATTAATTTCTATATTTTTAGCCTAATAAAATAAGGATTCATCCTTGTTTTAACATCAATAGTGTTTAACTTGGATGAAATTATTGTCTTCTATATTTTTAGCATAGTAAGACAAGTATTCATCCTTGATTTTAATGGCTGCTTTGGGAAGTATTTAGAATTCTATTTAAAGTTGTTTTCTTATTTATGAGTACTGTTTTGAGTATAGATTGGTTGGAAGATTTATCATGTCTACAAATATTACAATTTGATTTCACAAAGAAGATCTAAAGGATCTAGATGTCTTTTTAATAAGATCTTAGATGGTTATCAATTTTACTACAAAAAATAAAATCCAATTACACAAGACTCTAGTAAGCCTATGTAACAGGTAACCCCTTAATATAATAGAGTGTGGTTGAAGTTTATGAAAAAACATGATGAAAGAGTTTTAACTAGTATGTATATGCTGTGAGGTCATTCATCTTCTTCCATAAGGGGCCCGATAAATGCACCATATATCTTTCTTTATTCTATCCTTTTTTATAGTTTACTGGTTCTTATTGGACATAACCTTCATTAATCTCAAACCTACTTGTGAGCCCCTTTAAACCACACCAACACTCTCAGTCATTTAATTACCATCCTCAATCCTCTCTTTACAAGCTCTCAGATTTTGTTTAGCTAAGGTGCCATGTCGTTACCTAAGAAGCCTAAATATGGTAAACCATCTTCATTTCTCAATGTTACCAAACCATAATAGTACGAAAAGGTAGGACAGTCTTGTGAAAGCAACCAGTCCATCGAATAGCATCAATGGTTTTTTAAAAGCAAAAGATATATGAAAGAAATTATAGATGCCTTTTGACAGAAAAAGTTAACCTGCAGGGTACAGAATGCAAATATAATGGATCATCAGACTTGTTTCCTTCTGAAAGAAGATTTTAAGCCTAGTGATTCTCTTTTCTTGATAACTTTTGTTCGTGACACCACCAAACAATATTAATAATAAAGTCCATGGCAACAACAAAGCAACCATTATGTCTCTGTCATAGGCCACTTCCAGATAACATCATTCAGATCTCTTAAGAATCTTAAAATTGCAGCAAAATGGAACTTAACACGACTTCAAAATTTTGCTGTTCAAAACCGTTTCCTAAAGTTACCAATAGCAACTAGCCTGTTGGATGCTCTACACACTACTTTATTAGACAATCCTTCGTGTTACTAAAAGGTCAACTTACAGTTCTTGCTGTCTTTCCTTGGTGTTTTTAGTATACCTCTTAGAAGATTCTTAGCACTAATTGAAACCTAGGGTAAATATTCACCAGGGTATTATGTGCATGCAGTATAAATCGGCTGATGCATGAAGTAAGTCCACATATATTAAATAATTGAATAGATCAATCAGAATAGAAACTCACCTGTGATGGAAAACCATGAACTAAAATAACTTTAGGGTTCAAGGAACTTCCGGCTTCCACACAGAACCATCTAAGGCAAGAAAGGTAAAAAGCCTTCAGAGGTTTAACCAAAGAACTCATTTATTCCAAACTTCACCTAACATGGAGGCTTATGGCCCAAAAATAGCAGGATTCAAGGCTTATACATTTTGATAGCCTTCAAACCACACAGATTGCTGAATTCACCTGAATAAGTCTGCTTCAGACTGTGAACCAGCACCCAAAGTAAGACCAAAAACTGGATCCTTTGCTTTCCCTTTTCCGCCATACACAGGATAAGCTTTTACCTAGATATTGAAGCTGAAAATTTGTATTATCATTTGATAATTGTACACCATCACATATAAAAACCAAGGACGGACATATGTTCACATATGTAAGGATGGACATGTACTCACATACAACTGTGCAAATGTCGCGAGACCCTATTTTTCAAATAATTTCAATCTTCAAGAAAGCTCGGAACAAAGTTTGGGCATACCATTTTTCCTTGAGCAAACCATTCATCAGATCGGCTCGGCCCGTCCGAGTATTTTCCTGCATCGACTCTCATTCAATCAGAATGTACTTTCAGACAATTCCAAGAACCTCAAGCAAAAACTTCCCAAGGAACAGAAACCGAAACCTCCGCTGAAAAAGAACCCATCCCCGGCTGATTCCGGCTCGTCCACATAGTAATCCTACAAGCCGCTTGGTTTCAATAAACGGTAACAGCTGGATCAATCCAGGCGAGGGAGGGGATCAGATTCGCGTACCTCGTTATCACCGAAGATGGATCCGCAGCGGAATCCGGACCTCCTGCTGCGGGCGGGGGGGACGGTGAGCGACCGAGGAAGAGAGCAGGCGGAGGAGAAGGTGGGCAGGGCCGCCATGGCGAGCGGGGAAGGGAGGATAGGGCGCTCGGATTGGGTGGAAGGGATTCATGGATGGGGTTAGGGGTTTGGTATTTCTCGCGTGGTCTTTGGGAGTAATGGAGGGGGAGAGATAGGGTTTACTTGGCCCTCGCTTCCTTGCTATTTCCAACGTTCGAATTCTGCTTCATTTCATGATAACCTCAAATTTCATAAATTATCAAAAAACAAACTCCGAAAGAATGATTTGCTCGAAAACAACTCCTCTTTTTAAGTTTTTTTTTTTTTTTTTTTTTTTTTTTTTTTTTTTTTATGATACTCTCATTCTTCGTCTTTTTTTTATTTAATATTTTATCTTTCTCTAATACCCTAAATACTTTTCGTTAGTATCCGTCGTAAGACCTTATTATGATCGTCGCCTTTCTCTTTACAAGGCTCCGCAATTTCTACCTCGTCGCAAGGTACTATCACTTTCGCTCTGTCATTGTCATATTTGTCGAAAGATATTTACAATATTAAAAATAATAATAATAAGTATCATTTAAAAAAGTCAAAAGTTATTTTAAGATAAATCATCCCTTTCAAATGTAATCAAAAGGTTAGGAGAGAAAAAAAAACATGATAAAATTATATAAACATCTTAAATAAGGTATTTTTGGATTTTTTGTGTTATGAGATGATTTATTGAGAGAGAAAAAAGGGGTAAAATTAAAAGATCACCTAAAATGAGGCATGTTTGGTATACATTTTCAATGTTATGATCCATAGAGATGAGATGATTGGTATTAACAAAATAATAACAAAAGCGGTAATAAAAGAAGTAAGAAGTCTTTGTTTACAAAAAAAAATGTTTAAATGATCATAATTTAACTAATAATATTGTCTTGTAAGAGTTCAAATGGATTATTGTTGTTGTAAGTAGTTTTCTTATATTTTCTAGAAAATGTTTATATATATATATATATATATATATATATATATATATATATATATATATATATATATGTCTCTACCAATTTTCCTTCTTTACACATCAATGAAGCAGTTGGAAATCAGAACAAAGCTACCCAAATCACAATCTTAAAAAACATTACATAATTTAAAGACATTTCCTGACTAGCCTCAAATGCCACAAACAAACAAAAAATTGTTAACCTATGTAAAGATTTTATTTTTAATTAAAAATATAAGTTTAATACAATTAATATTTCTGATTGAGGTTTTATGAAGCTAATAACATTCCACACAATAATGATTTTAGATTAGCCATCTATCTTTCTGATTTTATGATCTAATGCCTGTGAAAACATTTCTTTACTTTCAACCCTTAAATATGCATAGAATATGTTAGCATCAAGAAAAATTCAATTCATTTGCACTCAAGAACTATAACTGCAATTCCCAATCACAAAGAATAAGTTTGTCGGGAGGCATTTGACGACATAATATATTAAAATCACACTTAAAAAAATATGAAATATGCTCTTATACAGTGTCACAATGAGATACCGATGACACGACAAATTGCAAAGAACATGTTCTTGAATTCATTAAGTTACTAATGCACACTGCCACAGAAGAAAATTCGATTCCAAATAGATCAGAAGATCATGGTTGCCTTCCTCGAGAATAGTTACAGTTTGCAGGCATATCTTAAAACTGGTTATTTTTTGCACCATCCAAAGCAACAATTCTGTTGAAGAAAAAGAAGAAAGCAAATAATAGTTAGATCAGACTGTTTTGTTTACAATAAAAATTCAAACTGTCGCAACAAAATAGTAATATGTAATTTAGTCATGAACACATGTTAAAGCTGTTGACCGTAAACATCTCTAAAAAACAATTTATGCCCCTCATATTTGTTTGTTAGTAAATTTCTTTTATCATTAATGTCATCAAGGATTTCATTGTTTCATGAAACAATTAACAAAAAACTAAAGATAGCAGCTTGGATCAATAACTTTGTAATATCTAAAAGCCAAGACATGATCTAGTTTTGAATATCTTGAGAAAGTGACATCTAAGTAGAGAATTTATCAACCCAATAACTAATATGCATTAACCAAAATAGATGCTCCCATTTTCCTGGAAGTTTTAGGACACTAAAGTTCACCTAGAGTAAACAATCAACAACTTTGGAGAAAGGAAAACCTAAGTGTCAAACACCTCTTGTATCACTGAATGCAAGTCAAGTACAATAATAAATATTATGATAAGAAGATTTAGACAAACTTATAAAAGTCTGATTGATATATTACTATCAATTTTAGTTTAAACATTCTAGCATGATGAGAGAGCTCAAGTAGGAAAGGGGATGGAGTCAAAGTATTGCATAGAGCCACCACACCTTGATAAGTCTTACATTGAAAATAAGCAAGACCAAGATAGATTTACAAAGGTCTGATAGGTGAACTACAATCAATTTCACATTTTGGTCAATAGTTTAGGCCAAACAAGTTGATGGGTCATGGCCAAGTAGTTACATGTTATCTTTCACAGCCACAATTCAGACTAAATAAAACAACAAAGTTAGGCAATTGACTTTTTGGAGCTTTCACTTAAGGATTTAGATCCATTATTGTAGCATATAAACAAGAGTAAGCAGCTTACCAAGGACCCACTCCTACGATCTTGGTCATTGACATAGACTGTATCATTGATCACCATGGCAGCTGATCCACTCTTTTTTTCCTCCCTCACTTTGTTAAATATGCCAGTAAAATTATCAGCTGACGAAGGATCGCTTTCATCCCACTCACCAAATCTTGGCACAGATGATCCTTTCTCAGGCTGTTCCAAAACAATACTACATATATCTGTACAGGATTGCATGTCGGCTTTTTGCTATAAAAAAATTGATCATTAGAAGAAAAGACTTACTGTTTCATCGCCTCGACCACCAGTCCTCATTCTCGATCTACCTGCAATATTTGAAGCAACCGCATGGCTACCTTCTGATGAACCCCTGGAAGGAGAAGAAACACCACCTCTAGTTGCAGCTTTCACTTGATAACGGGGATGAAGTGGAGAGCGCTCCACGCTATTCTCAGATTCACTGCTTATTCTGCCAGGCCTCTTATCACCATAATTTGGCTGATACCCATGTCTATGAATAGGGGATTTTGTGGTGGGTTTATGTGTCACAGAACCATGATGAACAAGTGTCTCTGTGTGCCGGCGGGGTTCATCGTTGGGATTTGGGGCCTCCAAGTTTGCATTTGATGCTTCAGGGAATTTATGAGGATTGTTTGGTGTCACTACCTTCCCTTCACTTCCCTGCTTGTGAACAGCTTCAATATGCTGTGTGTAATGAACATTGCCATCACTTTCCACATTGCCAAGTTTAGAAATATGGGCATGTTGCTATGGTGAAACAAAACGGAACCTTGTGAATTTACAGGAAACAACTTTTTACTCGTATTGAAAGCCAAACTGTTCATTACGCATGTTACATTGCCAATAAAAGGCACAAGCATCTTCAGTATTTTACATTTGAACAAAAAAGTTACTTAAAAGCTTCTGAAAGAAATTTTACCCATTAGGGGGAAGCAAGCAAGCTAAAACTTGCAAATCTTAAGATGATCACCTCCTAAATCTACAAAGGATATCCAAAGAGATAAAAAAGAGGTGAGTAAAAGAAGGTTGATTTCGGCTGTTTTATGGGAAAAGAAGATGAATGTGCAAGTGGATGTTCTCCTTTATGCTGCAGTACTGAAATCTAACTCAGGCAAAGATCAGTAGATGAAAATGTTGATACTTCATGTATGACTTTGAATTAGACCATACTCACTCTGGAAGTAATACCAATTAATTAAGAATGACCAATAGAATACATAAGGTCACATTCGAAAGTACTGATCAGGAGAATAACAATTTTTTTCATAATCATAAAAAGAAAATAACTTAGGTTCTTTGTTTCTCTTCATGGAAGACTGAGCACGAAATCTGGAAAGTAGGATGATCAGACAGTATAGATATAAATTATAATAAAAGCTATAAGGTCTACATGCTACCAAGGTTTTCATGCAATTAAATGCAAAATTATGCGTATATAAGTGTTAGCTGCCTCTCTCTCTCTCTCTCTCTATCCTACTCAGACAGTGTAGATATAAATTATAATAAAAGCTATAAGGTCTACATGCTACCAAGGTTTTCATGCAATTAAATGCAAAGTTATGCGTAAATAAGTGTTAGCTGCCTCTCTCTCTCTCTCTCTCTCTCTCTCTCTCTCTCTCTCTCTCTAGATATAAATTATAATAAAAGCTATAAGGTCTACATGCTACCAAGGTTTTCATGCAATTAAATGCAAAATTATGTGTATATAAGTGTTAGCTGCCTCTCTCTCTCTCTCTCTCTCTCTCTCTCTCTCTCTAGATATAAATTATAATAAAAGCTATAAGGTCTACATGCTACCAAGGTTTTCATGCAATTAAATGCAAAATTATGCATATATAAGTGTTAGCTGCCTCTCTCTCTCTCTCTCTCTCTCTCTCTCTCCTTATTGTCTCACTACCTAAATTCTGATTGGCCAAGATCAGGCTGTGAAAACTTGCCCCTTATTGCTGTTTGCCTCTCCACTGCCTAACTCTGGTGATCTAAAGTCACCATTGCTCACATGTAGTAGCTGTCAACCGGCAGTCTGCCACGCTTGGAAATAGGTCTGTGGTCGAAATTGCTCATCCGGCTAAAGTCAACACCACCCCAGTAATCTCAATTGACATTTTCCTTTTATACACCAAAATAATGGATCGCTGAGAATTTGATGCTCAACTTTTTTTTTCCATATTTTTATTCATGGCAGACCCCAACCTAACAACAATCATGTCAAGTTCAATGGTGAACCTATAGGTCAGCAGATGGGTTGTTTTTGTTAGCATGGTTTTTCAGACAGCTGAGATCTGCCTTGTTGCACCAATTGTCATGAAAATAACAGGCAATCTTAGATGCAACGACCGTACATTCATTTGGTAAGCTATGCCTTCACTAATCTACTTGAAATTCTCAAATGATCAAGGAACCGAAGAAATCACGAGCCCTGACCACAAAGTCATGTCTTCATGTTTCTGGTTAATAATGTGATCTTCCCCATTTCAAATAAGCAGATACAGGCCTATCTTTCAAACCCAGAACATATTTCTGTCCAGGAAATAGTTTCACATTGGGAGCTCAACCTTCAATTGCTATATGTACTTGATATTGGCCATATGTCTGAAAAGAACATTTGACCATATATAGCTTGCAAAAGCTCCACAAATTATTGTTCAAAGAGTTTTGGTTCATTAAAGTGGAATGAAAGATGGAACAGTTAAGACACAAGAAATCGACTTTGTAGCCTTGCAACTTCCTCCTATCTCACTAACATCTTTTTCCTAGAACCTGTTAAAGTAAGTTATTGACGAAAAATATAAGATAAAGGGAAAAAACAAAAATTTAAAGGTAAAATTTACAACTTTTATTAGTAAAAGCATTCTAAAAGCCAGCATTTGTGAGACTATGTATGCCTCAACTCATGATTAAACATAATTTAGCTGCAAGCGAATATGTTCTTTTAGAAAAATGGAATCATGACAAAAGAAATTCTAGAAATTTCATATATGTATGGAATTAACTGCCTATTAAAAGTTCAGCCACAAACATTCGAACCAAATCTTGAAAGCTTGTGTCGGTAATTACTCAATGGTCCACCAAGAGGTTACAGAATATTAAGATGTAATTCAAATTATCAAGAAGGGAAATACTAAAACAATCAACTTCAACAAGCACTGGAATCAACAGAAGGGACATCAGAATTCCTATGCTGACTAACGAATTGCAAGAAACAGGGATACGATCATCACAATAAACCAGAGACTTCGAAGCGATAACAAGGATAAAAAACAAAACCTTCAACACTGTCACCTCAACTACAGCGACCATCACTGTCCAGAGGCTACAACAAGAGCCCAATTAGACTCCAACAACCACAATCTCCAATAAACTACTTGAAATACGAACATAGAAAGTAAAATTGGACAAATACGACATCGAAACACACAAAACAATCACTGAGATCACGAGTTCCTTACTTCCCATGGATTCTGGAGGCAAGATAAAACGAGGAAACGTCAAGAAACAAGCTACAGGATGAAGCCAAAAGCACTCACCTCCATCTCGACGCCTTGAGATATCTCCTTCTCACCAATCTTGGACCCAGGGAGACGGACTGGACTACCCTAAAGAGAGATCAGAATCGCCTTCTAGAGGAGGCGATACGGACGAAATTCCGACCGAGATCCGAGTAATAAACGATCGAACAGAAAGGAGGGGGGTGGTGACCGGTGGAAGAAGAGACGGGGGAAGGAATTGACACGACAAGACGGCGGACTCGTTTGACGTTTCGGATGCCGGCTTCCTCACTCATCCTCATCCTTTACAGGAATAATTGGCGGACAACTGTCGTCGCTATTATCTTACTAATGGAGCTTTGTTTGAAGGTACGTAATTAGGGATGAAGATGATCTCTTTCACTGTGCTGGAAATCTCGTCACTGAGTGTAAGAACAGAGCGCTATTGAGGGAAAGATGAATTATGTGAGAAAAATAATCCAGATTAAAAATTTTGGAGAATATGTAGCTCAGTGGATTCTATAAAATGCTCAATCATTAAGCTTACAATAAACCTAAAAGTATTCAAATATATGATAATAAAAAATCTAAAAATTCCATTTTGAAGTGATATATTTTTTTTTACTTTTAAGCAAAAAAAAAATTAAATCCTACATTGGTGGGGTTGTTTTGAAGCTATTTTTAGGTTTTATTGAAAATACTTTAACTTGCATTTTTAGATTTATTGAAACTTGTTTTCTAGGAATTAAATACAATTATAAACGATGAATGCCAACCATATAATTCAGCTTTTTGATCGAATTGACAAGTACCAATCTGTACGTATCAATCCAATCAGAACACTTCAAAATATGTTGAAATGTGATGTAAAGCTGAACACATCTGACACAATAATGTTGGCATTGACCAATTGAGGGCACAAAAAATTGCACAATAAACACATGGGAAGGAGGACCATAAATAAGATCAGCTTGCAAGCAATCTAGAAATCGGTGGCACACATCTGATCCTGTTCTCGATTCTGTTTTGACCTTTTTGCTCACCATAGATTGAAAATGGAGCCAGGTTTGACTATTTTGCATCAGACCAAACAACCTAGAATTTATGGATGGGATGTTCTAATGGCTGACTTCTGCAGTGACACCAATAATAATAGCGTATCAAATGGCCATGTGATAAATATTCAGTATCGAAAGAATATCGCTCATTAACAAAATAATACTACTGCATCACAACCAATAATAATGGGGCATATTCATCATCTTTGTCAATTCGGAGCTTTGTTAATCCAACCATGTTTTTTTCTTGCAACATCACCTTAGATGAATTGCTTCAAAAATTCAGTAGCTACTAGGCGTCCTCTTGTGTTTACCGACAGTTTTAGTTCACTGATCTCCTTGTCAATATCCTGCATCATGAAGAATTAGAGATTAGAATATCACAAAGATAGATGTTATTGGCAAAAGAAGAAAAGAAAAGTAGTTGTTTCTGTGGATTAGCCACTTGTTAATATTTTAATTTTCAATTGTTGTAACCTGATATCATTTCAAAAAGGATGATGAAGAGAATTTTTACCTCCATAAACTGCACGATGAAATCTATAAGCTTGTGCTTGTGCATGTCCTCACAGTGGTAGTTTGTTATGAGAAAACTAATATCATATCCCTGCAGAAATTTCAAGGTATTATGAGACAGCATTCATTATCACAAGTAATTGGACAAATCGAATTGTATAGATAAACAAAAAGTTTAATAGTACAAGTGGCTGGAGAAGAGTAAGTTCAACATTAGTGACAATTGGTGACTAGCCTGAGCAATAAATGAAGTCGAACTACACCAAGATTTAGCAATGGTTTACAGTAAATTCAAACTTTTGGACAGTGAAGTGACCCCAAACTGATTCAGAAGAAACCAGTAAATTAATGTAACTGAACTGACCAAAGCAGAAAAAAATGGATGAATAAAGTGTGGCTTGGTTAGTCAAACCAACCAAGCCACACTTTCAACCCAGAGTGAAGCATTATTTACCATAGAAAACCAGGTCTGGTTCATACTTCATAGCAGAACCAACCCCAACAAATAACTGTAACCCTTAACCCTGTGTCATCTGACGGCAAACCCCATATCCCTCAGGAATGCTTCCACTGTCCCTTCTCCCTCACCCCAGATTGCCATTTGCTACTCCCATGGAAGATCTTGGAAAATAAGAAGCCCAGTATGGCACACCCACTTTGGCATTTTACTAAATAATCTGATACATAATCTTCAACAAATATGGTTCTCTGAAGTCTAATGTTAGGATTCCTTAATTTTAGGAATTTGATATTAATCTTTATTTTCCTATTTAGTTTTTTCTAGTTATGGTAGGTTTTTTTGAGTTTTTCCTAATTATGTTAGGAGTCCTTTGATATAGCAAATTAGGAATTGCTATTTTTATTTTTATTAGAAATCCTAGTCCTAGTTGGCTAAGGATTAAATAACTCTCTATATATGTGATGCCTTTGGTTATTTTTCTCAAGCAACAAAATAACTCAAAGTCTTTGGCCAACTTGGAGGTTGATCCCCTCGAAGCGATCAAATCCTTATCTATTTTCTTAGATAAAACCTTAGGGTTTTATCATTTGTTATCAGAGCAACATTCCTAAAGTTCTTGTAGTGTTTCCTCAACGTTCCTAAAGTTCTTACGGTGTTTCCTCGGCGTTTCCTCGATCTCCTCTCCAATGCTGCCACAGGCCCCAACGCCCACGCCGCCAACGACGACTTCACCTTCAACCCCAGGTAAGCACTGCTCATGCCCTTGACCCGAAATCAAAAACAAAACTTAGGTGCAAATCTACAATTATACGAAATGACTATTGATAATTCTATGAAAGCCCAATTTGAAGTCTTGGAAGCAAAAATTGAGAGCACATTGCAAGAAACTCTTAATAATTTAAAAAAGAGTTTGCTTGAGAGTTTTAGCAAAAATCAACAAGATGAAAGTTCGACTTCTGCAAGTAAATAACTTGACCGATTTGAAGTCACAAGAAGAGGTTACCAAGAGCATGATAATGACTACCCTTGCATGAAAGTAGAATTTCCTAGATGAGAAGATAGAGATCCAAACAGTTAGATTTCTAGAGCAGAGAAATTTTTTCACTGTCATAAAACTCCAATGATATGATTGGTATAAAACCTATCATAGAGTTCCCTCATAAGAGCAGTTCAAGAAAGGACTTCTTGTTCATTTTAGACTATCCGAATATGAGAATGTTGGTGGGCAACTTGCCAAGATTCGCTAGACTTCTACTATAGTATCAAAGTCAATTTGAACGACTATCAAATCAGACTAAAGATTGGTCTGAAAAATAATTGGTGGGAACATTCATTGGAGGTTATAATTCAGACATTCGTTGTAAAGTTAAGGCTCACCAATCTCGCACTATAATAGTTGCAATTTCTTTTGCACGATTGTATGAAGAAAGAATTAACATGGAAAATCGTTGAACCAGGAGTGTTAATAAACATGTGACTAGCAAGTCAACTACTTCAACCATTCCTAATTGAAATCCTAATACTAGAAGACTAACCCAAGAGGCACTCAAAGAACGATCAGCAAAGGGATTGTGCTGGCATTGTGATGAAAAGTGGAGTAGGGAGCATCGATGCAAGCAATGAAAACTTTTGATGATTAAACCAATTGAGGAGGAACTAGAGATTGAGGTTGTAGACTCTAATCATGAAGGTACTAATAATGATGAGATTGTTGAACCTGTTACACATATAATTCATACATTAGCTGGCTACTCTAATTCTCAAACTATGAAAGTTAAAGGGCTTTGAAACATCAGTCTGTTATTGTTTTGATTGATACTAGTAGCACCAACAATTTTATGGATAGCAAGGTTCCTGTGCAATTGGCCTATCGCATTGAACGTTTTGATAAGTTTGAGGTGAATGTTGTTGATGGGCGAATTTTAACTTGTGATAGTAAGTGTTCTAAAGTGAAGCTTGTTATGCAGGGCCAAGAGTCGCTTGTGGATTTCTTCTTACTATTATTGAATAACTATGGCAAAATCAATGCTCCTTTAATATCACTTTTGAAGAAAGATGCATTTAAGTGAACAGAAGAAGCCACTCAAGCTTCTATTTCTCTTAAGTATACAATTACTACACTAGTTCTCACTATACTAAATTTTAACAGGTTATTCGTGATTAAATCTGATGCTTCTGGAGCGGGTATTGAAACTGTACTGATGGAAGAAGATCGTCCAATTGCTTATACTACTAAGGCACTTTCCCCATCTCATCTAAGCTCATTTGTTTATGAGAAGGAGATGTTAGATACTGTTCATGTAGTTACTAAGTCGACGCCTTATATCGATGTGTTGTGATGCGCCATAGATATCTTGACACTAAGATGCTTGTTCAATGACAAGGTGCTTGTTTAATGAGCCAAATTACCAATTGAAAATACCACTTAGGAGTCTTATAAAACATTGAAGAAATTTTCAGAATTCGTTGCTGCTGAACCTTGAGGACAAGGCTGTTTTGAAGAGGCAGGAAATATTAAGATTCCTTAATTTTAGGAGTCCTTAATTTTAGGGATTTGATATTAATATTTATTTTTCTATTTAGTTTTTTCTAATTATGGTAGGATTTTTTGAGTTTTTCCTCATTATGTTAGGAGTCCTTTGATATAGCAAATTAGGAATTGCTATTTTTATTTTTGTTAAAAATCCTAATCCTAGTTGGCTAAGAATTAAATAACTCTATATATATGTAATGTCTTTGACAATTTATTTTAACCAATCAAATGCAACTCAAAGCATTTGGCCAACTTGGAGGTTGATCCCCTCAAAACGATCAAAAGGAGGTCGATCCCCATAAAGTGATCAAATCCCTATCTATGTTCTTAGATAAAGCCCTAGGGTTTTATCATCTGAACTTTCTTTTACTTAATAAATGTTCAGTCGGGAGCCTTGTGATTCAGGTTGTCATTTATTTACTTTATTTTCCTCTACTAAAATGGCATGTTGGGCCTCAACTATTTCACATCTTAGCTTTTCTCCTATTTCCATTTTGCCATTCAGAATAATTTACTTCAAATCAATAGTGCTTCTAAACAAATAGTTCCTCTCTTTGTCATCAACTTACATTTTACTGATTTACCTTAATCTTGTTATTGTTTTAGTGATACTGCTGATTTAAGGTATCATTTTTTTTAACTATTGATGTCACCACCTTTGAGGTCCTGACCTTCCACCTGAGGAGGGGGTCAGTTACAACCTTCTTTTACCACTGAGATAACCAAGAAACCAGAAACCTAGACCATCAAACTAATTAACCATGGCTTTTGTCAACCAATTAAATTGGTTCAATTGCAATAAAATTAATTCAGCTTATTATCACAGTCTGGTTTACCGGACCATTAGCAGCATGTGACCATGTTATCGAGGACTTAACACAAAAACTGTGCACAGACATGTCCTACAGCGCGAGATCTAACTAAACTCGTCGAACATTACTCTAGTTGATGTCAGCCTCACCATGAGATGAAGAATAAACGATTGATAGATTCTAAAAGTTAATTAACATCTGGAAACTCATAAAATACGACACAGAAACAAAAGCGTACATCTACTGAATGTGCCTCAGAAAAATATTGAACTTTGAAGCGACCAAGTATAGAATTAATAACCTGCACTGGCTTTCTTCTCAGAACCTGGAATGACTCAGCCCTCATCGATAAAAACCGAAGAAACTTCTTGGCAAGGATGTTCTCAAGCTCGTCTGCCTGCTTCACCTGAACAAGAGAGAGAGAGAGATAAAATTGTGTGAATGTATATGTTCACTTCAGCAGAAATGCTTTCTATTTTTCACATAAAAATATGGAATCTGAAATCATGGAAAAAAATGATCAAGAAGTTAAAAGTAAATAGCTCTGTTATACATTATCAGTAAAATACCTCAACTTAAAAATATTTTTAAGGAATAATAGAGTATTACAAAATCCAATATGATTTCATGTCCAAACTAAAGAAATAAGTTGCTTGAAGGTGTCATTTGGGTTTTGTATTGCAATATTTGGAATGACAATCTCTATCCAAATTCTAGGTGCTGATGTGTTAAAATCATTTATAGTATGCTTTCCTAAAATGTAATAGCCTATCACTTATCTAGTTCCACATAGATCCTAAAACTCTCACAACTCAACTCTAATTTTGCAATACTAGTTACAGTTTATTGATGTTTTCACCCAAATTAACTGCTTTTCAACTAAAACCAGTAATCTGCCAATGTAAGATAATTTCGCCCAAATCGCATCAATTTTTCAACTGAAACAATTTAATTACAGCTGAAAATTCAAAGTTTGACTAATAAAGAGTTTGACTCGTACTATACATTTGTCACAGAGGCACAAAGGCAACAAACTGTCCATCCAGTTGAACAACAAGGACCATGTCATTAAATCTTGTTTACTAGCCAATCAATTACATACACATGAATGCAGTTCAATACTTAAAAAACATACCACTTATCCAGCAAAAAGGTAAAGGAAAGAAAATGTTGTTTGAACTTTGAGGCAAGGTATTAAATCTCGGTCAGTTATGTAATCTACTAGATTAATACAGTACAGATACCACCAGGAAATATACCTATCTGTACAACCCAGTATAATATGAAAAAATAGTTAAAAAAATATCGACTGGTACTGGGCCATCCTTGGTCAGAAGGTATTTGAAACCATGGTCTGAAGAACAATAAAAGCTCCACGAACTAGCCATCCAACCATACCTTCAAGCTTATACGAATAGAATTAATTGATGTCTCTATCAAGCACTTCTCTGCTTCATTGCGGCATATTAGTACCTGTAACAGAAATTAAAAAAGAAATAACTGTGCATTTTCTTGATGAACTTAAAAGTTTAAATTTTTTCATTATATTGACAGAGCAAGATTTATAACTATACAAAAAAATCATAAATTTGGCTATGAGATATTACATTAAAAAAAAAAATTTCCGTCTTCCAATTAACAATGATTGAAATAGGGAATATTTAAAAAATAAAATTACCAAAGAAATCAAAATAAAAGCATTTATGTCAATAACAATAAAAAGACAATGTTACCAAGGAAAAGGTTAAACTAATTCTTGTTCTCACTGAATTTTTTCAAAGACTACAAGACCTACACTATATAAATGGAAGTTATTTTAGCCACCGATGAATCCATAAAACATTAAACAAAAGAACAACTCGGAATACAACCTTCAGACCTTGCTATTGTGACAGGAGGTCTTGAACAATATCCTATATGGTAGCTTGCTTGCACATAAGTTAGCAAGTAATCATAAATTATTTAGGTACAATGCTCTGTTCTTGGGGATAAAGCATATATAATGAGAAGAAAGGGAGGTGATGGAATTTAAGGACGTAATACTATGGCCAAGATAGAAAAAGACACTGATGAAGATGTAAAAGTTCATACCATGCCTTAATGTTTTTCTTAATATATAACAACTGATAGACACGCTTAAATGCTGAAATGCCCCATCCCATGTAAAAGTTCATCAAACAACAACCTCCTATGTTTTTGGTAAATAGTTTTTTGCTGAAATACTTCATCTCCAAGATTAGGATTCACATAAATTTCTTATCACATTCACATAAATGCCATAAAAGCCAGAAGAGAAGAAACAACCAAGTAGGATTCTCTTCTTGTATCAATCGAGTAAAATTCATTGTTAACCATTCTGTTCATTGTAAGGTTCTACCAATGCAAGAATATGGAACCATGATGCACAATAATACTTTACCGGATTCAATAGGAGTTCTGGACTTGTCCTGCAGAAGGTAAAAGATATATCAGATCTTTCAGAATAATCATATTCTAGGCCGCATTAATCAATTAAAATAAAATGATGGATCAGAATTCCTGAACAGAATATCAAACAGATTTTCCAGTCCAAAAATAGATTTCATGACCAGCATCATAGGCTTTCTCACCAGCATCAAAAATAGATTTGATACATTCAATTCAAATCCTAGAACCTAAGCATAGTCCCCTTTGAAGATTAATTTTTAACAATTCGTGAGATACTTTTACTGTATTTATGAGTTATTTTTATCTTGACAAAATGAAATATTCAAAGGCTTCATAACAACCAAATATGAGGACCTGTTTCTTTATAGGAAAAGATAACTAATGTAGTCTGGATCACCTTATAAAGATCAGGATTGATTCAAAATTGAATCCTAGGATCTAGGCTGAAGGGTACAAAAACTAGTATAAGGTATTATGAGTTTTTAAAACTGGAATAAGGAACTACAAGTCTATTTTGAGCTTGGGAGAAAATCAATTAATAGATCAATTCTTGGTTGTTGCTAAAAGCTCCAGCATGTCTTAGTTTAGACACAAGCAGGTGCTAGCAGTCTATTTAGTGGCAATTGTGGCTGACTTTATGAGGTGTATGGTGCATTTTTTTAAGAAAACATCTTTTGTGCCCGGCGGGCCCTATCTAATCTATTTTTCTCACTCTTTTATTCTTCCAACTTAAACAATTGCTTTCTCTGTATTAACTTTTCTTTTTATACCCATTTAATCACCTTCATTTACTTTTGCTTGTTATCAGATGCTTATTAGTTACCAGCCAGACCACTCCGCCTTTGCACAGTAAAGCATTGTGCCATATGAACGGATAGAATAAATAAAATCAGCCATGAGGACATCCATGTATGTTTATGTATTCAAAAAGATGAATCCAGGTGACAAATAGACAAGATCAAGACTACAGATATCTAATAAATATCTATTATGATGCATAGGCTATAGTTGTTACACAATAAAATTAGAAACCAAGTTTGTAAACCATTTAACCGATTAACACTTGTCCTGTCAATATCAGATACAAAAATGAAAAATATGTACTGGAAGAGTTAAAGAAAGTTTGACAGGAGACAGTAAACTTCAACACCGGATTGATACTCTATTTCCCACCAAGCCATAGTAAGCTGAATTTCTCACCA